>NC_083718.1:192354968-192656256 GCF_028564815.1 Eubalaena glacialis | reverse complement strand
TGCTTGACCTTCTGTCTCTGGAGCAAGAAGCCTGAGTATTTGGATCCCATGACCCTGTCTTGGCAAAGCCTGATCTTCTTAGAGTCACACTTTTCTGTTCTGTTTCTGACTTTTGTAGAGATCTTTATGAGAAACAGCTGCATGAAGTATAGCCACGGTCCTTTTCCACAAAAATGTTACCGGGACATTTCCACTTTATCCCACTGGGTTCCCAGCATCAATTACACAGAGTCCTCTTTTCTGGAAGGTACCTGCTCCCTCCTTTCTGATAAAAGACCCTCATCTGTTCATATCTTTGCATTTGGTCTGCAGGGAGCTTGGAGCCATGTCCAAGCTCAATTATAGAAGTCAGTTTTGTTCCCTTCTGTCTCTGGTTCTCATCATCTCCTGGTACTTACTCTCCTGGGTACTGATCCTCCATTTAGTTGGTGCTTGTCGTTGTTGGGAGATACAGAGACACAAGTGGTCAGGAGCTTGGGGTTTAGATTCAAACAGTCTGTGTTCAAAACCCAGCTGTGTGTCCTTGGATAGGTGATGAATCTCTCTGAGCCTAACCATTGCCGATTTCTGTATTTTACATCAAGGGAGCCCTATTTAGCTGAAGCCTAGCTAGGATCTGAAGAAACATTCAGGTTTCTCATAGAACTTTTAGGTAAACAGGAAACAATAATTAATATCTTCCATAGGGCACACAAAAAAGGTAGATTTCTTGACTTAGTATTTTTAATCTTCGGAGAAAGAGAGATGGGATTTCGGTACTGCAGGGTTGGGAAGCTTTCCCCCGTGCATTTTCAGAGAGGACCCTCCTGATGCAAGGGAGGTCCTCTCTGCCTGGGAACCAGAGAGCCAGGCGGGACTAATTTTAGACTTCTTGGGCCATGGGAGCCTCTATAATTCTAACTCCAGTTCCAATGTGTGGTGGGTTTTTCCACACCATGGAGCAGTTCTCAGACACCAGCTGGGTGCCCTGCGGTTCAGCTTAATTCTGACACTATCTGCCTGGAGGGAGCATCAGACCCCACAGATTAGGGGCTCAGCCCCACAAGACTGACCCCCACTTCAGATGCCAATTGCAAGTCCAGGTGTTTGCCTGTGCGTCTGACAAAACAGCTGTAGATTGGAGGTTCCAGTGACCTCCTCCTTGGGTTTGATTAATTTGCTAGAGTGGCTCACAAAACCTAGAGAAACATTTTACTTATAGATGACCAGTTTATTATAAAAGGACGTAACCCGGGAACAGCCAGATGGAAGAGATGCACAGGGCAAGGCATGGGGAAAGGGCATGGAGTTTCCTGGCCCTCTCCAGCTGTGCCATTTCCCCCAAATCTATACATGGTCACCAGCCTGGAACATTTCTGAGCCCTGTCCTTTTGGATTTTTATGGAGGCCTCATTATAGAGGCCTGATTGATTAACTCTTTGGCCATTGGTGATGGATTCAACCTCCAGCCCCTCTCCTTTCCCGGGTGGCCTGGGGGTGGGACTGAAAGTTCCAACCCTCTAATCACATGGATGGCTCCACTGGCATCCAGACACCATCCTTAGATGCTTTTCCAAAAGTCACCTCATTAACATAACCAAAGACACCTTTCTTGCTCTCATCACTTAGGAAATTCCGAGAGTTTAAGGAGCTCTGTGCCAAGGACTGGGATGAAGACCAAGGATATATTTCTTATTACAAATTACAGTATCACAGCCTCCTGTGAAAAGCAACTTGGGAGCCCATGTAGAGCAATGCTTTAATCAAGGGATGAGGGCGTGGCCTCATTTGCTGCGGCCACTGCCGTGAGGACAGCCTGCAGGGCACAGTGGCAGGGCAGGCAGGACATGATGGGCTGGCTCGGGCATGAGAATGACCAGTCAGACTTTAGAATGCAGATCCCCAGGCCTATCCCTGGACATCCTGTGCAGCAGGGCCAGCCCGGGCCCAGGGATCTGTGTGTCCTACAGGCTCCCAGGTGATTCCACCGGCTGGCTGGTGGGGTTTGGGGAGCTCTGGGTAGCTGAAGTCAGCGCCTGGTAATTAACTTTGATGCCTTCCCAGACCCAGGTTTGGGTCAGAGCCAGAACTTGCCCGGGAGGCTTTGTCGGAGGCTGTTACTCTTCTTCCATGGAAACCACCAGGAACAAAACACATTAAAAAATATTATTTGTTATCCCCTTTGGCTTAATTTGTTTCTTTTGGAAGTGAATTGGCAGTGGAGATGATAAAGCTGGGGAAGAGGCATCTGGAAGGAGCGTGTTATTAAAACTCTCAGCCTAATTCAGATTGATAACAGCGTTTAAGAGGCCAGCTTTCCAGGCGGTAATTGAGTTACACGCTCAGCAGCAGAGTCCCTCCAACTCCATCCCTGCCAGGGGGAGAGATTGATGCCGCATCCAAGGACCACCCTGGGCATCTCTGAGATGCCAATTATCCACCGCTCTCCTGGACCATTTGGCTTTCACGTGCCTGGAGACCTCAGAGCAGAGGTGAGGCCCCAGTGTGTGCTCTGACGCTTCTACCCCTCTGCTGTCTAACCAGCTAGGCAGGGCAATCCTTCTGGAAACTCCCCTCCTTGGGGGAGCTGGGCTGCCCCTCCATAACTTCTTGCCCAGAGCTCTTGGCTGTCACCATTGGTCACATTGACCAGCCGCTCAGGTGCATCTGTCACTCAGTGGGTATCTATTTAGACAAAATCTCCCCTCTATCTGGATTCTCTTGTCTGGGTTCACCCTTGCTCATCCTTCTAGCTTTGGAGGGTTATTTGTCCTCTACCTTCTGCCAGGCAGGGAATCCTCTCATGGAGCCTGCACTTTCTCTCCCCTCTCTGAGCCCCGTATGCACCTTCCACCCAGTGGGGCAGGTACTGTGGTGCTGAGTAGAAAGGCAGGAGATCCAGGCAGAGATTGGCAGAGGTGCCCTGGCCACCAAGAATTGTTGTGACTCATGGTATACTAAAAATTGGAAAAAAAGAGAAAGTTGACACTTAACAGAGCTTCAATATCCTAGACACAGTTTTAAATGCATTATGCAGATTACCATATTTAATCCTCATGTTAATTCTATGACGTAGGGAGTTTTAGCATCACCATTTTGAGCTTAAGAAAGACACAAAACAGAACTTAAGGATTAAAAAAATCACAAAGGACAAAAAGAACATTATGTAATCATAAGTAAAGCAGAGGTACTCATCATACATATATATGTACTTAATTACATAGCTTCAAAAAAAATAAAACCCTAAGCAATACTAACAGAAATCCAGGGAGAAATGTTAATGGAGCTTTTAATGATAGATCAAGCAGACGAAAGAAAGCAGAGATACTGAAGTCTTGACCAAGACAGCGAAGAAGCTGGAGCTGTGAGGTATGCAAAGAACATTACGCTCAAGAGACAGAGGGTGTGCCCTCCCCCGCCCCCGACACAGAAACACAAAAACAGGTCGTATATTAGGCCATAAAGAAGTCTCAATCTGCTTCTAAGAATTAATGTAAATTAAACCACATTCTATAACCACAATAAATGACATTCAAATTAGCAAAAGAATAGTTTTTTAGAAACCCCAATTCTGGGGGAACTAATTAATATACCTCTGAATAACTCGTGGAAATCATCAAGGAAAATAAGAAAAATATTAGAATAAGTGATAATGGAATTTGATATGTCAAAATCAGCAGGTCAAAGGCAAAGCAGTTCTTAAAGAGGAATTGACAGTTCTAAATGCATTTATCAGGAAGCAACAGATGTTAACAATGAATAAGCCAGGTGTTTGTTGTGGACAGTTGGAAAAAGAGCAAGAGAGTGACCCTACCCTGTACCCACCCTCTCCAAAGTAAGGAAGGAAATACAAATTATAAAAGCAGAAATAAATGAAATAAATAAAACCTGTAAAGAGGGTGACCAAACCCAAAATCTGGTTAGAAAAAATTGACGTGTTAGACTTTGGAAAGACTAATCAAGAAAAAGATTGAGAAGTTAGAAATAAATAAGATAAGAAATTAATATCATGAACAGGAATATTTACTAAATTTGTTACTTTAATGGAATGGGTAAATTCTTATAAAAAGTATAAAATTCCAAAGCTGGTGTAAGATAAAATAGACAACTTGAACAGACAAATGCATGTTCAGGAAGTTAAATGGTAGCCAAGAAGTTCCTTCACCAAAAAACCCCCAAAGTCCAGATTTTTTTGAGAGATTTCTACAATATTTTCTAGGTATTAATTTCTGTTAATTAATTTGTTCTATACAAGATATTAATTTCTGTTTTAAACAAGATATTTGGGACAGTAGAAAATGAGTGAAATTTGCCTGGCTCATTTTGTGAGGCTGGTGTAATCTGGATTTCATAATCAAATAAAGACAATAAGAGTAAAAAAAATTACAGGTCCGTTTTATTTATGAACAAAGTTGCAGGGGCTTCCCTGGTGGCGCAGTGGTTGAGAATCTGCCTGCCAATGCAGGGGACACGGGTTGGAGCCCTGGTCTGGGAAGATCCCACATGCCGCGGAGCGGCTGGGCCCGTGAGCCACAATTACTGAGCCTGCGCGTCTGGAGCCTGTGCTCCGCAACAAGAGAGGCCGCGATAGTGAGAGGCCCGCGCACCGCGATGAAGAGTGGCCCCCGCTTGCCGCAACTAGAGAAAGCCCTCGCACGGAAACGAAGACCCAACACAACCATTAAAAAAAAAAAAAAAAAAAAAAAAAAAGTTGCAGGAATCCTAAGTAAAATATTAATTAACTGAATTAAATAATGTATTAAGAAAAATGACACATGATGAAGTAGGATTTATCCAGGAACATCTGAAAATCTCATACTATATTCATTATAGTAGCAGACTAAAGGAGAAGTATCATTGTTGTATGTTAATCAATGCAGAAAAACCATTTATTCAATAAAGCTCAGAACCTATTTGTGATAAGACACGGAGGAAAAAACCCTCTAACCCAACCCTGAATCTCTACCTAATGCCATATACATAGCTGGATTCTGGGTGGATTAGAGTTCTAACAGGGAAAGCGAGAGTTAAAGAAAATGCACAGAAAACCTTTGTCACCTAGAAGCCAGGATGCCTTTAATAAAAATTCAGAACCACAAACCATAAGGCAACAAATCAGTACATTTCATTTTATCAGCGTTAGAGATTTTTGTTCAGTGAAAGACAATATGGGCAAAGTTAATACACAGCTGAGCAAAGGAGAAAAGACATTTGCAATGTTAAAAACTGACAAGGGATCAAGACTTAGAATTACAAGGAACTCCTGCAAATCACAAAGTCGAGGATGGCAACCCCAGTGGGAAAAATGTACGAGGGGCATGAGCAGACACTTGATAGAGAAGAAACCCCAAAGCTAATAAGCATAAAAAGGAAAGGTCAAAGTTATTAATAATCACAGAGGGAAAATTCGGACAAGATACCACTTTATATCTAACGGACTGGGAAAAATTTACAAAGTGGTTAAGCCAAATGTTGGGGTGGATGTGGGCTGCAGGGACACCCAGGACCTTTGCTGGGTGTGATGCTGCTGACATCCTGGAAGGCCACAGGGGGACTGTAGCCACAAACTCTGCATGTGCACGTCTTAGGACCCGGCAGTTTTGCCTCTATGTATCCAGCCCAGAGACATCCTCAGGGACCCACAAGAGCGTCCTCTGGGGTGTGCATATGATGGGAGAGCATGGGAGGCAGCCTGGGTGCCACCTGTCGGAGGGAGCAAGCACAGGTAATACTGGGCAGGTGTACACTGTAGGGGACTGGGCAGGAAACAGAAACTGCAGACTCTATATGCACAGAGGAACACGATGGGACTGGAAAATGAGACCTAGGGCACAATATCCTTCACACAAATAAAATATACACTCTGATTTTCAAGAACACCAACATACAGAAGAAGCTATGTTGTTGTCATAGGGAAGAACCTTTGTATTCTGTTACAAGCTACTCACTAAAACGATGTTGCCTAGAAGCTTAAATTCTACATAATGGCCCATCGCTGGGAACCCTGCCTCCCAGCTAATGGGCATTAAGCTGAGATACCTTTGTTTAGCTCACAGGGCGCTTCCTGACCAGGCCCACCTGTGAATGGCTGCGGGAAAGAAGAAATTAACACATCCGCTCTGGAGTCTGGCCAGAACCAGGACTTTACCCCCTCCCCTTTTAGTATAAAAGAAGTCTCAATTCTAACAGGGAGGATGGTTCTTTGGGACACTAGTCCACCACCTCTTGGTCTGCTGGCTTTCTGAATAAAGTTATTCCTTCCCCAGAAACTCATGTCTCCATTTATTGTCTTCTCACATGACAGCAGTTTGAGCTTGGACTCGGTAACATCATGATCAAAACAAAATTGTTGCCTCTGGGGAGGGGAGCAATGGGAGTGGGGTGTGGGAATTCAAGGGAATCAGTGCCCAGATACTAAGGAGAAGTGGGAACCTTGCATCAATCAGGGATGAAAATATGCTACCAGGTGATAAAATGTTAAATCCACCCTCTGTGTCTGGAGGCTCTTTGTTTGTTTGTCCAGGGACTCAGAGCAAAGGTTAGACCCTGCAAAGTGATGGAGGCCCCACATTCTTAACCACAGTGCCCTGACACCCCTCGAGGGAGACGGGCCAAGTTTTAGTTCCACACTGAGTATTCTGTGAATCCCTTATAGACTTGGGCATTGAAACGACTCCGGGCTGGAAACCATGTGTTCCTGCATGCACCTTGGTACACACAAACGTATGCACACACACACGCATGCAAACATGCATGCACATCTCTCAGCTTGCAGAGGGGGTGGGCAGAATTCGGGGATATTTCCTTTTTTGTGTGTGTTGAGGTGAGATAACCTTGATAAATTCTCTTATTAAATTTAGTATCTTTGATCGAACACAAGAAAACCCAAGACGGTGAATTATTA
The DNA here is from genome assembly GCF_028564815.1 of Eubalaena glacialis. Lineage (NCBI taxonomy): Eukaryota > Metazoa > Chordata > Mammalia > Artiodactyla > Balaenidae > Eubalaena > Eubalaena glacialis. Next base: position 192,649,373 of record NC_083718.1, on the reverse strand, counting down.
AAATGGGGGTTTGCCTCCTACCCTCTAGGGCTACTGTTACACAAATGCATCCAGCTGAGGGACTGCCACAAGTTAAACACGGAGGTGCCACCAGGTATTACTCTTCTTTCAAAGGTCACCAGCTCTTCACCTGCCTGCAGCAACATCTACTCTCTCTGCTTCCTGCCAAGGTTTCATTTCTCAGGGAGCCGCAGGCTCACAGATACACACTAATTATCACAAAGGCATCTTCATAAATGATGAATTTCTGGGTTGGGCATCGTGAAGGCCCGGTATTTGCCTTGGGCTGAATGAATGTCTGCAGAGGGACTTGAAAGACGTTGGCAGGTGAATAGAGGGCTGAGCGTTAGGTGTGGGGAAAGATGACATTTCCTCGCTCTTCTCCTGTTGAGATGTGCCAGCTCTGGCCACGGGGAGGCTACCTCAGGTAGGTTTTTGCTGTGGGTCCACAACAGCCAGAGCATACATAACACCCACAGTCTCAGGGACAGCCAGGGGCATCTGTTCCAGTCGGTCCATGAAGCCTCTTTGAGCTGAGAAGAAACCAGAGGCAGGAAGAAGCTGGGGCAGCTGATGTGGAGCCAGGCCAAGGGTGGCATTGGGCCAGACACCTGTGCCCTTTGTAACAGTCCTGGGGGCACGGCCAGTGGGTCCTAGGCTTCCCCTGCTGCATCTGTGAGTGCACCCCAACCTCACAACCAGACACCCCAAGATCAGAGCGTTCGTGAGGCTCCTTCCTCTGCCTGTGGCCCCGCCCGTGGCTGGCTCCTACCCCCTGGGCCAGCTCACTGTGCCCTTCTCACAGGGGTGGGGGGGGGGTCCACTGTCATCATCACAGCTCTCCGGGTTAACACTTTCTGGTCTGCTCTTACCTTACGCTACCATTTGGTTGGTAACTGCTGTCCCCCCATAAAGGTGGGGCCTCTGCTGGTTGGCTTCTGCTGTCAGAGCACGGGGCTCTGCTGCTCAGGGCTCAGCTGACATCAGTGCAGGGGACGAGGGGGCCCAGGTGTCGGCTGCCCAGAAGCTCATGGTAGATGCTCGGGGGCTGGGCGGGTGAATGGCTAATGGCTCTGAGACTGAGACTGAAGCTGTTGCCCTTGCATCCTGTGGCCCGAGTCAGGGTGCAGTGTGACTGATGGGTTTACCTTCTGGTCACAGGGGGTCCCACCTCTGGGCCTGAAGCCCAGCAGGCAGTGGCTCTGCTCTTGGTCTTGGCCTCCTGGGTCATGGGCAGGACAATTGGCTGACCTCTACGGGGTGCTGGATTGTGGAGTCAGGAGGCGGGGGCTCAGGTGCTCACCTGGGACCTGTGAGCAGGGCCCCCAGGAGGGCAGTTCATCCTCTTTCCCAGCCTTGTCCACCCCAGCTTCCGAAGACAAGGGGGGGAGGGAGACCCTCCTGCTACCTGCCACATGCCGGCTCCCCCAGCTTGAAATATTAATGCTCTATTGACCTGAGTTTCTTTGGCATCTGAAATTAATTTCATTTTATTTGGATCAAGAAGGATTTTAATGTAAAATAACCAGCAAACCCTTTGCCAACCTCGGGCAGTTTAATAACCAAAAACTTTGATTAAAAATTTTAATAGTCTGGAATGATAGAATGGTGTAGAGATGGGGCAAATTAAGCCTCTGCCATTCACAGTGATGTACATTTTTTCTGCCCAGGATGGGGAAGTCTATTTTCTTACTTTTCCCCAAAGGAAACAAAAAAAAATTTAAACTCTCTAAAACAAGGTTTTCTTAGAAAATTAACCTCAATTCCTATCTCGTGGCTTTACTTTATTTAGTTTTGTCAAGCACATGCTTTGATTCTCGGGAGGAGAGGCAAGGACACTGAGCTCAGCTCTGCGGTGCTTGAGGCTGGGCCTCCACCGGCCCAGGGCTCATCCTTGTGTGGGTGTCCTGGGGCTGCCATAGTGAATTACCACAATCAAGTGACTCAAAACTACAAACATTTATTCTCTCACTGTTTCAAAGGGCAGAGGTCTGAAATCAAGGTGTCCATGGGGCCAGAAGACTCTAGGGGAGGAGACTTCCTCATCTCGTCCAGCTCCTGGGGGCTCCTGGTGTCCTTGGCTTGTGGCTGCATCCCTCCACTCTCTGCCTCTGTGGTCACATGAGCTGCTTCTCTCTGTGCATCTCTTAGATTTGTCCTTAGATAGAGGGCCCACCTGGATAATCCAGGATGATCTCATCTTGAGACCCTTAACATAATCATGGGTGCAAAATAAGGTCACATTTTCCATGTCAGGTCACATTCACGGGTACCAGGGATTAGGACTCAGACATAAATATCATTTTGGAGCCACTGTCCAACCCATTACAATCCTCATACCACCCTGGGAGGAGGGTCACAGATGAAGACACAGAGCATCTTTGGTCCAGTGATAAGGAAACGTAACCAGATCTGGAGAGCTGAATGCTGGTGATGTTGGGAGGAGAGGCACTGCTCCCACCCCCAGCTGGCAAGAGGGTAGGTGGGGGCTGTGGACTGGATGTCTGTGTCCCCCAAATCCACATGTTGAAGCCCTAACTCCAATGTGATTGCATTTGGAAATGAAGCCTTTGGGAGGTGATCATGAGGTCGTGAGGGTGGGGCCTCATGATGGGATTAGTGCCCTTATAAAAAGAGACACCAGAGACACACCCCCAGACCTTGACCACCACATGAGGACACAGTGAGAAACCGTCCTTCTGGAAACCAAGCAGTAGGTTTCACCAGGAACCGAATTTGCTGTTATCTTGATCTTGGACCTCCAGCCTCCAGAACTGTGAGAAATAAACATTTGTTGCTTAAGCCACACAGTCTATGGTATTTTGTTATAGCAGCCTGATCAGACTAAGGCAGTGGTATCGGCTTTCTGGAGAGGCAATTTGTTTCTCCATATCTATCTGTCTGTCTAACTAGCTGCTTATCTCTCTATCTGAAGACCTTGAAACTGTGTGTATCTTTGACTCAGAAACCCCTCTCCTAGGAATTTATTTATCCTAGGGAGCACTCAGAGACAGACACTGAGATTTATGTCCTGGGTGTTGGTTGCAGCATGGTCTTTAATACTGAAATATAGCAAATGACCTAAACATCCAAAATAGGACAATGGTCACATAAAATGATTTCTTGGGTAGCCATGAAATCATAGGATATTTAATGACATGGTAAAAAGGTTCAAGCTGCATTGCACCATGAAAGAAAAGTTACAAAGGAGAATAGAGAACAAGGATACCAATTAAATAGAGAAGGAAACGCGTACACAGGTAGCTGGAAGTAGAGACACAAGCTGTTAACAGCTGCTAACTCTGAGAGGGGATCACAAGTGATCTTTGTAAATCTGAGTTTTCTGTTTTTTGACACCTTTCAGGGGGCACTGATTAAGACCTGGGATACAGAGAGGTAGTTTTGGACCCCAAAGAGCTCCCAGTTTAGTTGGGAAAAAGAAAGACATGTAAGCAAATATGTCTGATGCCACGTGGTCTTGACAAAATGGGTCATGGACCAAGTCATACATGGCAGGGAGGTTTGGGGGGACTTGGGAAGGAGGTGGGAGAGAGGGCATTCCCGGGAAAGGGGACCGTCTGAGCAAAGGCTGGGAACAGCCATTGGGCTGGGTGTGGGGGAGTTTGGCAAGGGGGGTGGGGGCATGGAGCCTGTGCAGAGAAAGCTTGGAGGGGAGGCTGGAGGTGGCTGAGGACAGCTTGTCTGTGGTTTTCTATGGGGTTTGTTCTTCTTTTTGGGGGGATTGTGGGGAACAGTTGAGTTTCTGAGCAGGGACATGACTATTCTGTTCGCGCTTTGGAGAGCTCATGGGGTGACGTGGAGGGTGAACTCCAGGGAGATGATGCTGGGAGCAGGGGTACCAGATGGGAGGCTGGGCAGTGGTCCAGAACTTTCCTCCTCTCCCACCTGTACCACAGTTGCTTCTCTACTATGCCACGTGCCCACCTTGGGGAATAGGGGACATTTTTCATCTAAAATGAATTAAAAGTCTCCAGGCTCTTATTTCTGCTGGAGGCCCCCATTCCCCTGGAGCCCCTGTCCCTGGCTGTCCTCCAGGTATGAGCCCGCAACCTGCTGGGCTGGTGACCCATTTATTCACATCTGCAGAGCTCTGGGGAGAAACAGCACAAACCTCTTATTCCCCATTGGGACAGAAAATGGTCACACTCTTGTTTATTGTTATAACACACATATTTGAAATGCCAAAAATCTTGGATCTTGGGAGAGATGGAAATATTTTAGCCAAGTCTCAGAAAAACCCTCCTAAGTCCAGCAAATGGGATTGGGGACCTTGTGAACTGAAATCGCCCTCAGCCCTTATTGCGAAAAATAATTTTCCTGCGAGTGAACGAAGCCGCTTCCTGTACTTTATTATGTTGCCTCAGCAAGATGCGCTCGGGCAGAGGCAAAAGTAAATGAAAGGAGTTTAATCAAACTCGAGCTTGGCCTTGGGAACTCCTGAAGAATTAGCGTTGAGAAACAGCTGCCTGTGAACCACTTTCCCAAGGACACGACCCCGCCCTGTCTGGAGAGCGAGGGTGGAGGGTGGAGGGGGGAGGGGAGGGGTGTCCAGGGGTGAGAAGAGGCAGGACAAGGTTCAGCCAGGGTTTTGTGCCTGTTTTCTGCCTCCCTTCCTGTTTGTGCCCCAGGGGTCGCTCAGAAGGGCGTGTGGATGCTCTGAGAAGCCCCCTCCATACCCACACCTCCAGGAGTACCCAAGGGTGCGGCAAACTTAGCCTGGTGTCAACGGAGCCGGAGCTGTGTCCCGGGATGCACATGCCTCCACAGGGTCCCTCATGGCGTGTTGACCCGACCATGTGCCCTGTGGCTGGAGAGCCAGCCTGAGGCTTGTGTGAAGGAAGGGCTGCCGACCCTGGGCAGTTGGTGTGGTCAGCCCCCTCCCAGCCCTGCAGCCCATCCTGGGCAGCCCTTTCCCCATCAACCTGGCCAAGGCCATGGGCCACAACCTCTTCCACATCAGGGGCAACAGCGGCTTCTCCCTTGTCTCTCCAGGATCAGCAGCAGCTCTGGAAGGTTGACCTTGAAGGTTCCAACGAGTCAAGCCCCTCCCATCCTCAGAACCAGCCCTTGAGCCAGCTGAGGGACACTTGCTTCCGAGCCATCCCAGGTGACAGTAGGGGCACTGGTGTCGTCCTCTGGATCCGCCAAGGGCCTGTACAGATGCTCAAAGGAGGAGCCAGTGAGATGGGAGGAAAGAGCGTCCAAACTCTGGAGGTGAGAAAATATCTTTTTAATTCATCCCTCCTTTTATAATAGATTATATAAAAATTAACATACAGTAATATAGACTTAATTTGTATATTGGGACCCACAAAGTGGAGGCCACCCTAGTGGCCTGGCCCACGTGACAAATCTAAGCCAAATCAGCCTACACTTACAGAAACGCCTGCTAAGGGAACCTAACATGTACCAATTCCTCATCTCAACTTAGCTGGCTCACTGGGCCCCAGAAAATAGGTCCTGCTAGCTTCTAGGGAGATCCCGACCTCCCAGGTATTCATGCCCTATTCCCGAGTGGTCCTTCTACGCTCTGCAGAACCTGCTCTTGCCCAAGTTTCCCTGGGAAGAGTGCTCCACTGCTCATAAGGCACTGTCTCCCCCAGTCCAAGAATTATTTCACCTTGAATACAGGACATCAAATTCGTTACTAAAGTGATTCAGTTTTGCCTTTTGACCCTTCTCGGTAAACAGATCCATGAATTTTTACACATGTATAGTTTCATGCAATCACCACCTTGATTTGGATACAAAATGGCTCCATCATCCCACAGAATCCCTCGTGCCACCCTTTGGTGGTGGCATCTCCCCTCCCCACACCCCAGGTGGTCACTGATCTAGCCTTCATTACTAGTTTTCTCGTTTGGAGATTATCATATGAATGGAATCAAGCAGTGTGTGGTCCTTTGAGACTGGCTTCTTTCACTGAGCAAAGTGCCTTGGGATCCATCCAAGCTGTTGTGTATCAGGAGTTCACTCCTTTTAATTGCTGGATAGTATTCCATTGTATGGATGAACCCCACTTTATCCCTTCACCTGATGAGGGATGTTTGGCTTTTAAGTAGAGCTGCTTTAAATATGTGTGTACAGTTCTTTGTGTGAACCTAAAATTTTGTTTCTCTAGGGTAAATGCCCAGGAGAGGGATTTCTGGGTCCTATTGTAAGTGTTTGTTTAACTTTATAAAAACTACCAAACTGTTTTCCTGAGTGACTGTACTATTTTGCATTCCCATGACAATGTATGAGGGTTCCAGTTGCTCCACATCCTTGTGACCACTTGGTATTGTCAGTATTTTCATTTTAGCCATCCTAACAGGTGTGTAGTGATATTTCATTGTCGTTTTAATTTGCATTTTCCTAGTGACTAATGATGTTGCACATCTTTTCATGTGCTTATTTGCCATCCAGATGACCTTTTTGGTGAAACATCTGTTTAAGACAGTTGTCCATGTTTTGAGAGTTCTTTATATATTTTGGACACAAGTCTTTTGTTGGATTTGTGATTTATAAATATTTCCTCCCAGTCTGTGGCTTCTTTCTTTATTCTCTTAAAAGTATCTTTTGAAGAGCAAAGGTTTTAATTTTGATTAAGCATAATCTGTCGATTTTTTCTTTTATGGAGCACGTTTTGGTGTCACATCTAACAACTCTTAGCCTAACCTTAGGTCATGAAGATTTTTCTCCTATGTTTTCTTCTGAAAGTTTATAGTTTTAAGATTTACATTTAGATTTCTGATCCATTTGAGTTAATTTTTGTACAAAGGTGAGGTTTAGGTCAAGGTTCAGTTTTTTTTCCCTATGGATGACTAATTTTTCCAACACCATTTGTTGAAAAGACTACCCTTTCTCCACTGAATTTCTTGTATGACTTTTTCAAAGTTATACTTGTGTGGGTTTAATTCTGTAGTCTCAGATCAGTCTCACTGATCTATGTGTCTGTCTCTTTGCTAACACCACACAGCCTAGATTCCTGTAACTTAAGCCTTAATACTGGAATAGTGATCCTTCACATTTTCTTTTTCTTTTTCTAAATTGTTTTAGTTATTCTAGTTCCTTCACTTTTCCATATCAATTTTATTGGGTTGGCCAAAAAGTTCATTCAGGTTTTTCTGTAAGAAACCCAAATGAACTTTCTGGCCAACCTAATATAACCAGTTTGTGTATATCTACAAAAAAAAAAAAAAAAAAATCCTGCTGGGATTTTGATGGAAATTGAATTAAAGTTATAGATCAATTTGGGGAGAATTGACATCTTTACTATCTTCCAGTCCAGAACATGGTATGTCTTTCTGTTTATGTAGGCCTTCTTTGGTTTCTTTCAGCAGTATCTGTAGTTTTAAGCATACAGATTTGTTTTGTTACATTACACTTAATTTTACTATTTTTTGGTGCTATTATAAAAGGTATTGACTTTAAAATTTTAGTTTTCCCATGTTCGTTGCTGTTATATAGAGATATTGATTGTGTGTGTGTGTGTGTTGACTGTTTCCTGCAACCTTGCTAAACTCATTTATTCATTCTAGGAGTTTGTGTGTGTGTGTGTGTGTGTAGTGGTTTTTGTTTTTTGTTTTCATAGATTCCTGGTACATTCCATGTAGGCCAGTCATGTTGTCTGCAAATAGGAGCAGTTTTATTTCTTCCTTTTCAATCTGCATGTCTTCTATTTCTTTTCTTTTCTTTCCTTTTAAATTTTTTTTTTTGGCTTAAGCAGGAGAAATTTATTCTCTCATAATGCTGGAGGCTGGAAGTCCAAGATCAAGATGTTGGGAGGGTTGTTTCTTCTAAGACTTCTGTCTTTGGCTTGTAGATGACCATCTTCCCCCTGTGTCTTCACATTGCCTTCCCTCTAGGTTTCTATTTCTTTTTCTTGCCTTTTTGCTATAGCTAGTATTTCTAGTACAATGTTGAATAGGAGCGGCGAGAGTAGACATCCTTGCCTTTTTCCTGATCTTAGGGAGAAAGCATTCAGTCTTTCATGATTGAGTACGATGTTAGCTACAGCTTTGCAGATGTGCTTTATCAGGTTGAAGAAGTTCCCTTCTATTTGTACTTCACTGAGAGTCTTTGTCATGAATGGATGTTGAATTTTGTCAAATGTTTTCTGTATCAATTGATATGATTGTATGGGTTTTAAAGTTTAGAATGTTAATGTGGTGGATTATAGTGATGGATTTTTGAATATTGAACCAACCTTAATTCCCAGGATATTCCTTTTACATGTTACCAGATGCAATTTGCTACTATTTTGTTGAAGATTTTTGTGTCAAGTTTTGTGAGAGATATTGGCCTGCATTTTTCTTAAACTGTTGAGAATCCGTCTTTTATTTAGTAAAATGACTTGATGGGCTCTTGGTTCTGAAAGTTGAGTTCATGCACTCTACACCACAGGGCATGCTTGGGAGCATTAGATAGTGTGCTACCCAATAATAGGAGCAGGAATGGGGTGCAGGTTAATGCAGGTGACAGCAGTGGTAAAGATGTAGGTTGAAGTTGGGCCTGGGAGAGAAAATGGAGTTGATAAATGAGGGGAGAGAGAGTACATGAGAGTAAGAGGAGCCCAGTTCTGGGCTATAGGCTGGAGCATCTCGGGAAGGGGTACCAGGGGGAACATCTGGATGTTCTGGCCAAGTCGGTCCTCATGCCAGGGACGTCCAATACTAGGGGTAAGCCCGGGGCTGGGTGGGCTGGGATGTCACTTGGCGCCCTAGGCATCCTTAGCGAGGCCACAGCTCCTACAGCCTTGGGTGGGTGGAGCTTTGGGTGTGCTGGAATCAAGTGAGTCCAGGGTTGGGAGGCCTGGGGTGCAACAGCGACCTTGCACACCAGCAAGGAATTGAAGATGGAGGTGGCGAATATACGGGGAACAGGAAGATGGAGCCAGGAGAAATTTGCCAGTCCCCCACTAAGAAAAGATCCCTGAGATTGGGAGGGAGCTGGATTCCTCACGTGTTGGACAGGGATTTAGGCTTATTTTTAATGATTGAAGGACAGGGTGACTCCAGAAACAGAAGCTGGAGGACTTTGGGGACATTTGGGCAGCTCACCTTGGGTTGTGATGGGGGGTGGCAGGGAGGTCCCTTCTCAAATGAAACCTCCTGGGAGAGACTTTTTCGGCCCCACAGTTTTCCAGCCCTCAACTCACTTCACTGTTCTGCTGATTTTAAAACTCGGTCACATTTTGGTATTTCACTGAGTTTACTGACTCTCTCTATCAGAATGTCAGCCTCATGGGGGCAGGGTCTCCTATTCTCTGCTCCATCTTCTGACCTTAGAACAAGTCCCCAGCTCATAGTAGTTTCTCAGTAAATGCCTGTGGAGTGAATGTCTCTTTCAGGTCGTCCACCTCTGGCACAGTCTAGACCAGGGGCTGTGGGCTGAGTGGACACCAGCAGGGTGTAGGCTCTCATCAGTTCTGCCGAGCACATGGCCTGTTCCAGCCCTGAGCATCCCTCTGCCCTGGTTTCACCCAGGGGTGAGCTGGGCCATGCTGTTTCCTGGCATAGACACACCGCAGGGCCGGATCTCCTACACATTGGTGTTCTCCACACACACAGTGCTGTGGGTTCAACTGCATCCGCCAAAAAGATACGTCCAAATCCTAACCCTGGCACCTGTGACTGGGACCTTATTTGGAAATAGGCTCTTTGCAGATGTCATCAAGCTGAGACGAGGCTGCTCATACTGGGTCAGGGTGGGCCATAATCCAGTGACCAGTGTCCTTATAAGAAGAGGGAGATTTGGAGACACGGACGGGGAGAAGGCCAGGTGGTGATGGGGGCAGAGACCGGAATGATGCAGCCGCCAGCCGAGGAGCCAAAATTCCCCAGAAGCGGGGAGACGCCTGGAGCAGGTCCCTCCAAGCCTCTAGAAGGAACCACCCGTGACCACCCCTTGATCTCAGACCTCTGGCCTCCAGACTGGGGGAGGATGTAGTCCTGTTGTTTTAAGGCATCTGGTCTGTGGTGCTTGGTTCCAGCAGCCCTGGGGACACTGGCTGGCGGGGCAGGGCTCTGTGACCGGCTGGGTCTGTTTGCAGCCAGACAAGAAAGGGCAGAGCTGGTCGGGGTGCAGGCTGGTGTCTTCTGTCCAGATCAAGGAGGGGGGTGGACTTGGGCCAGGAAGCCCATGCCAACCCCGGAGTGTCTGAGTCATCTTGGCCCCAGCACAGAGCTGCCAGCCCTGAGGCACACGGCTGCAGCCCCTCCAGCCTCTACTCTCTGTGAAGCTGGGTCCGGCTGGCAGTAGGAACAGCCTGTGTTCTCCTGAGTTGGACCAGCTGCTCCTCAGCGGGGACCCCAGCACTGCCTGTGGCACAGCCTGGGACAGTGGTCTTTCATGTGGCTGGGACCCTTCTCCGGGAACACTCCTGGGAGGACTTGGGTGGACTCCTGGGGTTTTCGTGTTTCTACCACCCACCATCAATGCACCATTGTTTTGTGTATTAAGTGACCCAGGTCAACCAGGGACCCTCCTGAAAGTGGGCTGAGGGTCTGTCTGCCAGTGGCTTCATCCTTCCTGTAGAATTCCCTGGGGACACAGGTGGGGACCCACGTTGAATGGAACAGCGCAGGGTCAGAAATCAGGACACCTGATTCAGCCCGTGGCTGGGTTGCAGAATCTTCCTTGGCTCAGTTTCCATGTGCTAAGACCTCATCCACCCCCGGGGTTGCTGGGAGGGCAGTGAGAAAACTCTTGGGGAGTGGTCTGGAGAAGAGGACAAATTAGGAGCTGCATCACAACTGGCATCCTAGGAAGTCACAGCCCATCAGAGGCCCCTTCCTGCCCTGGTCCCCGCCAACAGCACGGCACCTCTAGTCGCTGGGCAGGCTGCGGTCGGGGGTCATCTGTAGTTTGTCCTTGTGGGCCCAGCCAGGCTGCCACCCCGGGGCTGCTATGTTCAGCCATTTGGCCTCCACTGTGGCTCCCCGGCCGGGGTGGCCGCTCTGGCCCACCCCAGAGCCCTGATAACATAGCTGAGAGCAGCAGTCTACACTGGGGGTCGCTGCTGGTGGGCAGGGCCCCTGTGGGGACCCCCTGGGGCTTTAGAGTCAAGGGAGCAGGGGTGCTCCCATAACTCAAACTTGGCTCTTGGCCTCTGGATGCCTCCCCCCACTCACTCATCCCCTTTGGGCTCCTGGGCCTGGATGTGTATGTGAGGGTGACGCTGGGCTCAGAGGACAGAGGATGTGGGCATATGGGCAGTGAAAATGCAGCCAGTGATCCTAAACACAAGGGGCATTTCTTTTCTTAGTCCTTCTGGAAGGAGCTGGCATCCAGGTTTATTTGGGTTTGGAGGTGAGGACAGGTCAGTGGCCCTGATTGAATGGCCTGTGTGTGTTTGGGGATGTGTCTTGCATGGTATCAAATCTAGTTTCTAAAATAAAGACAAGCAAATCTGGCCCTCCAGGGATGCTGGCTGTAATGGGGGGCTGTGGCAGGGGAACACGCCCTCCACTGGGAGATTGGGAAGACTCTGAGCAGGTCCTGTTAGCCTGGGTCAGGGTGTGTGTGTGGCAGGAGCAGACAGTGTTCAGGCCAGCAGAGCCAGAACTGTCTACGGTCTCGCTAAGGCAGGTTCAAGGCTTCCGAGGCAGGGCCTTGGGGAAAGTGGGGGGGAGGTCCCAACTGCACCCCATTTCTCTCCACAGCAGCAGCACTATCTCTTCTCTTGGCTTCTCTGAGCCCCGAGCCTGGGTGGCCTCTCTTACCAGTGCTGTCTCTCTGTGTCCAAAGTCCTGATTCTTGGGGGGACCCTGACTGGCCCAGCGTGGGTCAGGCGTCCACTTCCGTACAGTCAGCTGAAGTGGTGGCAAGGTCCCACGGAATACAGGGTGACCTCTTCCGAGAAGGGCAGATTCCCAAGGTGTGCATGCAGGTGTGTGAGTGTGCGGGTGTGTGCACGCACGTTCTCCTGTTGCCCTTGTACCCTACCCCGTGCTGAGCACCTATTATGTGCCTACCCCATTACCTGGCTTCATCCCCATCGCCCCTTGAGGAACACATTTCCCCCCTTTGACAGAAGCGGAAACCAGGCCCCCAGAAGTTGGGCATCTTGCCTGGGATCCCACAGCTATATGTGGATGGAGAATCTGGGCTGTGCCTGCCTATGCAAGGGAAAGGGCAGCTGAAGGAGGGCAGAGCTCCTCTCTTCTCAGGTGGACATGCCGTGTCGGGGCAGGACCCTCACCCATCAACTGCAGGCTCTGGAGTCTGAACTGATGGCAAAGCCTGGATCCTGGGGTGGGTGGCCTCAGAGAAGCAGGCTGAGCAAACCCTACTGATGGATGTAAAGATAAACAGGGCTCAGGGCTCTGAAGATCCTTCCATACTGAGGTGCCTGCTCACCTCTTCATCCATGAGGCCTGGGAAATATGCTCCCTCCTCTCTGGCCCATCCCAGGCTCAATGGGCCTTTCCCTTTGCTAACGCTGCTTTGTCTGGGACACAGTGAGAACCAGATTCTGTCTTGGGCCAGAAAGACTGGAAAACTAGCTCTGCCCAGGGACTTAACCCACATATGCTACTCTGTATAAACTTGCTATGCTGCAGTGACAAATGATCCCCACATCCTAGGGGTTTAACACAGCTACGGTTTATTTCTCACGCACTTTAATTTGCCATGGACCCAAACAACTCCCCAGGGCAGCTCTCCTCCATAGAGTGACTCAGGGCTCCAGGCCTTTTCCATTCCTGGTTGATCTTAATGTGAGGACACCATGGCCGCCTACATCAGGGGAAGAGAGAGCTGGAGGATTGTCTGCCAGCTTTTAAATGCTTCATCTTAGAAGTGGCATCACTTCTGCTCACAGCCCACTGGCTAGAATAGCTATACAGTCTCTAACTGCAAAGGCACAGAGACATATAGGGGCACATGGTTATTAGCGAGAACAGGTGTCTTTGCCACACTTGAGTGAGAGAGCACCCTTGACTTTGAGTGGAAGGCCTGGTTCTAGATTTGGGATCGAATGTGGGAGTTAGCCAGGCGTAGGTTAATGATGGGCTGTGCCATGTGACCTCTGGCCCTTACAGAGTGCCACCCCTCAAGCTTTCCTGACAAGGCACACAAGCATAGGTCTTTGCTTATTTTCTGGGAAGGCGACCTGGCCACGCTACTGTATTCACTTGTGTGATGCTGTCCATCCAGCTAACAAACCCAGGCTCTGTGGGTGGACAGGTAAGAAATCCTCCATCCTGGGGATCCCCTCGTTTCTCTGCCCTTCCCTCCAGGGTCTGGTAGACCAGAAGAGCAGAGAGACCTATAACCCATGGCTACTGCAGAGCATGACAGGTGAATGGACAGAAGTGGGAACACATGGAGGGGACGGGGGGACCTCCCCAGGGGAGGTGTCCCTTCAGCCATGTCTTGTAGGATCAGGAGACGTTGACCAGGGCAGCAGGTGAGGAGGGCTTGAGGAAGCAACAGATACGCAGCTAGGCTGTTGCAGGATCACAGACGAGACATCCTCTGCTCCCCAGACCCCCAGAGCCTCGCACAGGGTGGGCCAATGGAAGACTCTAGAAGCCCACCCATCTCCGAGAGCCTAGCTTGGAGAAACTCTTCTATGATAGATTCTGAATGTGGGCATTTTTACATCTTGAATAGGGAACAGAGTAAAAAATAAACCATCATTTTAATAGTTGGCAACAGAATTCCTTTCTGGGAGGGAACTGTCTTTATTTGGGACAGACCCTGCCTACATTGCTGGAGGTGGAGGGTGGATTCCCAAGGGCTCGGAGAGAGGACAGACAGTCTTTAAAAAGGACCAGGAATTCTGGGTGGGGTGAGAGCAGAGACAAGAGCCAAAGAGAGACGGGGTTAGGTTAGGAGGCCCTGGAGGTCTAACACTTGACCTAGAGCTGTCTGTGTCAAGCTCTCTCCGTCCAAAACTTAAGCCAAGTTTTCTACACACACAGGCCTCACGTGACTTCCTGTGGGGAGGCTGAGGAGAGCCTTCTCCTTCCATGTGTGTTGATGACAGGGCAGGGTCAGAGGAGTACCCACCGATGTGAGTGAGGGACCAGGCGCTGTGCAGGGGCGGGAGCTCCCCTCTGCAGAGGGACTCTGGGGTCCAGGCCTTTTCCTTTTTCAGCTCCAACGTCTGAGCAGGTGGGACCTCTCTGTAATCTGCAGGAACATGGGGAGGGCATTGAGCTTTCCCAGGAGCATGACTAGGGCTTCAAGTTCATTTTGTTTGCACATAAAAGGGCAAGGAGACCCCAGCTGACCTCTGAGTTACGGCCACGTGCCACCCATGGCCAATGATTCCTGAAGGGCTGAGGTCACGTGTGGGACCTTCCCTCCCTCCCTTACCCCGGGCACCAGGCTTCTAGAACCACGAGGGGCAGCTCCTTCTCCCTGCCCAGGAGGTGCTGACGGTTCATCTCAGGTGATGCTCTCCACCCGCCCCTGAATGTTCCTCCACCAGGCTCAGCTGAGCCTCCCTAAGTGCCACATACAGCCCTCTCTGGGTTCGTAATTCTTCATGAGACCAAGATCTAACAATATTTTATGGCAAACAAATTCACAGAGGATGTGCGTTAGCACCTTCCAGCTAGTTTTTGCTCCAACTATTTTCCTTTGGGGGCTGGGAGCTGCTGGGGGGATGGGCTGTGGGAGCTGGGCTTGGGGGCAGAGACTCAGTCCTGCCATGTCCCTGCTCAGAGCCTGGGTCTATTTCCCTGCATGGAGCCTGGGTCAGGGTGGGGCTGGAGCATGAAGATTTTGAGGTGGGTGTGTTTCCTGAATCATGATCCGGACCAGGAAGGCACCGGGGCGGGAGGGAGGAAGAGGTAAAGGGGGAGAAGGAGGAGGGGAGGGGGAGGGGGAGGTGGGGGAGAGGCAGAGAGAGTGGGGAGCAGCTGGCAAGAAGAGGGAGGCGGACCTCTGCAGCAGGAAGGCGAGGGCGCCGGGAGATGGGACCGCATTCCAGGGTCTGAAGGATCTGCATGGAGGGAGGAAGGTGATAGCTTGGAGGATCTTGAAGAGTGGGGAATCCAAAAGTCAGTGATAGCTGGATTTGAACTGAGCAGCATGATTACATTTGCAGCGGGTCCGCCTTCCTCATTATGATGAGTTAAGCTAATGCAGGTTTTGCGTACCTTCCCCAAGCATCACCAAGTGATACAGTGTGGAGGGACAGAGTGGCAGGAACCAGCCTGGGAAGCCATCCCCACAGGAGGGACCATGGAGAGCGGAGTGGTGGATGGAGTTTTCTGAGCATCCTCAAGGCCCAGCTCCTGCCCTCAGTGGGTGGCCATCCTTCCTGCCTGGGGCCAGCAGGTTCCCGCCAGGAACGGCAGCTCCCTCTCCCTCCAGCAGGCGATCAGCTCAGCTCAGCCATTCGTAGCCTCGTGAGGTGCCTAAGACAAATGTTCAGTTCTAGGGCTCGAGCCTCCAAACCAGGAAATTACTTTTTGCCAGCGGCAAATGAACTGCTGCCTCACGAGCCCTTTCTGAGCCCGGCAGGGTTGCAGACTGCAAGGCTCTCTTTGGAGGCCGGGACGCGGCGCACCTCTGCGGGCACACATCCACGTGCGGCCGCACTTATTAAATTGCATCTACGTTTTCTCCATGTCAGCTGCACACCAGGCATCTCGAGAGAGGGAGAGAGGCCAGTCGACACTGACAGGAGACTCCAGGGGCATCCTCTTTTCCCTTTTGTGGGAGGGGAGATGGAATTGCCAGTCCCTAAACTTTTGGGACCTGGAGATGCTCTAGGGGCCCAGGCAGCATCCGGGCAGTCATAAGCAGGTGACCGGGCATTACCTTCTGTGCAGTCGGAGCCTTGGCTTCAGGGAAGGCAGGGCTACAATTTATACCTCTCCTCCAAGTGACTGTCATGGAAAGTTCCAGAACAGCCGTTTGTCGGGACTTAATGCAGAGCCTCAGTGGCAAGTCTGCTGGGGGTCAGGACCTCCTCATCAGAGGGTGACTTTTGACTTTTCCAGGGAAAGATGAGAAAACTGTCCTGGACTCTCTCGTCCTCCCCAGTGGCTGTGGGGAGGGGGTCTGAGCCGCCGCCGGGGAACTAAGTGTCTCTGATGATTGAGAGGTGACATGAGAGTGGTAATGAGCCGACACACACTCCAATTTCCCCGGCAGCTTCTGGTGCTCCGGGCCGTGTCTCCGTGGACAGAGGTGACAGCCCGCCTCACCTTCCTGTCCGTCTGCACCCAGGGGTCCCTTGGTGCTGGCCGGGAATCAGAAGGGGCTTTTCTGGTCTGTGATTTTTGCTGTGAGCGCAGAGATGATCCCTGTGTGCAGACAGCTTCCCGGGCGCCTCGGGCTCCGGTTCCAGCTGCTCGGAGGCTCGGGCAGGCCTGGTGCGAGCCCTGCCCAGGGCCCCTTGCTCCTGTGCTGGGAACTGGGGTCCTTCTTCCCCGGGAGCATTTATCGCACATCGAGGAATTTCGGTCCCCATTGCTTTAAGTCAATTTTAAAGTCAATTGCTCATGGACGCACCATCATTGCATAATTGCCCCGCACTGGGCCCACAGTCAATGTACGGAGTTTGGGCTAAATCACTAATCACAATGGCTTCTCGGAGGAGCTCAGTTTCCAATCAGTGCCTGGCCGGCCACCCTTCCAGAAAGGACGCCCGGGAGTGGGCTCACGGGGAACTGGCCAGGGCAGTGGTTGGACCACAGTGTCTAGTGGGCAGGGGGCCCTGGCTGGGCTGCTGCAGCCTCGGCTGACCCACGGGGGGCGCGGAACCCTGCTCACAGGGCGGGTTCCGGGCAGAGCCTCGAGACCGGGCTGGGGCCTCATGGAGGAGGGAAAGGGGAGCAGGGTGGGAAAGGGGAAAATCAGAGAAAAGGAGGAGGGAGGGAGAGAGAGAGAGAAAGAGGCAAATCGAGTGAGAAAAAGGGAGGGAGAGACAGCAAAGGTGGGGATGCGTGGGTGGGCGGTGTCTGCCAGGCTGCCCACCAGCCTCTGAAGAGATAGCAGCTGGAAGGTGACTCCAGGAGAGCAGGCTCACGAGACAGCCTTTTTCTTACACGTGGAGAGAGTCAACATAGAGAGGTCTTTACAGTCAGAAAGAAAAAGGACAAATATCCATTTCATTCACTCACTGGCTCAATCCTTTTCCTCCAAAATCTTTCCTGAGCACCTACTGTGTGCAGGGCCCCCTTTTAAGGCCTGGTGTAAGGCTCCCTGGAGCACGTGGTCTGGTGTGGCGGTGTGGCTAGGGAGTCTGAAAGAAATCAGGGTCTGGAACAGGGATCGGCGGTGGGTTTGGTGGGAGAAGCCAGCGCAGTTCGAATGGTTGGGATGGTCTCTCCAGCCCTGCGATGGGGCAGGACGAGTGCGCCAGGTAGGGAACAGCATGAGTGGAGCCCCTGAGACATGAAGGGGTGAAGGGCTGATTCACAAACCTGGAAATACAGCCAATCAAGGAGCCACAAGAAAGGGGTGAGCTCGCCGTCGAGAGAAGTGTGCGTTGAGATGGGATACAGGTTTTTTGTTTACCAAACTGGCAGCCCACAGCTGCCAATGATGCTCAGATATCACGAGGATGGTCAGAACAGGCAGTTCTAGACCACAGGTGGGGGTGACGGGGCAGCCTTCCTCGGGAAGCTTAGCGGCCAGCATCGGAAGCTGTCCATGTCCTACTCCAGGACTCGGCAGTCTGCTGTCGTGATATTTTATTCTGAGAAATTTTCAGAGATGTGCACCAAGATTCCAGGGTGCTCACACCAACGTTTAAAATACTGCAACATTCCTTAAGTACACTAGGTGTTTTCATGAGGGACTATGGAGAGATGTTCATTATATTTTCAGAACATATTAAGTGAACAAGTAGGTTAGGATACATTCAGGTTCCATATGAACAGGTTTTGTAAAACCGTATTTTCTCATAGGCCCAAAGGCTGGAAGGATAAACAACAAAACGCCAACAGTGGTTATATCTCGGTGGTGGAGTTATGGGGAATTTTGATTTTCTTCTGCGTTTCTTTCTGTGCTGTTTTGGTGTTTAAGGAAAAAAATCAATAAATATAAAGCTACACTTTTAAATGTAGGTTTGTTCTCAGGCCCTTTTCATCTCTTCCAGACTATTGTATAACCTGCACTCACCAATGCCAAGTTCATTTCCCACATGGCCACCGGCTTCATCTTTTTTTTTTTCTTTTTTTTTTTTAAAGTGGATAGATTTTTTTTCCCCCCATTTTTTAAAAAAAAATATTTATTTATTTATTTATTTATTTATTTATTTATTTATGGCTGTGTTGGGTCTTCGTTTCTGTGCAAGGGCTTTCTCTAGTTGCGGCAAGCGGGGGCCACTCTTCATCGTGGTGCGCGGGCCTCTCACTATCGCGGCCTCTCTTGTTGCGGAGCACAGGCTCCAGACGCGCAGGCTCAGTAATTGTGGCTCACGGGCCCAGCCGCTCCGCGGCATGCGGGATCTTCCCAGACCAGGGTTCGAACCCGTGTCCCCTGCATTGGCAGGCAGACTCCCAACCGCTGCGCCACCAGGTAAGCCCCGGCTTCATTTTTTTAACACACAAAGATGAACATGTAACTCCAGCTGAAAAACTTCCGTACCACAAACCCCTCTGCTCATCTCCCACGTCCTTCAGGTGGTAACCTGAGCTCCAGAGCCTGGTGTTCAATGCGCCTCACTACCCCTCCTCCTCCTCAGCCATTTCTCTGGCAGTTCTCTGACCCCACCCAACCTCAGCCCCTCTAAAGCTCTCATGCTCTTTTATAAACCTCCATCTTTGTGCATTCTGCCTCCTCTTCCTGGAATGCTAAACCTCATAGTGTTCTTCTTGGGAACTCCTACTCATCCTTCAAAAGCCTTTTCTAAATGCCCCTGCTGTAATAGTGTCACTTCTGGTTTTAAACCACATTGCTCTCAGGAAATTCTCCAAGTTTCTTACATGTCTCCTGTTTGTCATCCCATCCCCATCGTTTCATACTCTGCGCCTTCACCCCCTCTTCCTCCCCCACCTCTGTGTTCTGAAGAGCAAACTTCTGGCAGTTGCCTGTTGTACCTCCCTTCCTACTCCCTGGACTCCCCAGGCACCCCCTGCCTGGCCAACTCCTACACTTCTTTTAAGTGGTAGACGAAATACCCCCTCTTTGGGGAGCATTCCCTGACTCCCTGCATGGGTTAAGTTCTGTGGTCCCCACCTGTGCCCCACCCTGGTGTTCACTGTGTGAGACCACAGTTTCCTCTTCACCTGTCTGTCCCTGTCAGAGTGCAGGTGAGCTCTGAGGGCGGGGCTGTCACTGGATGATGAGGAGGAGGACAGAAATGGTGACATCGGTCTCGGTTCAGGCTCCACGCTTACAGGGGGCATTTGAATTTGCCCCCTACCCCTCTCCACGAGACCCGCCAGGGCACAGACCACTGTATCTCTCACTGGTCTGTGGGTGCCCACGGCAGGGACCTGGAGATGTGACAGCTGGGTGATGCCCTGAATGTGCACCTGGGGAGACCTGGGAAGATCCACCTCCCACCCACGCCAGGCTTTGTGGTTTCGCAGTTTGATAGCAGAGCAGACCAGAGTCTTCTGCAAATGGGGCTGATGAGCACTCCGAACTCCGGGGGTTTGGGCGTCATAACGCGATCGTGGGCCAGTGAAGGTGACACTCCCTGAGCAGTTCTCTCCCTCTGCCTCCCTCCCTCCCTCTCTCTCTTCTCATCTTCAGTGCCACAGTCAATTCAAGCCAGCAGGACGGGCCAGGGTCTGACCGCATGGTCAGGCTAGGAGCCAAGCCTGGGGGCATGATGCTTCGGCGCTGGCTGAACTGACTTAGAGGTGCATCCAGTTGGAAGTAATCATTTGGATTAAACCTCACTACCCTTTAATAAAGAATTAACCTGCTAGATGTTAGACGCTTATGAAAAAGCCCGGTCCTCCACTCAGACCTGCCGTGCTTGAATCAAATGTTTGTCCCTGGGTTTCTGAGCATCCCCCAAACCACCAATTAAAGCCAGGTAGGTTTGACTGTGTGGAGGCAGGATTGGTGCTGGCAGGTGGGGCTGACGTTGTCCAGATGCTGTTTCTGGGCAGGGGTCTCAGGGATGGAGGGGAGAGGCTTCCCCCAGGGTCATGGCCAGCAGACCTTCCCCATTGGCTCAGCCTGGGGTCCAGCTCCCGGTTCTCAGTGGCTTGGAGGGCAGAGGGCCGAGGGGACGGCTCAGTATCTCTCCAGTCCACCCCTCCACCTCTGATGACCGCTCTGTCTCCTTATACATCAGTGACACTGGACATCTGGGTTCCATCCAGGATCACCAAAATGACAGACCAATGCCATGGGCTTTGCTTGGCAGAGGTGGGATTTTGGTTGGCAGGTGACCACGCTGGAGGCCGTCCTGAGAGGTGGGCTGTCCAGAGTCATGGCTCGGACAGTGGTCTTGGTGGCACGGGTACCTTGCTTGCTGCCTGGCCTTGGGGAGTCAGTGTCCTTACTGGTGGGTGGGAGATGAGGTGGGGGTCAGCGTGAAGCCAGGCACAGAATGGACGCTGGTAAGGACGCGGGGGCCTGGTCTGGGCCCCCGCCACTCAGGGAGATGATGGCAGGGTTTTCAGAAACAGCTGCTGGCAGCTCAGGTAACCAGCTTCTGCAGGCGACCCCCTTGGGGGCCATAGGGGAAGATGGCACCGGCGCCCACGCAGGGCTGGCTCCTGTCTTGCGCCCTGTCCCCCCACCTCACATACCCAGTGCCCTTGGCCAGAGGTAGGGGTGAGCCCCTGGTCAGGATAGGCGTGCGGAGGGGCCCACAGTTGTGCCAGCCGGGGCACCTGTCTCCTCCCCTTCTGGACCCACAGACTGGTGAGCCTCCTTGCACTGGGGGGGGACAGACATCGCCTCAAGAGGAGGACGCCCTGTTCCCAGGAGAGTAAGAGATGCCTGTCCTGCTGGGCGAACCTGATTCTCAGGGACGGTTTGTCAGGAATACTTTCCTTACCGCCTGGCGGCCCTTGAGGGGACGAGGTGATTTGCGTAAGTAAATTTGGCAGTGCCTCACGAGGGGCGCATGTGACTTCATTTGAATTTCATGATTCCTTGGCAGGGGGACAACTATAATTATTTAGAAATTATAATAATGATTTAGTAAAGGTGGTAATGAGATGACAATGATGATGATGGTGACGTGTGGCATTGTTGGTCCATGCAGACGCCAATGGCCTTGGGGGTCACCATCACTTACCTTGGAGGTGGGGAAGCTGAGGCTACAGAGGGCAGGTGCTGCCCCGGGGCCCGTCTGCCCCTGTTCACTGTGGTCCAGCAGGTGCCCCCTCATCCATTCTCTCTGTGACGAGCATGCCTGGTCCCCGAGTGCCCCCAGCCCTGCCAGGGGCTGCCCTCACCTGCCTCACCTGCCTTCACCTCTTGCCAGGGCAGGTGTGCTGGGCAGGGAGGCTTTCGCTCCCAACTTCCTCCACTTTCTGGCAGAAACAAACAAACAGCGGGTGAGTTATTTGCTACCCGCTCTGCATAAATCAGAGGCATAATGTAGCTGCCAGGGCTCTCCCGCCACTGCCATTCGCAAAGCAATTAACTTGAAAATTGAATTGATGTGCATTGATTTTTTTTAATAAAGTTATTGTAATATATTCACTCGTTAGAATCCGGAGCTGAAAATAGACATTTTGCTTCTGATTATGGGGTCGTCCCTGTAAATCACGTGGGGACGGTAGCAACACAGCCCCTCCTTGCTCGGCATCGTTTCCTGTTAGAACCGAAAGGTCCACCATGGGGCTATTTTTCTTCTCCTGTGCATGGGCTTAACACATTCGGGACCCTTGAGGCCTCTCTCCAGAAAACCGGGCTGAGGGTGACGGGCCCAGGGAGGCAGGGCCGGGCCTGGGGACGTGTTGGCTGTCGTGGTGGGTCGCATGGCCCTGGCCTGGCTGTTTGGGTTCCGCTCTAGGGGAGAGGGTGATGCTGAGAAGGCTGGTGCCCTGTTAGCCCTGAGTTCAGAGAAGCGGATGTGATGGGAGGAGGGGCTTGGCAATGCTGTGTCGCCCGCAGGGCTCTGTGGACACCCAGACACCTGTCCCTAATCCCTGAACCACAAACGCAGATGGCTTCAGTGTCATCCCCTGCAGGGACCGGAGGTCAGCCTGCCTCCGGGTAACTCGGCCAGTTAGAAACGTCTCCCACACCTTGAGCTGTGTTCTGGGCGACACTTTCTGCTTTGTGCCACTGGAATGGGGGCCCAGGGAGGCCAAAGACACTTTCAGGACCCCCTGGCTTCGTGCCACGTCCACTCTGGCGTCCTCCTGCTCAGGCGTTTCGCAGACTCCAGGGGTCCATGGGAACCTCAGCTTCTCCCACTGTCCTCCCAGAAAGAAGCTGAAGGACTGCTCAGGACCATGGCCCAGCAAGGCAGCGGCTGGAGCTGGACTAGCCCAGGGGTCTTCCTGGGGGTGAGAGGGGTGCAGCGCTCCCTGGACCCTGGAGGACACGTGGATTTGGGGAGCTTTGTGTCGCACCCTCAAGACACTCAGGCCGGGCTGACGTCTGGGGAAAGGGGCCCGGGGGGTGGGGGAAGGAAGGTTCTGGTCTGGATCAAGAAACCAGATGCCAACCTCGGGGTCCTTCACCTGAGCTGCTGGGGTCCTGTGTTGCAGAGCTGACCACAAAATCTGCCTTGTAGGGGCCTCAGCTGTGGAGATGCTTAGATTTCATCAGACTTCCTAAAGGGTCTGGACTCTCCCCACCTCAAATTAAGAACTCATATGACAAATGGTTGGCCTGGCTCTGTTTCCCTAGACGCTGGGTGCTGTGTCAACACCTAAAGTTTATGAAACAGTTAAAATCAGTATTGAGGGTATGCTGGGGGTATTGGGGGCGAGGAAAGGGGAGAGAGCAGATCTCCGGGTCCAGGTGTCTGGCCCCTGGTTGGGTTGCTCCCCGAGGCCGACACCACTGCCCTTCGGGCTGATCTGCCCTCGGGCTTCGAGTGCCAGCATCCCCTTCCCTCTCACTTTGGCTCACGCCACCCCTGTGTGGCTGTGAACCGTGCTTTAGGATGAGTGAGTCAGGACCTCTCTGGCTGGATTGCATCTTCCTGCAGGAAGAACCCACCTTGCTCTGCAGGAAGTGGGAAGAAGGGTCGTCTGGGGGTGGGGGGACGGGTAGCAGAGGGCAGCTCCCAGACGTGTACCAGGGGTGCAGAGAGGCGAGCTCACACGGGTTCCTGGGCCAGGAGGGCCTTCGGGAGGGGTCGGGAGCAGGTGACGGAGGTAACCAGGGCTGGAGAAGCAGGGGCGGCTCATGAGAAGCGCAGCAGGCCGGGGGGTGGGTTGATGGAGGGTCTGGGTTCCAGGTGGGTGAACTGCGTCCCTAGCAGGGTGGATGCGGATTTCCAGGGCTGTTTACCTGTCTAGACCATTTGCCACCTGGTGAACGCTTCGTATGCTCTCACTGAATTTCATTCTTTGCTCTTTGAGATGCTAGAACAGGCTGGGGAAGAGGCACCCGGGGCAACACAGGGGTGGCCACGTCTGGGGGCTCTTTTGGGACAATCACCCTGCTGGGAGTGCGAGGCCAGGGTCTAAACTGGACCACGGGAGCCCTCACCTGTGCAGGAGGGAAATGATTCTCCCCTGGATGCTCCAGAAGGAACGCAGCCCTGCTGACACCTGATTTGAGCCCCTAGGACTAACTGCAGAAGTCTGACCTCCAGAACCAGAAGAGAACAAACCTGTTGTATTTGAAGCCAGTCAATTTGCACTTTGTTACAGCAGCTGGGAAACTACCCCTATTTCATTTTTCCACCCGCTTCTCACTCATGCTAGCCTGCTGACGGTGGCCTTACCTGTGCCGTCAGCACCTGTACGGCAGGGCCTGACGCAGCGCTGGCCACGGGAGGCCTTAGGAGATGGAGGATGGAGCAGATGTGGCTCCTGGGTGGAGTCCGGGGCCACCCTTCTCTGGACAAGAGGGGGGCTTGCTGGTCCTTCCTGACGCCAGCCATCCCCAGGGACTGCCCCCGCTTGTCGCTGCCGGCCTGTTTCTGAGGCGAGGCTGGGTGTTTCCGTGCCCTGCGATCCCTGCTCCATGAGCTGGGAGCTTCTGGTGATGGGATCACATGGGCGAGTTCACACTCTGGTGCCAGAGGAGCCCTTCATTAGGGGCGACGGCCATGGAAACAGGGTGATGGGGCTCCACACAGCCATCCTGAGTTCGCTGCGTTCACTCTCACGGGCGCCACACCGAGGAGACACGGGGAGCAAGCCGGGGTTGGGGGGAGCAGGCTCAGCCCTGCTCCTGAATTCCCATCAAAACAGACAACCCGGAGAGGAGGCCGGACCAGGCGGAGAGCTGGGTCCTGGCCCCGAGGGGCCCCGTGACCCCGAAATGGAAGCTAATCAGGAAGAGAACTTGGGGCCCACAGGACAGGAGTCCTTCTCGGAATCAGCCTCTGCCTTCGCGGGGGCGGGCGTGAGGCAGGGCGGTCGCTGAGCTGGGTCAGGCCCGGGGGCCAAGCAGCAGGAAAGTGGGTCCCGCCACCTGGACCCCGGCCGCGTGGCCTCTGAGTGCGTTCCTGGGGCGGTTCGCACTGGGAGAGGGAGCCTTCCGCTCGGCCCCTCTGCCTGCCTGTCTCTCTGTCTCTGTCTCACTCCATCTCTCTGTCTGTGTCTGTCTCTCTCCATCTCTTCTCTCTCTCTCTCTCTGTAGAAAGCATGAGGAAGTCAGACCTTGGCGGGGGGCGTGTTTCCACATGGGCAAGGGGGGTTCTTGGGTCCTGGGAGTGCCCCCCACTTCCTGTCTCCTGTGAAGGCTCCCGGTCCACCCTCCCAGGCCTGGATCTTTCCTCTGAGCCTGTTGGGTGACCTTCAGAGAACTCGCGAGGCCTGGGTCCCTCATTAGAAACCAGGACCAGCAGGGACCCCACCTCTGAGGTTCCTTGACACCCGGAGGGACTAAAGTGCGTGCACAGGGCACAGCACAGGGCTGGTTCCTGCAGACACCCCATGAACAGCAATGACAACAGCTACTGTTACCAACTGTGGCTGCTCCGGCCTCGGCCCCGCCCACTTCCCTTCACTGTCCTTCATTCCCCGAGGTGGCGCGGGGCTCAGGCCTCAGCCCCCTGGTCCCCCTGACGGTCTGTGGTCAGCTGTGGCAGGACCGGGACAGGCTGGGAGAGTGGAGGGCTCCTGGCCGTTGCCCTGCTGGGGGACCCGCTCCTGCAGCCCCAGGTCCTGCCGGGTACCTCTGTCCCCAGCCCCAGAGAGAGCCGCTGCCTCTGCATGCAGCCCAGCACTGGCTACTGAGCAGCTGCCACCTCAGGCCCACCGAGTGGCCAGGACCGAGGGCCACAGCAGCACCGTCCAGCGGTGGCAACATTTTCACAGGTTCAGAGCACATCCCGGAGACGCTGAGCCCGTGTGTCAGATGAAGAAACAGAGGTCCACGGTGGCCCAGAGCCACGCAGCTAGTGACTGAACAGGAGGACAAACCCAGGTCCTCACTTGTAGACTGGGGCGTTCTTCCAGAAGGATGAAGAAGTGACAGGCGTCCAGAAGTCAGGGACGGTTCCTGACCTGAGCAGGTGGCTCTGGGTCAGGTGGAGCTGGTCCCACTGGTCATGGCCCCAGAAAGCAGCACGTAGGGCCCAGGTGTCCCTAAGTCCACTTTGGGGACACTGGATCAGTTATGGTTCTTTGGCTGCAGCAAAGTCACCAACTTCAGCTGAGAAAATGAAGGAGGCGGGGACGGGATTTATTGGAAGGATGCGCGCTACTTTAGTAAGGAAGAGGCGGCTGAAGCACAGAGAAGGACAGAGAGGAAGGGCTGGGACCCTGTGGGTCAGGCAGCAGCCTCCGGGGGCGCCGGCTTCAGGCATCGTCTGCTCAAGGTCCAGATCCTTGGTGGGGCCAGGCTGGCCGAGCTGGCCCAGGAGGCCCACTTCTTGCCAACCGGACAGACAGCTGCATGAAATGGGGGAGTGGTAGTTCCCCCAAAGGGAAACCCAGGTGCCGTTTCCTGAGGAGGGGGCGTGGGTACTGCCCAGGGGAACAGACACAGACCCCCCCTGGGGCTCTTCACTCACTCACTCATTCATTCATCCATCATTTGTTCAGCAGAGGGGTGTGGAGGGGTGTTCTCCCCAGGTGGTATCACATCATGTGGGCGGAGGCTGGTGGGACCCCAGGGAAGGGGGAGAGGTCGATGGGCACTGACTGACCATTGCACAGGGGGATGTCTGTCCTGAAATGAGGGTGCCGACACGTGAGGATCGTGGGGAGTCCTGCAGCCTCGTAGGAAGCGTCCTGCTCGTGTGTTTACATAATGGCCTGGGGATCATCATGGTGCTCAGTGAGGACTCAGGGATTCAGGAAGGGTGACCAGTAGCAAGAGGAGTCAAGGCCAAGGCCAACACATTTCGGGTCAGTGGCTGCTAGGCCAGGAGACACGATCACGTAGCCCAAATGGGCAACCCCAGAATCCTGTACCCAGCAAGAAATATTTAGACAGAGCAAGCAAAATGTACGTAGACCCCAAGAAGACTTCCTGTTTCAAAAGTACTAAGCTGCCAGATGTAATATCAAGGCGGGGGGCTGTGTTATGAACTGTGTCCCTCCAAATTCTTATGTCGAAGCCTTAACCCCCAATGTGATGGTATTTGGAGGTGGGACCTTTGGGAGGTAATTAGGTCATGAGGATGCAGCCATTGTGGTGGAATCAGTGCCCTTATGAGAAGAGGAAGAGACGGGGAGTTCTCCCCCCACAACCCAACGCGCACGCATCCGGGAAGGGCCATATGAGTACATCACGGGAAGGTGACTTTCTGCTGACCAGGAAGTAGGGCCTCACCGGACACCAAACCTGCCAGCACCTTGATCTCAGACCCCAAATTGTTTGTTGTGTAAGTTCCCCAGTCTCTGTATTTTATTCTGCAGCCCAAACTAAGGCTGCAAAGTGCCCTTTCCGAGCTCCAAAGAGACTGTGTGTCTGAAACAGGGGCTGGGAGCAAAGTGAGGGCCCTCGTCCCTCCCTGGGGCCTGGAGGGTCTGCCAGCGCCTGGGGCTGAGAGTGTGGTTGGGCTGCTAACGGCTACTGGGCCCCGGGGACCCACGGGGGGGTCTTTCTCAGCTGGGCCAGCGGGGACCCTCCATCTTGGGCCTGCCCAGGAGGGAGGCTGCTGGGGCCGCTTTGCCCTGCTAGCCAAGCACAGTGTCCCCGGGGATGCAGCAAAATCCTTAAAGAGAAGACAGTGAGCATCTCCATTTGTCTTCCTGAAAGTGTCCCTGTTCTTGACATGTTGTGTAAGGGCACGTTTTTAAATGAAAACAAGACTTTGAGCAGAAACCAATTTGTTTAAAACAACCTGTGGAGTCAGGCAAGATGTGATTTTGACTAATGAGCACAAACTTTGTGCGGGCAGAAGTGTTCAATTATGGATGAGCTAATTATCCAAGTGCACCGGATTTGGACCGCCAACATGTCTACGGGTCTGTACCTCCAGTTGGGCCCCAGCCCATCGGTTACGATAATTAATGAAACCTCGTTCCTGCATTATTTTGCCAGGCACAAATGACCACTTATTTTTATGATTCAATATCCATCAGGCATCAGGGTGCACCCTGGGGCTTTCCACCTACGCTGGGAGCGGGAGCGATTTCTGGACCCGTCGAATGTTTGCTCGCCAGTGGGGCTCAGGCCGGATGTGCTGTCTCTGGATTTAATGGAAGCTGCTCCCCACGTGTGCTGGCAGGAGCCCCACTCCTTCCCGTCCGCAGGGGCGACCTTGGCCGAGATTTGTAGAGGTGCCAGGTGGGTACTGATGTCTTTGTGACTCTCCTCTGTAGCTAACGGACAGACAAAGCTCATAGAGAGAGAAGGTGGGAATCCTGGAAGAAGGGGCTCTCCATCCCCTGCCTCTTGAGTGAGGTCAAACCTCAGAGGTATTGCTGGTTTGTTTTTCTTTCACCTGTCGCCTTGGGTTGAGGAATTACACTTCCATTGTTTTTTTTTTTTCTTTCCCCTTGGCCTCCTGGCAAAGAAGAAGAAACTGTCTTCACTTTGTAATTTACAAGGTAACAGTAGCAGCTAATCTGCATTGAGTGTTTACTGTGTCTGGGCATTGTGCTGTTTGACAGATACATTGTCTTCATCCTTGTTGCATCCGTGCCGGGTGATATGCAGACAAGCGACTTTAGGCCAAGAGGAGCTAGTTTGTTCACTCTCCCAACACGAGCAAGTGTCAGAGCCAGTAGTAGGGTGGAGAATGTTGGACTTCTAAGCCCCACTCCCAACCGGCTCATTTTACCACCTGAAGATTAACTGAGCGCCTGCCAGGTAGGTACCAAGTGCAGTAATAACCAGGCTCCCTTTTCCCCTCAAGTAACTTATGGCCCTGAGAGAGCTTTATATGACCCCGCATCACCATGCATCCCCTACCGAAACCACAACCGAGTCTTCAGAGCATGTCTGCGGGACCAATTCTAAAAGATAAAAAATCAACAGATGTGTTTGCTTTGTTGTAACTATGTAAACATTGTTTGCTGCACAGCCGCAGTGTACTATGATAGCAATTCCTTTTTTGTACAGATTTCTTTCTGGAGATTCTAATTTCCTTCCTTCTTATCTTGCATGATCTGTTATGAACATAACCTTCAGTACTTCTTGCCTCCCTGTAATATTAACAAGTCTCTGGAGCTTTATTTATTTTTTTTAAATAACTCTTTCAAAGGAGACTTTCTCCACAATCTCTAAGCATCCCGGCATGGCTGCTGGATCAATTTCTCATTTCACTCTTTTTTTTACCCCAGACCACATCTGCAAGTAACTTTTCTTTTTTATTAATAAATATTAAGTTTAAAATTAGATTTAGAGTTACAGAAAGATTGTGAAGATGGTTCAGAGAGTTCCCATAGACTCCACACCCCGTGCCCCCATCAGTAGCATTAATGTGGTACATTTGTCTCCATTAATGAGCCAGTATAGATACATTATTTTTAACTAAAGTCCATATATAGATATTAAAAAAAGCTTCCTTAGTTTTTACCTAATGCCCTTTTCTGTTCCAGGACCCCATCCAGGAGGCCACATGACGTTTGTCACCACGTCTCCTTAGGGTCCCCTTGGCTGTGACAGTCTTTCAGACTTTCCTTGTTCTTGGTGACCTTGACAGTTTTGGGAAGTACTGATCAGATTCGAAGAATGTCCCTCAGCTGGGATTTTTCTGATGTTTTTCTCAAGGTTGGACTGGGGTTTGGGGTCTCCTGGGAGGAACCACAGAGGGGCAGTGTCTTCCTCACCACATCTTATCAGCAGGACTCCCCACGGCTGATGCTGACCCTGGTCACCTGGATTCTCCACTGTGAAGTTCTCTGTGGTGCTAACAGTGGACACTATGCATTCATTGCTTTGTTATTTTATTCACATAGTGTCTGTATCAGGCTTTCAATCACCTCTTCTGGAAATCACCTCATCTGGCTGTGTCCACTGGTCCAGGGACAGCCTGGAGGTGGCCCCATCACTCTGGCCCCTTAGTGACCTTTTGCTTTGTAACTGGTGAATTCAGTCTTGTATTCTTGGATTGACATGTTATTTTTTCCTTACTGTTTCTTCTGATTGTCTTGGTTTTTCTCCTGGATCCTCAGCGTTGCTCATGTCTGGATGGAGTTGTAGGGATGCAGCCACCTGTCTCCGGGAGCGCTGCTCCTGCAGGCTGCGGGGTATCCCACCCGCCATTACATTAGTCACCCGCCGAACACGGATGTTCCAACCATCTGGCCACCATGGGCATAACCAGCTGATGGACCAGCAAATACTCTGATTGCAGGAAGGAGCTGTCACGGGGTCTGGCCCCAGCTGATCTGCTGATGGTGAGCTGGACGCAGACCCTCCTTGCCAGCCCCTGTCCAACCCTCCCTCCACGCGGGCATGGCAGAGAGGGTCCCTGCTTCCAGTGCGTGCTTCCCAGAAACAGACCCTGTTTTCTGCAGGGACGTGGGGTGTGGGGTGTCCATGGGAGAGAGAGGGACCACATGGGGATGTTGGTGTATTTTCAGAAAGATGATCTCCTTGGAGCTTTTGTCCTTCTTTAGAACACAGATGGGTGTTTCTCCTTGGTTCTGATGTAGCTGATAATATTAGTGGCGAATGTCTCAGGGTCCTCGCTGGACACCTGGCACTTCCCACAGCTGCTCCCTGGACCCTCAGCAAAGTTCCGAGTAATAGGAACCACTTCTTAGCTCGGCTGCTGGGGGGAGACTGAGGCTCAGAGAGGAGGGTGTCAAGGCTCTCAGGCTGGTCACCAGGGTGAGGGGACTGTCCCCCTTCTGCAGCCAGTCTGAGCCAGAGAAGGTCAGACGCTGGCCCCCGAGGGCAGTGCACCTGCCCGGGCCTTTCCAGGGCGCTCCGGTCTCTAGGTAGCCGGCGTCGGTGGGATACCTGGAGCCCCTCCAGTGGGGTGATGGAGCTTCAGCCCAGCCCTGTGAGGACCCTGGCACCCAGTGATGGCCTCAGGGACCAGCGGTCGTGCAGACAGGCTAGGCGCTCACTAACGGCGGCTGCGCTGTCTCCGGGTGTGGGGCTTCCTGCCTGGATGGGGGCTGGGTATTTCCTGAGACCCGGGACTGCTGCTGAGGCTGGAAGGTCAGGGACGAGTAGAGAGAAACGGAGTGAGTGAGAAACGGGACCGGAGCCAGGGACGGTGCTATATCCCTGTGTATGCCAAGAAAGTGATGTCACCAGCAGAAAAAGGCACCGTGAGGCTCAGTGTGGGAGGTGGTGGGAAGCTGCAGACGTCTTGGAAGGCTGTCTGGGGTTCATTCCACCCCCTGCAGAAAGGGGCCCATGAGTCCAGGGCACCCCTCTTTACAGTGGTGACAAGTGACGTGACACATGGTAAGAGGGGTGGGAGGACCCCTGGGTCAGAGTGACAGGTTTGGGTTGGACTCTGACACCCTCTTGCCAAGCAGATGTGGGCAGATGTCGCTGCTGACCCTCAGGGGCTCGTCTGCAAATGAGGCGGCAGCAGGACTTCCCCTGGGCGTGGCGGATGGGAGGTGGTCATCAGGGCCAGCGCGGTTACTGACCCACCACGTTGGCCGTCTGGAGGGACAGACCCAGAAGACGCCTCTGTGATTCTGCTCATTACATGCCCGGTGCACAAGGTTCTGGGCGGGGCTGGGACTGTCCCCGCGTTCTGAGTTATCCCCACACCCTCTTTCCCTGCCCACTCCGTGGAGTAAATGACCAGCTCTCTGCAGAAAAGGGCCAGCCGCTCTCCGGGGTGTCAGCCTCTGCTGCATTCAAGGAGACCAGCTAAACACCTACTGTGTGCCAGCTGGTCCTCGCACCTCTGTGGGGCTGGGCTTCTTCTTGCCCTGCACGTGCCATCTGGGAACTGGATGAGGCCACATATCCTGTCCGTGTGTCCCCAGGAGCGCTTGATTAGGGATGGGCGTCTTTTTCTGTGATGGGATGCAACTAGGTGAGCCGGATGCAGGGTCAGCCTGGGGAGCAACCTAAAGGCTAGTTACGAGGTCCCTTCCATAGACAGCATTTCTGGTGACCACAGGGCTCTGGAGAAATGTCATTATGTCGGCCGGGTGGGTGCTCACCTGTGGGACCTCACGTGATATTAAACATGCGATGACTGCAGCAGGTGTACGAACAGTACGTCTCCCCAGCATGGGAAATCGAAATCTGAGCGAGCATTCTCAAAGTGAATGCTACGGTTACACGCAGGACAGTGTCACAGTAACAAGCACGTGTGTAAGTAGTTTTCTCCAGCCCGTCACCTCTGAGGGGCACTTTTCAACACATCAAGACCATCACGGACAGCAGGGGTGTGCAGCATGGGGGTTCCTGGCAAACGCTGGGTCTTGATACCCCAACAGGTAGCAAGTTCTCAGCCAGTGAGCCCTCCATACACAGTCCAGAAGTAGCAGAAGGAACTTCCCCAGACCTTGCTGAGGGCACCCCAAGGACGGCCGGACAGAGCAGGGCTCCTGCCCACTCTACCTGGCAAGAGAGCAGGTCTCCTCCCTCGACTATGGATGGACAATTCCTGAGGCTCAAAATATGTGGTCGCTTTCCTGTGGCATCCACACCAGAGTCTTCTATTAGTGGCTTGACATGCCACAATGAGAGAGAGAGAGAGAGAGAGGGAGGGAGAGAGAGAGAGAGATGCTAATCACTTTTCCGGAAATTGCTACCCCCCTAACTTGCCTGCTCAGGGAAGGGGGTAGTGTTCAGATGCTGAGTTGCAAGACACAGAGTCCCCCTGGCTTTGGAGCATCCTGATTTGCAGGACGGGGCACATTTATCCCACACTTAAACCAGTGGGGCAGAAGGTGGGTGGCTCCAGGGTTGTGTGAGCCCTGGACTGATGGGTTGCCCCCTTGGGTGACCTGCATTCAGCTGGCTCCTCTTCTCTGCCTGTAAGCTCGGAGACTCTGCTGTCCTCCCAAACCAAGCCTCCCTCCGCAGACCTAGCACCTCCTTCCTCACCCACCTGGCGGGTCCCAGCTTGCTTGGGGCAGAAGCTGCTGTGATTGTGTTTTCCTTGTACCAGTGTTTTCATGACCTCTGCTCCTGGCAATGTGAGGCTGGCAATAAAGATATTGATCGGAGGGACGTTGATAAAGCCCCGCTTATTGCAAACAGTAAATTAAAAGTGAGCACTCCACCTTTCTCCCCACCCAGGGAATAACCACTCGCGTGAGCTGGAGGAGACGGAGAGCAAGATACAGACCGTCGCTCAACTTCACCCGTCTCACTAGCAGCCTCATAAAAATTAAGGAATAATTTTTCAAAGAGATAAAGGCCGCAGGGACGTGAACAGCAAAACAACCAAATTGTTCCTGCCCCGAGGAGGTTCATTCAGGATGGGAAGGGATTTCTTTTCCCATTTGTAATTTACAAGAACCTTGTAAACCACAAATTAAAGCAGCAACAGCAATTCCGAAGGCTTGATTCATTAAGCCTTTATTTACCCTTAATGCCTCCAAAGAAGAATAATTCGGTTACTGAACACGACTAACGGGCTCAGAGCTGACACTTTCCCACACAAATCTCCAGCCCGTTTTCAGGCGGGGTTGCTGTGTGCTGAGCAGAGGTGGCGGCTGCAGCGGGCACCTGGTCTCCCGTGGGGTCTGAGGCTGAGATGGGCCTCGAGCGGGAGGCCTGAGCGAGATAGCTCCTCTGGACATTTGGTTCCCAGGCCTGAGATCAGGAACGCGTGGCTCTCCTGCGGTCACTTCTAGGACAGTTTCACATTCACATCCTTTTCCCACCAAGCATGAAATGACTTACAGTCCCCGTTGTTCATAACGGGCAGATAGGAGGGCCCAACAGACATGTTTGAAGTGAGCGAATGAAGAAATGAATGAGGCCCAACTGGTGCTGGGCTTTGGGGAAGGGTGAGAGTTTCTGCAAACACATGGCATTATTGCACGTGTGCGTTTGTAATGGGGGGGGGTCGCGATCATCTGCTGAGCACCTGCTGTGTGCCAGGTGCTGCGCTGCATAAGAAATCAGACGCCGTCCCGGCTCCCTCAGAGCTCAAGGCCAAGGCTGCCTGGTCTTTCCCTCAGTAACCCGCCTTCTTGGACTTACTGGGTGGTTTCTGAGGGTGTGGAGGTGCGGAGGGCAGGGTGAGGGGAGTGAAGTGGGACGAACATGGCTTTGGAGCCGGGCTGCCTGGGGTGTGGAAGCAGGTTGTGAGTCGTATCGTAATCCTGAGTAGCAAATCGCCCGAAGGTAACGTACGGTTCTCCTGGTGCTGATTTTGAGGTCAGGACTTCAGGCCGGGATCAGCTGGTGTTTCTGTTTCAGGGTCTCTCACTGGCCATGATCAAGATGGTGTTCAGGGCTGGGGTCTGACCTGAAGGCCCGCCTGGGGAGGGGTCTGCTTCAGGCTCACTCGGTGTTCAGTCCCTGAGATGTGGGCGGAGGGCCCAAGTTCCTCGCTGGCTGTTGGCCAGAAGCTGCCTCATGGCCTTGCCACTGGGCCTCCCCATGGTCCACAGCACAGCAGCCTCCCCAGAGCAAAGCAGGCACAAGGCAGAGAGGGAGGGCCAGCCAGGCAGAAGCAAGAGTCTTCTGTGAGCCAGAGTGATAACCCATTGCCTTGTCATTCTATTCATCAGGAGCAAGTCACCAGCAGCCCACACTCCAGGGGAGGGACCAGGAGAGGGTGTGGACACCAGGAGGCGGACCCCTGTGGCCACGTCAGGGCTACTTGTCCAGGTGAGCTCACATCTCAGTTTCCTTACCTGCGAGGTGAGGGGATGGTGACACCAATCCTGCAGGGTTGTTTAGAGAGGACGTGTGTTCTTAAAGTACTGAGCCCAGAGATCTCTGTATTGGAAGCCCTCAAAAATCATGTCCTCTTTTCTGGTGACACTGTTCCTGAACCAGGATCGTTTGTCCAAAACACAGCAAGCTAAACACTGAGACACTGAAGTTTGCAGCAGAGAAAAGGCTTATTCACAAGGCAGCCAAGTGAGGAGACAGGAGAACCAGCCTCAGATCCACCGCCCCACCACCCCCCGCCAAAGGTCAGGGGCTTGAGATATTTATGGGCTAAAGAACAGGGTGGGCTTAGGCATGGGGAAAGGTGATTGGAGGTCGGGGAAAGGTGAGGTAACCAGTGTTCTGTGCAGGTGTATCTGAGTTACATGCTCCCTCATGGGATGCATGTTCAAAAATGTCAGCACTTAGCATGATCTGAGGTGGGGTTTTGGGCCCTCTGACATCAAAATGTCCTTTGTAGGACACCTGCACGGGCCCAGTTTTATGGTCAGTGGTCCCAACCAGTCTTAGCCGGCTCGAGCTGAAACTAGACACAGCTGACTCCAAGCTCCTGGCAAACAACTCGGGCAAACATCTTATAATTTGGGCTATGTGAAGCTTGGAGGGTGTGCAATCTGCTGCAGAATAATTAAGGCAAGTTTGCTCAGTGAAGGCAGGCTACAAGCAAGGGGTTTTTAACAAGCTGTAAGATGAGCTCAAGAATTTCTGTTAGCCACCAGTTTCTGTTAACACAGTTTCAACATCACATTCTAAGAGCCATTTTGCAAAGTTGTGAAGTGAGGGGATTTATATTTGGGACCCTGAGACTTCCCTTTAGGGGCTGTGATGGCTAATTTTATGTGTCAGCTTGACTGGCCATGGGGTCCCTGGATTAAACATTCTTTCTGGGTGTGTCTGTGAGGGGGTTTCAGATGAGATCAGCATTTGAATTGGTGCACTCAGGGAAGCTCTCCCTCCTCAATGCAAGTGGGCAGCACCTAATCCAGGAGGGTCTGAAGGGAACACAGGAGGAGGGAGGAGGAAGGCACCCACTTTGTCTGCCTCACTGTTGACAGGGGACCTCTCATCTGTTCTGTGCTTGGCTAGCACCGTTCTCAGGCCTCCAGACCTGGACCGAATTACGACACCACCTTTCCTGGGTGTCCAGCTTGCAGACAGCAGATCAGGGGACTTCTGCCCATCTGTAATCACATGAGCCAATCCCTCATACAGATCTCTCTGTGTCTCTCTCTGTTCCTGTATCTCTATCTATCTATCTCCTATCTATCTATCTATCTATCTATCTATCTATCTATCTATCTCTTATCTATCTCCTATTTATCTATCTATCTATCTATTATCTATCTCCTATCTATCTATCTATCTATTATCTATCTCCTATCTACTGTCTATCTCCTATCTATCTATCTATCTATTATCTATCTCCTATCTATCTATCTATCTATCTATCTATCTATCTATCTATTATCTATCTCCTATCTATCTATCTGTCTATCTATCTATTATCTATCTCCTTTCTATCTATCTATCTATCTATTATCTATCTCCTATCTATCCATCTATCTATCCATCTATCTATCTATTATCTATCTCCTATCTATCTATCTATTATCTATCTCCTATCTATCTATCTATCTATCTATTATCTATCTCCTTTCTATCTATCCACCTATCTATCTATCTATCTATTATCTATCTCCTATCTATCTATCTATCCACCTATCTATCTATCTATCTATTATCTATCTCCTATCTATCTATCTATCTATTATCTATCTCCTATCTATCTATCCATCTATCTATCTATCCATCTATCTATGCATCTATCTATCTATCTATCTATCTATCTATCTATTATCTATCTCCTATCTATCTATCAATCTATCTATCTCCTATCTATCAATCTATCTATCTATCTCCTATCTATCTATCTATCTATTATCTATCTCCTATCTATCTATCCATCTATCTATTATCTATCTCCTATCTATCTATCTATCTATCTATTATCTATCTCCTTTCTATCTATCCACCTATCTATCTATCTATTATCTATCTCCTATCTATCTATCAATCTATCTATCTATCTCCTATCTATCTATCTATCTATTATCTATCTCCTATCTATCTATCTATCTATCCATCTATCTATCTATTATCTATCTCCTATCTATCCATCTATCTATCCATCTATCTATCTATCCATCTATCTATCTATCTATCCATCTATCTATCCATCTATCTATCTATCCATCCATCTATCTATCCATCTATCTATCTATCCATCCATCTATCTATCCATCTATCTATCTATCTATCCATCTATCTATCTATCTATCCATCTATCTATCTATTATCTATCTCCTATCTATCTATCTATCTATCTATTATCTATCTCCTATCTATCTATCTATCTATCTATCTATCTATCTATCTATCTATCTATCTATCTATTATCTATCTCCTATCTATCTATCTATCTATCTATTATCTATCTCCTATCTATCTATCCATCTATCTATCTATCTATCCATCTATCTATCTATCCATCTATCTATCCATCTATCTATCTATTATCTATCTCCTATCTATCTATCTATCTATCTATCTATCTCTCTATCTATCTATCATCTCCTACTGGCTGTGTTTCTCTGGAGAACCCTGACTAATACAAGGGCCCTTTTTTCCTTCTTCAACCCCTTTGCCTGTGGTTCAGCCAGAACCGTGCTCTCTGGAAGGGCTCTGCCATGAACAACTCCTGACGTGAACCTTCCTTCCTGCACTGGGCTCTCTCTCTCACTGGGGTCTCTTGCTGGGCTTTTTGTGAAGAAGGAAGGAGCAGGAGGGGATCCTTCTAGAGACCCCCAACCCCAGGGAAGCGCCGCTCTGTCTGTTTA
This sequence comes from Eubalaena glacialis, assembly GCF_028564815.1. Taxonomy (NCBI): domain Eukaryota; kingdom Metazoa; phylum Chordata; class Mammalia; order Artiodactyla; family Balaenidae; genus Eubalaena; species Eubalaena glacialis. The sequence continues at coordinate 192,612,216 of NC_083718.1, read as the reverse complement.
CACTGACACTCTGACCTCAGGGCATGATGGCCACATGGAGACACTGTGTGTTTGGACTGAACCAAGGACATGATCCTACAGAGTTTTCAGAGAAAGGTTTAACTGCTCTAACCACTACCCTTAGGAGTGAATCAAGTGGGAGTGTCTAGAAATAACGACTGAGGGCGTGGCCATAACGTCTTCTCAATAAATGCCCATGGTGGGCGGTGGGTGCTCAGGGTGGACACCTCTGAGCCCCGGGCTTGGGGAGCCTTTGCACTCACTCTGCCCCCCTGAGTCTGTTGGCCCCCAAGTCTTTCCTTTCTTCCTTGGCATCATTGACAGGTTTTAGGGGGGGTTTCAAAAGGTGGGCTTCTGGCTTCACCAGGAGGTGGTCCTGGCCATCTCTGCTCTCCCAGGACATGGCGCAGAGGAGGCAGGGAAAACGGCTCGAGGAGTGACTCCAACCGGGGATGAGGAGTGGGAGGGACACTATGCGGGCAATGGGGGTGTGGTCCTGCTGGACCTTCTGGTGCCACCTCAGGAACATCACTCTGCCCCTCTGTGCCTCGGTTTCCCCACTATGACGGGTAGGGTGTGACTAAACCTGAGCCTTGGCCAGCTCTGGGACTGTGCTGGGTTGAACTGTGTTCCCCCAACGATACATTGAAGCCCTAACCCCTGGTATCGTGAATGTGACCTCATTTGGAAATAGAGCTTTGTAGATGGCATCAAGTTAAGATGAGCTTGTACCAGATTAGGATGGGCCTTAATCCAGTACGTCTGGTGTCCTTACAAGGAGAGAGAAATTTGGACACAGATGCAGAGGAGAACACCCTGTGAAGACACAGGCACACGAGGAAGCAGATCATGTGACGATAGGGGGCAGAGATTGGAGTGACGCAGCCACAGCCAGGGAGCACCAAGGATGCCGGAAACCACCAGAAGCTGGAAGAGGCAAGAAAGGATTCTCCCCTGGAGTCTTCAGAGAGCACTGCCGACACGTTGATTTCACACTTCTGGTCTCCAGACTGTGAGAGAGTAGATTTCTGTTGTTTTAAGCCCCGCAGTCTACGGTCATTTATTGCCACTGCCCCAGGACACTCGTATGGGACGCTATCCTGTGACCGCCAGTGGTGGCAGCAGGGAGTAGGCCCCGGGGGAGAGGGAGAGCTCTGCGTAGCTGGGGTGACAAGGTGGCACAGAGGTGGAGGGGCTCAGGGTCCCACCATTCACAAGACTTGCAGTCCAGCCCTCCTCTGACCGTCGCACTGTCAGTGGAAGCCGGGCCAGGGAAGGTGCTGTGTGTCCGGACTAGGATGGGATCCATCGGCTCCTCAGCCTGGTTCAGAAGGACAGACTGGGCTGCTGAGAAACGCTCCAGCCCCTGCAGAGAAACCAGGTGGGGCTGGCTCGACTTGGCCTCAGGTCCCCACCTCTGGTCTCTGGGCCTTGGTCTCCTCGCCTGTGATGTGAAGGCGTTTGTCACCCTCCCACTTCTTGAGGGGGATCAAGCTGCAGAAGAGCCAGCAGAGAGCCTGCCCGAGCAGCCCGGGGTCCTTGTGGACCAGGCAGCAGATGGAGCTCCCCTGCATGTCTGGCCGTGTCAGGTTGCTTTGTTCAGCCTCTGTTTTTCCATCTCTAAAATGGGAGCTTCCGTCTCTAGAATGGGAGCAGCCATCTCTTGCCCTGGAGGGGCAAATTAGGAGTTGGGAGGTGGCTCAGACACTGTAACAAAGTACCACAGACTGGACAGCTTCACAACAGACATCTATTTCTCACATCTACATCTCCCCAGTGGTGGCTGGGAGTCTGCGATCCGGGCACCCACATGGTTGGGTCCTGGGGAGAACCCTCTTCCTGGTTTGTAGATGGTGTCCTTCTTGCTGTGTCCTCACATGGTGGAGAGAGACATCTCTCCTGTCTCTTCTTATAAGGGCACTAATCCCACTCATGAGGGCTTGTGGTGGTTAATTTTATGTGTCAGCGTATCTGGGCTGAAGGGTGCCCAAGAGCAGATAAAACTTTATTTCTGGGTGTGTCTGTGAGGATGTCTCCAGAAGAGGTCAGCATCTTAATTGATAGAAGATCCACCTCATCAGTGGGGTGGGCCTTGTCTGGTCCACTAGGGCCTGAGCAGAGCAAGGGGGCAGAGGGAGGGTGAATTTGATCTCTTCCCAAGCTGGGCATCCACCTTCTCCTGTTTTTGCACGTGGGCCCCTTGGTCCTTGGGCCTCCCACTTGGACTGGGACTTACACCGCCAATCCTCCTGCTTCCCAGACATTTGGGTTTGGGCCAGAGCTGCACCACTGGCTTTCCTGGGGCTCCAGCTTGTGAATGGCACTTTGTGGGACTTGTCAGCCTCCATAATCACGTGAGCCAGTACTTCCTAGTAAATCTCTATCTATCTGCCATCTATCTATCTATCTACCTATCTATATCCTGTTGGTTCTGTTTCTCTGGAGATAATGATACAGGACCCTCCCTTATGACCTAGTCACCACCCAAAGGCGCCACCTCCAAATGCCATCACATTGGGGATTAGGGCTTCAGCATGAGACTTTTGCGGGGGACATAAACATTAATTTCATAGCAGGAGGATGGTGTGTTTTAAACCACAAAGTGCTGTGATCCTTTGAGGAAACCATTCAGATGCTGGACCTTATCCCTGTGGGGATGGAGAGATGAGGGGGTAGCCTGGATGTGGGGCATCAGGAAAGGTGCCAGGATGATGTTCTGTCTCAGGAGGGAGCCTGCAGTCTCTGGGCCAGAGAGGGTGGGGACTGCAGGGCTGTAGCCACAACCGTCACTGCTGGGGCCTCTCCTGGTATCTCACGGTATTACTGGAATTTTCTTTGGGATCCTGATGACAGGTGAAAGAGGTCACTGGCCGTGGAGTCAGATGGACCCAGCTCTGCCCTTGGTGCTGATTCCTCTGAGCTTGGGCCGCCTCACGGGCAAGGTCACCTCCCATCAGGGTGGTTGTGAGGGTTCAGTGCAATGATGCATTGTTCCCAAGGTGGTGTGATCGAGGTGGGGCTCGCTTCCTTTCTTGGGGAACAGTGCCTTGAGGGCTCGCTCGGGGAGGGGCTGGCTTCCCAGGTCCCGAGGAGCAGCTGGTCTCAGCCAGCTCTGTCCTCACACCTCTGCTTTACATGTGATTAAGTTATTACCCATTTAGTTTAAAGACTTGTCTTATCATCTATTTACAAGACTTATGGATTTCTCATTACTTCCTTTGATGGAACTCAAGCCAAAGTGATTTCCACTCACTTTGTCCAAGCTCTGCCTGTAAAACATGGCAGTAATAATGAGAGAGGGAGTGGGCCATGGGGCATCAAGGCTGAGTGACACGCCTGCCCATGCACCCCGGGAATTTATCACAGCTGTGTGTGCAGATGCTGGTGACCTCCCAACAGTTGTCAGCAGACACTCAGCCCAGGTGAGTGTGCCCCCTGCACCAGGTCCTGGAATGGATGAGAATCTGCCTGTGAGGTCAGGGAGCAGAGTTCACGGGTCCCCAGGACCAGGCTCAATTTTAATAATTTGCTACAAGAAGTCATAGAACTCACTGAAACCTGATATACTCACAGCTGTGATTTTTTTTTTTTGCAGTGAGAAGACACAGATTAAAATCAGCCAAAGGGAGAGACTCAGGGGACAGAGTCCAGGAAAATTCCATGGGCCAGACTTTCAGCCATCTTTCCCCACAGCATCATGGACCGTGTCAACTCCTCCCAGCAATTATGTGTGACAACCTGCCCGGGGTATCGCCCGCCAGAACCTTGGTGTTCAGAGTCTTTACTGGAGCCCTTTCATCTACACAAGGCACATGGCTGACCTCAGGCTCCAGTCCCTTGGAAGGTGAGCTGACACCATGTGCCCCAAGACCTCCCCCACCGTAAATAACATCGTTAAGCTCTCCAGCATGGCCCAAGGCTCCCAGGTAAACAAGGATACTCCTATCAGTAGGACATCTGAGGGCTTAGAGATCACCTCCCAGAGCTGAGGGCAAAGGCAAGACCTCTCTCTTGGCAAGGTTAAATTCTTTACTACACACGTCTCTTCCTCTTGGCCAAGAGGGCTGGGGCATAAACAAACTCAGAGGGGCTCTTTACATTTTCAAAGAGACACTTGTTTCCGGGAACTGGGTGGGCCCTGAGTCAGGATGAAATTCCCACCTGACAGCATTCTCCAGAAGAGCTGTCCTCCTCCAGAGCCTCCAGGAATGCCCATCCTTCCCTAAGGCACGTCAGCTTTTCTCACCCTAGTCACAGACCACTGGTCAAGGGTTGACTTCCTGACAGTGAAATATGAGTTTGAATGAATGGTTTAGAGTGTCCGGGGTGGTGGGAATGGGCCTGTCCACCTCTAGGCCCAAATGACCAAAGGAAGGTTGGAGATGCCCAAAGGGCCAGAACCATGACTCTTGGAGTGATGGGCCACTGACTGAAACTTGACATAGACTCTGGTTTTGCACAAATGTTTGTGAGCTAATGTGATGTGAAGCAGATGTGCTGGGAGACAAGAATGGAGGCAGGGTTTTGTGGGGAGATACTCTGTGGACACTGTTCAGTGAGTGGACAATGATGGATGGTTCATTGGTTGGAAGGATGAATGGTTGGCATGAAAGAAGAATGGATGAATGGATGGATGAATGGATGGATAGATGGATGGAAGGATGATGGATGGATGGATAGATGATGGATGGATGGCTGGCTAGCTGGATGGATGGGTGGGTGGATGGAAGGATGGATGGATGATGGATGAATGGATGGATGGATGATGGGTAGATGGATGGATGGATGGGTGGGTGGGTGGATGGATGTATGGTGGGAAGAAAGAAAAGAAGGTGGTTTGGATGGATGGTGGGTGGATGGATATAAGGATAGGTGGGAGGATGGAAGGATGAGTGATGTGGGTGTGGAGGCAGCATGGTGTGTGGGACACAAACTGTGCATAAGAAGCCTAGTGCTGTGAGGCCTTGGGGAAGGTAGCTCCACAGCTCTGGCTGGCTAGTTTGCATGAGGATCAAAAGAAATAGCGCAGGTGAAGTGGCAAGCACAGCATCTGGCACAAACTAGACTCTCAGTAAGAAGTGCTTCCCTGTCTCCTAGTTTCCCTGTTGGTACACAGTGCCCATGTGCCCTGGGTCTGCATCCTCAGTTTTCACGAGTCCCACTGAGTTCCGTTCTGTCCCATGGTGTGACCCATGTCCAATAGATATGTCCCATCAGGGGCAGAGTGTGGGGAGTGGGTGGTCCAGGCAAACCCAGGTCCCTGTGAGGCAGTGAGTCCCCTCCCCAAACACTGTGTCTGGGAGCAGCAGTGTTTTGACTCCCCAGGTGATGCTCCATCTTTGTCAAACTCGAGACACCCATTCGTTTGATTCTGTCCCCTCCTGCAAACATCCAGAATGACTCTGTGTGGCCATGGACCAGACACAGCCATCCTCAGGATGATTTCCCAGCTCTTCAGCTTGGCACAGATGTCCCTTATTCTCAGATCATCATTGCTTGTATTTTGAGGAAGTAATGGACACGGTCCTGAGGCTGGGTGCGGGGTTCTGGAGGCACTGCTGTACCTGCTCTGGGGGATCTGTTCTTCCTGGAGGGAGAAACGCCCCTACCCCAACCTTGGCCCTTTCGGACGCTGCATCCAAACCCTGTCCAATGGTCCTTTGTGGGGCTGGGATGCTCGCCGGGCTCCCCCTTGCCCTGGGCCCCCAGCTGCCTCCCAGGGTCAATGTCAGAGCTACTGGGTCAGGGGGTGCGAAGGCTGGTGAAGGCCCTGCGCCCTGACTGTTTTCATGGCTGGTTTCCTGAGCAGTCACAACTATCACCTCTCACTGCCCCTGCCCGGGACTCTCCCAGGGAGCCCTGGCTGAGTGTGGGGCACCCGCGATCACTAATCAATTATTCTTTAGTATGTGTTTCTCCTTCATTAGTCATTTCTTTGCCGCCTCATTGTTCCCCTCTCAGGTTTCAGTGGATTTCAGGCGTCATTGAGTACGAGATAATTTATTTTATTAGGCAATTTATTTTCTGGGTACATTTTTAAAGGTCAATTAATCAATTTAAATGGGGGAGGGGAAGGAGGGGATCCAAACACTCCTGAGACAAAAGTTACACTTTGAGGGGAGAGAGGTTTGCTTTCCTCTTCTGACTTGGGAGAGATAAATGGGGGTCAGAAGGCACAAGCATGGGGGCGACTGTACAGTGAGTGGAGGCTTCTTCTGTGGAAGGTGGCAGCTGCGGCAGGAAGTAAAGAGAGGGGACGTGCTGGGGCAGGAGGGGGACAGGCTGGGGTCTGGGGTCCAGGGTCTGGGGTCTGAGGCTGCTCATTTGTCGTTGGAGCTGAGTGGAAGCCGGGTTCATGGAGTGAAAGGAAAACTCCAGGCAGCTGATCCATCCATGAAGCCAACGTCAGACTCAGGGTGTCCCTGGAGCCTCGTAAATAATAAATAAAAACCCACAGTAAATCTTTAACGAGGAAGACACATGCTCCCAGCCTAAAGTGAACAGTCAGGGAATGGTTTCACCTCATGAGGCAAATTGCCTTGTCGACCAGGTTTCCAAGCACGAGAGGGAGAGGATGGTTGGTGGATGTGACCCCAGCGCCACTCTCTGGCTTCCAGCTTGTTCTTAGGGAGCGGGAATGAGCTCGCTCATCGGAGCAAAATATTGGGGGTTCTTCAGCATCTGGGACTTTTTCCAGGAAGATATTTTCCTCCTACAATGAGTTTCTTAGTGATGAATATCATTTCTCACTGATTATTATACAGTCAGCGTTAATAGCAGCCAGGAAAGAATGCTTACTCTGTGCAAGGAAATTTGTAGTGTGATCTTATTCCATCCTTTCGAGTGTAAAGCAGGTATCACTCCTGTTTTTTATCCGAGGCGGCAGGAGCCAAGAGAGGCTGCCCAGCTGGCTCATTCTCAGGTGCAAGGGCTTGAACCCAAGGCTCCGACTCTGCTGCTTGGCAGTTCCCCTGCTATGGGTCGTACTGATGCTTTTGGAAATACCGCATGGCCCAGGCTCTGAAGCCGCCCACAGTCTCGGGGAAGATGGACGTTTCTCCAAGCGTGGTCTGCTGACCACTGGCCGACCCTGGCAACCACAGTGGGTCCACAGAAACTTGGTTGTTTCGGAGTAAAACAAGACAGCAGAACAATTTTGTTTACATGTGTTTCACAGAAATCGCATTATGCTTTTAATAATCACTCTGCTCTTAAAGCTTGGACCACGAACACGAGTCTGGGCTGGTTCCCTTGAGCAGCAATTAACAGGATGCTGTTATTCTTGAGTTATCACATTTTCAAATAATTGGCATGTTATTATGTTTGTAAACATCTGTGTTTCTCCTTACTTTTTTGGGATGGTGTGACCTGTTCCCAGTTCCTGAAAGGGGATCAACGGTTCAAAAGTAGTTCATTAAAGTATAAAAGTGGTGATACAAATGGAAACATAAATAGCACAGCTTAGAAACATTGAAACAATGTAAATAGCACGTGTTGGACCTCAGTGCAAATACAGCAGCAAATCTGTGTGTGCCAGGGCGAGTGAAGCTGGGTGTGAAGTTTCTGCACATGCAGCAGAATAGAAGTGTTTAAAAAAAGACAGCGGAAAATACCTGAAAGCTGGAACTTACTGGAAGCCCACGGTCTCCAGCATGTGGTCTCTTACCTGACTTTCAAATAGTGACATGACATCATGGAAGCTTGCAGTTCATTTTTGGAAAAGTGAAGTGACTGCTCTGGTCAACCAAGTGAGTTAATCTTGACAAATGCTAAATTATGTTTCCCAGCACAAAACTGATAAGTGATATATTTTGTCGCTGTGGACAGAGAGGGAACAGGAATTATAAAGATGTCATTCAAAACGGCACACCTTAAAGCAGCGAGAGATGCAATTGCTGGGAAGTTTGAAAAACTAGATGCAAAGGTAAAGGGCCTGGTGTTTGGAGAGGACAGGATGACGATTTGGCAATGTCTGTCTATCTCACGGTACTCTTGGGCAGGTAGCGTGTGTTGATGCCGATCCTGTGTGTGCACACGGGCTCACCTCTTGCAGTGTGGCTGGATGAGACCGCTGGTGGGTCGAGTGTGAACAGCTTTTTGTGTGTGAGCATTTCACGTGGAGAGAGAAGACAGTGGGGACTCCTGGGCCCGAGTCACAGGTGGAGAGAGTTTCTGAGTTGCCCGTGATGCTCTCAAGAGAGCTGTGATGACTTGGAAGGCCATGTCATGGTCTGTACTGAGGGCGTGCCACCTGTGTGTGTGGGCATCGGATGGGGACCTGGTGCACAGGTGACTCAGGGGACCCTGGGTGCCAACAGGCTGTGTGCATGGGGTTGGAGGGCAACATATGCTGAAGAGAGCTGGATGGAACCCAGCATGCTTACCCAGCCAGGCTGATGGGCAGAAAGCGCAATATTCCACTCTCACTCACGGCAGCTGAGGGGACGGCGCTCGTACGAGCATTTGAAAGTAGAGGAGGGTTGAAAATAGCTCTTCACAATTCTAATTATCCCAGGGAGGGGCTGTCACTCCACGGCCAACAGCGTGGTTTGAAAGCCTAGAATAAGACACCAGGGTCATCTCAGAAGACTTCCTTGGTGGGAGGAAGGCTCCATGCCTAAGATTTCATTCTTGTCCAACATGTGATGATTTTCTTCACTGGCCGGAGCAGGACATTATTGGAAATATTGAAAACTCCATCCAACGTTGCCTTGGGTTAGGAAGGGATATTCCCAGTGTGCACTGTAACACACAACTCGCTCTCTTCCCCGTTGAGACATCTCAGTTCCCAGCTCTGAATCAACATGCCATCTCAGAGAGCTTGGAAGGCTGTCTTCAATGCTGGTGTTTGTCTCCCATGGCCCTCAATCTGCGGCCCCTGCTCTGATGAACCTGTGGTCTGGTGGGGAGATAGAGGCCACCGGGCAAACACAGATATGGATGCTGGGTGGACAGAGGCCAGGCCTGGGTAGCCCAGGTTCTCTCTTAGATTTCTCTGCCCTCCTCACCCTGCCAGCCCCCGTTGGGCTCTAGCCCAACGCCCACCACCCGGGGAGCTGCCCTCAACACAGCAGAGTGTGTGGAGCCCCACTGCCTGGGGTGCAGCCCCCCATCCACCCCCCCAGCTCAGGCAGCCAGCCCTGGGCTCCTGCACCTGGGGAGGGGCCCTGGCCCTCTGCTCAGACACCGGCTCGCTTTTTCTTGAAAGATCTGGAGAGCATGTGCTGAGCATCCTCCCTGGGCTCACGGCTCACTTCAAACCTGATCTGATAAATATATGATCATGGGGGTTTGCCGAGATGAAGACTCAGAATTGCAAAGTGGGTTCAGTGCAGCCGCGGCAGGTGGTGGGTTCAGGCCCTCGGCTCTCGAGTGCGACTGTTCTGCCACGAGACTCTAGGACATTTACGTTCAGTAGACCACCGATCTGCACTCCGATATACCCTGCGCAGCCAGAAGGAAAAGGACCCTCGAACAGCCTGTTCCAAGGAGAACCAAGGCTGCATGAACTGGAGTCAGCGAGCTGGACTCCTCAGGAGTCCCAGGCCCTTCCCACAGAGGCGTCTTCCAGAGCCTTCCAGAAGGCCCCGGCCACACAGAAGTCGGGTGGGATCGCCGGAAGTGATTGAGTAATTAACCCCCACTTATATTAATGGTATTTTAGATCAGCCACAGCAGAGCCTGGTTTCCGTCCTGTGCATTGGAGAACCAGAGGGGAAGGGGAGATGCAAAACTATAAATAAAAAAGTGAAAAAGACATAATAGTGGTGCCAGTTGTGTACAAGGGAAGCAGCGGGAAGAGGCAGAGAGGGGGAAAAGGAGGCCGAGGGCGACTGGCCCTCCTGGGCTGTCTCTCAGCTCCCAAGGGCCTCCCTCCTGGTCACGGGCCCTCCCCTCTCACCCAGTGGGGTCCCTGCAGCCATGTTCACTGACCTCACCCCCATCCCCTGGTCACTGGCACCTGGTGCAGGAGTCAGGCCGCTCCCGTCGGAGTCTGGATGGGGGATGAAAGGGCCCCTGGCAGGTGGCTGGGTCTGTGCCTTGCGGTGGTGACAAACGCAGGCTCTGTGTCCCACTGACCACGTCTGAGCCCCGACCCCACTGCCCGGCAGCTCTGTGACTTTGGGCTGTTTCCCTACAGCCCCTGCCTTGGGCTCCTCCCTTGAAACGGGGCTAACGGTGGAGCTGGCCTGGGGGTGGGAGCTGCCGGGGATCAGCCTGTCGGACGCTCAGCTCCGGGCCCACAGCCCAGGAAGCAGCTCTGCCAGGGCGCACATGAGGCACCTCCGGGCTCGAGCCCCTCAAGGCCTGGCCTGGCTGTCTCCTTCACAGGATCTTGGAGAAGTGAGTTCATGAAGGAATGAGTGATGTAATCGAACAGCTAGCAGGATGAATGAATCCGACTAGTTTGCCTACAGCTAACAACTAGTTGATTATTTAGGACCTTTTAGTCTCAGGAAGATGAATGAAGACAAACTCCCCCCTCCCTCCAAGTCCTCCTGAGTCAGTCGAGAATCTGCTTGCCCAGCTCGTCGGAAACGGCAGCATTCCCCAGACACAGCAGCTGCTGGAAACGGGTTCGAGCCCGGGGCTCCCAGAGGCTGTCGACTTGGATTTGCCGTTGGCTCCGACAGAGCTGAGAGTGGGACATGTCGGAGGAGGTTGTGTGAGGGCAGGTCAGGGGCCGGGTGGGGGTAACGTCCACGGCGGCGTCCATGGGTGCCCAAGGCCCGCTGGCCTCTGTGGCGGGCGCGGAGCCGGTTGGGGAAGGGGACAGGGGAGGACCCTGCTTGGAGTTACAGCTGAGAGGGGCTGAGAGCGAGGGGCTGGCCCGGCACCTGCAAAGTCTCTTGTAGGAGGCACGGGGGGTGGCTGGCCGGCCGTGGAGGGGTGAGGCGGGAGGGTGGGGACTGGGGTGCAGTGGGTGTGGGGAGGCGCCCCGTGTCTGAGGTGGGTGGGAATTAGGGGCTTGAGAATGGAGAGCCAGCACGGCCATGAGACCCACTTCTCAGACAGGAGAGTGGAGGCCTGGGGGTGTAAGTAACATGCTCAGCGTCCCTCAGCCTGTCCGGACCCTCCGATCCCACAGCCCAGCCTCCTGGCGGCATGTGATGGCGTGCGTGGGCCGCACGGGGTGGCCGGGGGACAGCCGAGTCCAGTGCGGCCTTGGGGAGTGGTGCTCTGAGGCCGCCAGGCCTCTCAGGGGTCCCTACTTCTCCCCAAAAGCTCCTGCCCTCTGGTCCCTCCCCACAGCGCGCAGAGGCCGCCGTCTGGGATGCTCAGGGCGGCTCTGGTTTCCCGAGCACCTGCTGAGCTTCGTGGCCTAACACGTCGCCCATTGTCCCCACTCCCACCAGCACAGCGGGTATGACGGTCCCCGTTTCCCAGGAGGGCAGAGTCACAGGAGGTCCAGCAGTGGGCACGGCCCCACAGCTCAGGAGGAACCAAGTGTCTTTCTTCTCACGTTTCTCTGATTCCACCGACTCCAAAGCTGGGCCACGCACAGGCTTGGAGTCCTGGTCACGTCCCACACAGCCTCTCTGGCCTCAGTCTATCATCTGCGAAGCGGGCATGATGCCCTGTGTGGCTGAGAGGGGGCCCGTGGGAGTCCGTCCCGCAGCAGCTGCTCTGGGGCAGAGGGGCACTGTCCGGTGGCCCAGCCCCTGCCGGCCTGTGAGGCTGAGGGTGTCCACAGCCTTCGGGAGGTGGGAGAAGCAGCCTCCTGGCTGCCCCTGGCCCACCTGCCTCTACCGCGGGGCGGGCTGCTCCGAGGGCCTGGACCACCGCATGCGCCGTCTTCCTGCTGCGGTGACAGGCAGGCTCTCCCTCCTCCACTCCTTCCAGAGTCTCTTTAGCATTCTTAAAAAAAAAACCAACAACAGCCCAACTTTGAAGGATTCTTTTCTTAGCAGGGAAAAGACATCCATAAATCTATATTAAGAAACAGAACACGATAGACTCTTGTGGTTGAGAGAAGTTGGCCTTTTGACAGGCGATGCCGGACACCTCCAACCTCCGGGGCTGGATGGGAGCTCAGAAGGCATCATTTGCTGCTAAATGGCCCTCTGTTGCCTCCAAGGACATTCTGCCCGTGTGCCCCTGGCAGGCCGTCTAGAGGAAACGGCTAACGACCAAGGAAGCACATTAACCTGAGATTTGTCTGGAATCGTGGAATTAGGAAAGCAAAACAAAACAGAACGCCATCTCCCGAGCCCCCCTTCCCTTTTTCTCCCTCTCTGTCTGTCTGTCCTTTGCCTCTCTCTCTCTCTCTCACTCTCTCTCATTCTCTCTGTCTCTCAAGCTTCTCATTCGCTCCTCACGCGGGAGAACCTGAGGGCTGTGGGGAACCCACCTTCACCCCTTCCTCGGGCTGCAGGGAACCCCAGCCGGGAGAGGTCCCCCTCGCTCTCCAGGCGTCACGAGGCTCAGATCCCACTCACAGGTCTCCCCCAGCCCCTCGGGCCCCCGCCGCATCTGTCCGGAGAGCGCAGCGGGAAGAGGACCCACAGGAAAGAGGGGAGGGGGAGGGGGAAACACAGTGGGAGCCCCCGGAGGCGAGCCTCGGCCTGGCGCCCCTCACTGTCACCCCCATCCTCCCCCGAGTGGACGCCCTGGCTGGGTGGGCACTGGGGGAGTGTTTTCCTGGGATGCAGTTCTGTTCCTTGGAAACTGTGATCGCTTTGGTCTCGCCCCTAAGCTCTGGGGCTCTGGTCCAGGTCAGCGTTTGCTGCAAGACTAATTGCACCCGCCCCGCCCCGCCACCGCTGTGAGGCACAGCCCCTCTGAGAAGCTCACCCAACACCCAGGAACTGTGAAGATTTCCGGGCTGGTGCTGGAGCAGGCACCGTCCTCAGCCTGGCTTGTCCCCCTCAGTCCCTTAGGTGGGCTTTCCCTGGCCTCAGGCAGTTCCGGACTCGTGCCCACCGGTCAGTGCTCAGCCGGAGACTTGACAGTCCACTCACATCACTGGATTTCTCTCCAGGAAACTCTCTTGCCTCTGGGGCTCCTGCACAACTGCCCGGTCTCTCTGGACTTTTAGCTGTGTCTCTTCACCCAGGGAGCCACAGGCTCTGCCTGGACCCCCTCCTCCTGCTCCCCTGGGAACCGTGCAGCATGGAGCTTGGGTCACTGTGGGGCTCACCGCCCCGTCCTTTTCCATCTCTCAGCGGTCACTGTCCTTCATGGCCTGAAGCCCAATGTCTTGAAAACCATTATTCCATATACTTGTCCCGTTTTTTCTGCCGGGGCACAACTTGGTGTCTGTCACTCCGTCTTGGCTGGGAACAGACGTGCCGCTTGCGTCTCAGCCCCACTGGGGAGCGTCCTCCACCATGAACCAGATGCTACGACTCTGAGTCCCCCCACCCCACGTGCGTGGCCGGCCTTCTCTACTGAGCTAAATCCTCATGGATTTTTTTCCCCTGAAGGCCGATGGCATCTCAGAAGTGTGGGAGCTGACGTCAGTCTTCTGTAAGCGCCCGATTCACCCTCCTCCCGTGCACCCCAGCAACGTTTAATGGTCCCTTGCACTTTTTCCTGAAGTGTGGCGTTCTCCCTCCAGAATCTGGTGGCCGCATTGTAGCTGTGGAATTTAGTGTCCTGTCCCTGTGGCTTTGCAAACAGGAGGCTGCAACGCGGGGGATTTTCCTATATGCTGGACACTCAAGTTGCTGTCAGCCTGTCTGCACTTTTGATGTATGGAGGAGAAGCAGGTTTCTGAGGATCTGATTGAAGTTCGGGCAGTGTCAAAGGTCAGAAGCAGGAACAAACGATGAAAGGAGACAAAGCAAGCTGGAATGTCCATCGTCGGTGACCCAGCGCGAGGTCGGCTGAGGCAGGAATGAGCTTCTCTCTCCAGCGAGCCCACTGCTTGCAACAGAGATGCTGATCCCCTCACCTTTCCCTTCACAGTGAATTCATGGGAGAGGGAGGGAAGGTCACCAGGAATCACAGAGCCCCCTCCTACGGGGACGTCTGCTGCAAACACCCCCAAGCCACTCTTGCCCACCTGGAAGTGCAGGGGGTGTCCGCTGCTCTGGGGTCTTGGAGGATACGCAGAGTAAACCGTTCAGAAGCCCAGCGCTGTGAATTGACCACAGATGCACATACAGTCATACCTTGACCATGAGGGCTCGGGGCCCCACCTCCCTGGGGGGTTGTGCAGAGGCCACTTGAGGATGGCAGCGAGGACACAGCACAGAGTGGGTGGCACTAGGTCCTTCCTGTGTGGCAGGCACTGGGCTTCTTCCTAGTGTTGACTGAAAATAGTATGGAGGTTCCTTAAAAAAATAAAAATCGAGCTACCATATGATCCAGCAATCCCACTCCTGGGCATCTACCTGGAGAAATCCATAATTTGAAAAGATACATGCACCCCAATGTTCATTGCAGAACAATTTACAATAGCAAAGACATGGAAGCAACCTAAATGTCCGTTGACAGCGGAATGGATAAAGAAGATGTGGTACATATATACAATGGAATATTACTTGGCCTTAAAAAAGAATGAAATAATGCCATTTGCAGTAACATGGATGGACCTAGAGATTGTCATACTGAGTGAAGTATGTCAAAGTTAAATATCATATGATATCGCTTATATGTGGAATCTAAAAAAAAGTATAAAAACGAACTTATCTACAAAACAGAAATAGAGTTACAGATGTAGAAAGCAAACTTATGGTTACCAGGGGATGGCGGGGGAGGGATAAATTGGGAGATTGGGATTGACAGATACACACTACTATGTATAAAATAGATGACTAATAAGGACCTACTGTATAGCACAGGGAACTCTACTCAACATTCTGTAATGACCTATATGGGAAAATAATCTAAAAAAGAGTGGATATATGTATATGTATAACTGATTCACTTTGCTGTACACCTGAAACTAACACAACATTGCAAATCAACTATAATCCAATAAAATTTTTTAAAAATGCACGACAACGTTAGAGTTATGAGTTAGGTTTTATCTGGAGCAAAATGAGGACTATAGCCTGGGACACAACCTCTCAGATAGCTCTAAGAAATCGCTCCAAAGAGGGAAAGGTAAGGTCAGTGTTATATATGATTTTAGTGAAGGTGGGACATGCAGTCAAACACACATTTTGGCAGAGGCTGGCTGCTAGTCAGGAGGAGCAGACGTCACTGTTAATGACTTTAGTGCTTTTCTAGATACGAGGAGATGCAAGAGCTGGGCTCATAAAATCTTCTCTTGAAAATATCTAACTATCTGAAGGCTGGTTCTGCCAGTTTTCCTGGAGCACAGAGCACCCCATTCCTGACCTCCACCCTGAACTCCTTTCAGGGTGTTGAAGGTGAGCGGCTGCTGTGGCCAGTGACTTAGTCCTTTTAGAGTCAGGTAGCAAGTACCAGTTTTTAGTTGGCACTAGTTTAGGAAGAGCACGGCAACTGGAAACTCTGAGAGGGATGTCGTAAGTGCATCCCATCCCTCTGGACCGTCCTTCCCCTCCCCAGAGCCCTTGAATAGAGCCGGTCAGTGTCCTTCCCATGGCCCTTCTGTCGGGAAGGCATTTCCCGCAGGCCCTGATGGCCAGGAGCTGATGGGAGAGGCGGAGGGCAGAGCGGCAGCGTCCACACCACCAGCCCTCGGCCCACGATGCTGGTGGGTGGGCATCAGCTCTGTGTTCAGGCTGAAGTGGGTTCTCTCCAGACTCTGAGTGCAATTAGAGAGCCCCTCAGGCGGGCTCAGGGGAAACGGAGTGAAAATAAGCCGAGCGTTGGTGCAGCAGATCCTGCGAGGGATAGCGGGGACTTTAAATATTGCAGATAGCGGGGACTTTAAAGATATGCTGAGGCAGGTCCTGCTGGTCCCCTCCTGGGTGCCTGTCCTCCAGCCCAGTGAGCCCGGCTCATCTTCAGGGCCTCTCAGCTCCTCTTGCCCTGCCCCCACTCCTCCCAGATGGCTCCCCTTTACTCTCTGGCACTTTCCTCTACTTGCCTACATTGAGCACTTGCTGTTTACAGGCACCCAGAGGGCAGGGATACCATTGAAGGGGCCACAGCCAGGCTGTAGAGAAGGCCCTGGACATGGAGTCAGAGCATCAGAACCCAGACTTTTCATGAACTGGCTGGGCAGCCTTGAGCAAGCAGGTAAACGTCTCTGGGCCGCAGTTTCCTCAGCTGGCAAGTGGGGTTGATGGTCCTCTGAGTTGAACGGTTGTCAAGAGTCAAATAACAGTTTATAAAAGTGAGAGGATGTTTATTAAAGCTCCTAGCATGTGACTAGACACACAATACCAACGACAACCAAAAATCCACTTATTAATTGAGCTGCAACTAATTTTGAGAAGCTGACAGAATGCGCACAGTACTTACTTGAGGGAAAACTGATTCCAAATTTCTCAGCCAGAGGCAGAATGGAGTCCTGGTCTAACCTGAAAATAGCTACTTTCATTTATTGGGAGCTTACTATGTGCTGGACACTGTGCATATGGCTTATATAATAGGATAAAGTTTAGTTTTATGTATAATAAAACCAAAAATAGCACTGGCTGAGTACATAAGAGCTTAAAGGATATAAAATGAAGGGCTTCCTCAGAGTTTCTGCTGTCCCCAGGGACCCAGGATCCCTCTGTATTTCCTCTATGTCACACAAGACTTCCATTCTCAAAGGTACCTCATGGGACAATATGGCTGCTGGAGCTCCAACCATCACATTCTTACTCTAGCCAGAGAAAGAGGAAGGGAGGGAGGACAAAAGAGAAGGACCTTTTACCTGATTCAGCTCCCTATAAGGGGTTTTCCCAGAAGTCTTACTGACAATCCTCCCATTATAGCTGCAGATAATGAAGGGAAGGGAGAAGGGGCAGATGGAGGGCACACCAATGTCCTTTAAGGGCCACTACCCAGAGTGGCACACTGTGCTCCTGCTTGTGTTTCATCGGCCAGAATGTAGCCAGATAGGAAATGTCTCCTTTGAGGGGGTGCATTGCTGCTCCACATACAACTGGGATTCTGTTTCTGAGAGGAAGATGAGAGGGAATACTGGGAAGACTCCCAGGAGCCTCTGCCACATGGAGACTGTCTCATTCAAACCTCACGTGGACGTGAGCATGTGCATTGGGCTTGTTACCGATGAGGAACCTGAGGGTCTGAGAGGCAGAGTGCTTTGCCTCAGGCTCCCTCACACTCCAATCCTGACCCAAGCCGTCTGCTGTCGGCTCAAGCTGGGTGCGTGGTCAGGTCCAAGGTCAGATGAAGGGCTTTAGGTCAGTGCCCTTTCTCCTTGGAACACCCAAGAAGAAGCCATGATTCCCTCTGCAGAGTTGTGGCCAGGAGCAAATTCTCAGGTCTCCCCTGAACTCTGCAAAGCAGAGGAGCAAAGCAGAGGAAGGCAGGGCAGTGTGCTGGAAGCCAGGACTGTGGGGGAGGGGGCATCGTCCACAGGAAAGGTGAGATTGAAGAGGCTCTAAGTACCCATCAGCGAGGCTGTGATTTCAATCTCACCAGCAGCCCTCGGGCATCTCCTATTGCAGCAGGAGCTGGGGTGGGGGGCTCACGTCCCCTCTGTGCCTTCCCTGGAGCACCAAGCAGGATGGCCCCACAGGTTTCCCTGCTCTGTGTTGGTTCAAGTCCTGGGTAATATTCCCACTCCTTGGGAGGCAGCTGTGTGTCTCTGATTCTGAGCCACATGCACATCTGTCTGCTCTCCTGTGGCCGCAGGGAGGGCAGCTCCACAAATGCCACCGGGAGGAGTGGCTGCCTGGAAATGAGAAGTGGCCTGTGGCCTGGAAAGTGCCTTCTGGTAAATCAGCGCCAGGACCTGGCAGCATCTGCTGAAATGGCTTTGGGAACGGGGACATCACGTTCCCGGCATGTCATTAAATCTTCCTTCAGAGGGTGTGGATCACAAGGTGGACACTTTCGGAGGAGGAAGCGGGCAGAAGCTCATGGCTCGTGAGTTACTTGGGGTCTACAAAAAAAGAGAAGCTTCAGTGAGCACCCACCCACCCAGGAGGCCAGCTGGAGAGGCAATGGGGTCCTTAGAGAAGAGAAGTCTCGGTGTCGCGGGTCCAGCCTGGCCAGCGGGATGGCTCAGCAGCCCCACCCATAGCAGGTTCAGCTCTGACCTTCCTGGGTGTCCCCCGCTGGCCGCTTCCTCCTTCTCCTGAGCTTCAGGGCCCTTGATGACGTCCTCCATCAACACCGCCACCTGCCTGGAGGGCAGCAGGAAACGTGCGGCCATCTGCAAGACAGGTGTCTCCTCAGGCACCACTTCTATAACCTGTGCCCTCGCCCCGGTGCATGAGCAGTGGGCTGCGGGGTTAGTTCTCACTTTCGGGTGAGTTCCCACGTGACCTGTACTAGTTGCCAGGCCTGCTCTCCATCACTCACTCTCCCCCAGCCAGAGGGCCTTTGTCTTCCTCTGGGCAGTCACCCTCTCCATTCTCAGTGTTATGTTTTGGGGGGAGTTGCTGCTAATTTTAGTCCAAGAGTGAACATATGACCCAGGTCTGGTCAACCCGAGCCTCACGTCCTGTGGTCACAGAGAAGGGTTCAGAATCGGTGTGTACTCAGGTCAGAGTCAATGGATGCAATAAGGCTTAGGTGTAGACCACTGGGAAGGGGCATGTGTTTTTTTTCCCTCCTGCAACTTGGAGCATCGGGGTGACATGAGCCTGGAGATGCCAGGTGCTGCAACGTGGAGCCTGTTAATGAAACCAACACAATGGAAGGAAGAACCAAGAACGGGAGAGAAACCAAGTGCTGAGGAGCCCCAGGGGGAAGCCTTACCTGTTACCTGAAGCAAGGCCACCTTGGATTTCTCCATTAAACAAACAAATGAATTCCCTTGTCACCCAATGCCAGTTGAGTTGGGTTTTCCATCACTCACTTTTGGAAGGTGTTGATTAATACAAGGCCAGGTAAACACTAGGACCCGTGACTGTGAATGTGCACTCATGCACACACACATATGCTAAAAAGGAATCATGCCCTTTGGTGAACAGAGAATGAGTCTAAGATGTACTCACACAACAGTTGGATGTCACTGGAGGAAGATGATTGAAATTCTTAACTGTCAGAGTTGGCAATGGCCTTAAAGATAATGTAACTAACTTTTCATTTTCCAGCTGAGGAAGGTGAGCTGACACGGGAGAAGTACTTTGCCCTGGTTCATGCTATTCGTTTGTGGTGAAATGAACCAGAATTCAGGCTCCTAGATTTTCCATAAAGCTCTCGTCTCATTTTGCCCAACTGAAGAGTCCATTTCTCTGCAAACACTAGCACAACTATTCATTGAAAGGAGCAGGATAGCTGTCAAGAGTAGGAATATGGGCTCTGGAGTTGGTCTGTCAAGTTATAAGCCCATCACTGACACTAAGCTGAGCTTTTTAACACCTTCAGCCTCAGTTTTCTTGTTTGTAAGATGAAGGTGCTGTTACCTATACTTGCACCAGATGGTTGTCATGAGGATTTAATGAGATGATGTAGGTTGACACCTAGTGAAAAGAGAAAAAGTTTCTCCTTACTTTAGAGGTGAGGAAACTGAGGCTCCGAACTTGTCCAGGGACACTCAGCTCTTAAAGGGTCAGAGCTTGGTTTGGTATTGCTTCACAGACCACTGAGTCCTTGTTATTTATTTATTTTTTTGGTTTTTCTTTTCTCTCTTCTGTTCAAATTGGATAGTTGAGATATCTTCATGTTCACTTTCTCTTTCCTCTGTCATTATTGTTACACTATTAAGCCCATTCAATGACTTTTTAAAATTACAGTGATTGTAATTTTCAGTTTTTATCTTTTTCTTTGCTGAAACATTTTAGATGTCTGTTAATTTCAAGAGTGTTCCCCTTACTTGTTGGAGAATTTTTATAGCAGATGCTTTAAAGTCTGTTGGATAATTCCAACATCTGTATCACCTTGGCATTATCATCTATTAATTATCTTTTCTCATGAGTTTGAGGTTTACTTGCTTCTTTGTAGGCTTAGTAATTTTAGATTGCATCCTGGACATTTTAAATATTATGAGTCTCTGGGTCTTAATTAAATCATATGTAGAATGTTGATATTTTTGTTGATTTGTCGGACCATCAACCTAGTTATGTTCTGGCCGCAAGTTATGACCAGCCCACTGAGGGTTGTGGTTTCACGCCAGTTTCATTTTCAGTCTTTGCATTGCTGCTGCTTGGATCTGTCCTGCTTGTCTGCCATTCAATGTCTAGCCTGGTACCTAGGAAGTAGTCTATCTCTTCGTGCAGCTCTCACCATCTTTTTTCATGCTCTTCACAATCAGATCCACACATGCACAGTTTGGGAATAAGCCCGGAAGTTTCCCAAGCTTTTTTCTCTTTGTAATCTCTTTGGTTCTTCCTTTTTCTTTAAGACTCCCATTTATGGTTCTGTGGCCAGAAAGTTAGGGCTTTATTTATCCTGCTCTGCCATGTACTTCCTACAATGAATCCTGCCTGGGGCCAAAGAGTAGTGGACAAAGAGAGAATAAAAGCAATTGAGGCGGGATCTACCCAACTCTTTTAGGAGAAGAAGAGTCTCTTCTCACAGTATTTTAGCTCCTGTGAGTTCTCACCAAGGCTGCTTTTGCTGCTGCCATGGTGGGATTGCTTGGGGGTTGGGGTATGAGAATGGAGGAAAGAAAAAATGGGAGTTTCCTCTATTCTATCTGAGTGTTAGAGACCTACTCCTCAAATCAGAGCTAGAGGGCTTCTCTCAGAGATCTCTCTGTCCTCAGCAATGTCCACCTCTGTGTTTTGAGTCTGAGTTGAGCCTAGACTATGAAATCCTAGAGGAAAATAAAATGGCAAACTCATCAATGGTTCATTGATACTTTGAATTCTGGTCTTCTTCTTCCATCAGTCTGCTGTTTGCTTTTCAGAGTCTCGCAGAACTGCTACATGCATTCTGCTCAGGGTTTAGAGCTGCATTCCATGGGAGAGGCAGGGTGGAGAGAACCTCTTCCATCTTACCCTCAGAGCTTGGCTTAGATGCAGATTTGTGTGACTTCAAAGTCTACTTGGTCATCTGGGACCCTTTGCCTCTTGGATGTTCCCAGTGCATCCCTGGGACATAGCATCTCCACAGCAGAGGTCCAGAGGAATTCCCAATGGCATTGTCTTACACTGCCAAGGGCAATCATCAAGACAACTGCAATATTAAAAAGCTGGAGTCACCACCAGCCAGTAGTAACACTAGATTGAAAATATAGCTCCTGCCCCCAAAGCTCACTGTTAGAGATCAGAAGCTGTTAGGTAAAGTCATATAAACTTAAACTCTTAGGGAGCAAAAATGCAGGATAAGTCACACCCCATTATGCTCATGTGGCATTTGAGGCTCAGCACTGATGGCAAAGAAGGTAGATCTTCCGCTGTCTCAAACTTTCTCCTGGCTGCTCAACAGTGGTCCATAATATTATTTTCTCACAGTTACTCATTCCTTCCTGGGAATTAATTAGTTTCCTGGGGCTGCCATAACAAAGAACCACAGACTGGGTGTCTTAGGCAACAGTAATTTATTTTCCCACAGTTCTAGAAGGTGGAAGTCCGAGATCAAGGGATTAACAGAAATGCTTCATTCTGAGGACTCTGAGGGTATCAGTTCCATGTCTCTCCTCTAGATTCTGGTGGTTTCTTGGCAAAAGTTGTCCATCATTGGCTTGTAGATGCATCACCCCATCTCTGCTTTCATTTCTACATGGCATTCTCCCTGTATGTATGTGTGTGTCCAAATTTCCCCTTTTTATAAGGACACAAGTCATATTGGTGTCCTACTCCATTATGACCTCATTTTAGCTCAGCTAATTATATTTGCAATGACCCTATTTCCAAATTAGTTCGCATTCAGAGGTTCTAGGGGTTAGCATTTCAACATGAGTTTTGGGGGACACAGTTCATCCCGTGACACCTCCTCCTCCTTGCCATGCTCATCTGTAGGCAATTTCTTGCCAAGTCTGACTTTGGGTCTGGCCTTGGGGTTTGCTTTGGCCAAGGAATGTGAATGGATGTGATAGGGCCTATTCCAGGCAGAAGTTTAAATGTGCACATGTAGTTTGGCTCTGCAGTTCTTGCTTCTACTCCTCACCATGAGGATAGCAGGGCCAGATTTGGGGTGTTCCTTGAGCCTGGGTTCTAAAAAAAAAGACACATGGACCTCTGCATAACCCAGCAGAACATAGCAGAGCCCAGCAGGACCCAGCAGAGCCCAGCAGAGCCACAGCCAATCTACAGCCCTTGCGTAAAATGAGGAAGAAATAATTGCTTTTGTTGTAAGCCCCTGAGATATCGGGATGTGTGTTACTGCAACAGAAGCTGACCATTACGCTAATTTTCAGCATATTTAATGGCTGGAGGGAACCACAGATGCCATCTGACGTGACCTAAGTACTTAAGAACTCCATCACACACCATGAAAACATTCTATTATTTTAAAATACTATTGCTGCTAATAAGAGCTTAATGGCATCAACTTCACCATCATTTGATTAGAAGCCCACATGGATGGAGGCATATGAGACCTGACTTAACTGTTGTCTATGAATTATTCAGAGAAGTTTCTGCTGCGAGATGCAACAGGATGGGGACAGCATGCTCCTGAAGGCTCTGGATCCTGGGATCCGCAAGAACAAATGAAGTGTTCCTGATATAAGCAGACAAATGCCCTCTGTCTTGTCCAGGATCCTGAACTATGACATGGTCCCTTACACCCTCTCTTGTGACTGCCAGCTCTTTGGAAATCCACTCATCCTTCCCAAGTGCCAAGGCAGTTTAGCTTTGGGGTGATTCACGTCTAAAGAGGATTCATCTTCCAGCTCTTTGCCTCCAGGATTGCACTGGGAAACCAGACCTTTGACCTAAAAGTGCAGAGACCACACAGAGGGTCTTTATTTGGACAGCAGTGATGGATGGGGGGCTTCCCCTGCTGGGTTCAGGTCTTGCCTGGTATACCCCCAGGCACTCCATAAAGGTTTGGTCAATGAATAAAAGCGCCTCTTATATCTGGGTTGTGCTCTTAGGTTTACAAACACAGATGACAACGCTTGGTAGGTTCCAAAGCCCCGCACTTGTGAGGGAGGCATGAGGATCCCAGTTTCATAGTGGAGGCAGCTGAGAAAATAAATAGGGTCACGTGGCCATTTAGTTGGGACACTAGGATTTGAACTCGGGTCTGTCTGACTCTGAAGTCATTCTGTCGTGTACAAGATAAGCAGGTGGTGGGATTTTGGGGTAACCAAAGACCCTCTTGCCCATACACCCTCCCCATTGGCTCGGTGGTTCCTGAAATTCACACAGAACTCTTGCATTAAGGCATTGAATGGAAACTCCTATTCTACCTTTGCTATCCATTTACATTTTAGGATGGTGTGTTGATCAGACTATGTGGTTACCACCCTGAGAGATTAGGGTGGAAGGCTGGGGTTTTCTGGGTGAGGGGATGGGAGGGGAGGGAAGGTCAGTGGTGGAGGCTTCCCTCCCAGAAGTACTGAACTCTGCCCTGGGGGTTCTGTGTAAGCAGAGGACAGAGGAGGATGTAAAGGCTCATGATGGGGTTGGGGGAGGGGGAGGGAGGAGAGACCTGCCCCATGGAGGAAGGAGGCTGAGTGGGGCTGAGTAGGTGGAAAATGTTAGGACATGAAGAGCCAGGAAGGAAGGAGCAAGTCAGAGGTTGGCTGGAAACCACTGACCTGTTAGGTGTCAGGAAGCTCCTGTATCCAAGGAAGGTGGTCGGGGGAGGTGAGCAGCTCTGGGCAGGGGCTAGACCCTTGGCCCTTCCCCCATGAGGGAGGCTGGCACTTGGCTGCATCCAAACCTGGCTATCACGGCCCCGCTACCTCATTCCCTGAGCCCCACTTGGCATCTGGTTGGGAGGCTCTGGGGTCGGCTGTGCTCACCTGTGAACGGAGCTGGGCTGAGTCATCTCAGGAGCTGGCAGGAGTTTCCAGTGTCTCAAGAACCAGACGGTCTTGAAATTGCTGACCAGAACCGTCAGATTAGGCCCAGGCCTTGGTGGGGGACAGTTAATTAAGTGGAAGGACCAGACCTTCCAGGTTCACTTTACCTGATGGAGCGAGGCTGCTGAGCCAGGGGTTTAAGAGGAAGGCCTCCCACTGTGCCAATTTATCAGGCGATTTGGGGTCTCAAAATTAGGGCCGTTCCCTCGTGTTTGCCCTTGATCTTAACACTGCAGTTCTCAGGATGGATTGAGGAAAGTGAGTTTCCTTACTGTGATTCTCGGGCAGGTGACAGTAGAGGGCTGGTGGGAGTGGTGTCTGTGTCCTCTGGCCCAGCCCCGCTCCCTGTCCTGAAGCTCTCCATCCACCGGGAAGTACGACGGGAATGAGGAATGAAGCTCCACCCCTCATGACAGGCAGATGAGCTGGGGGACCCCGCCTGGGGGATCGCAATGGGCCTTGGAATGGACTCCTAAAGGAGGATGGAGGGGGACTCATCTCAAGGAACAAAGACATGCAAGCCCCTCCCCCCTGGAGAAAAGCTAAGCAGAGAATGAAACCCACAGAGTGGAGTTGGGCCACTGCGTCGTAGTGACACAGGCCGGAACCCTTTGCTGCAGAGCTTGCACCTGAACAAAGGGCTCCTTGAGCAACAAATACAAAGAAACTATAAGGGACTAAAAATAACTGCGTACATGTGCAGTTGGGGCAAATTCTGGACAACAAGATAAGACCAAAAACCCAACGGCCACTTCTGAAGAGCCAGGAGCAAAAGCAGGGTACAGCGCATGACACCTGCACACGACACCACCAAAGGGGTGGGCAGACCTTTAAGCCATCCCTCTGGCCCAACCCCTGGACACACCCCTACCCTCACCCCGTATAAGGAATCAGCCTGCCCTTCCTTGGGGAGAGAACAAGGGAAGCTGTTGTTTGTTCTTGCTACCCCCCTGCTGCAGCAGGAGCCCCCATAAAGCCTTGCCTGAATTTCTTGTCTGGCCTCTTATCAATTTCTATTGGTCAAGGGGGCCAAGAACCCTGGTCAGTAATAGTAGGAGAGCAGTGAGCTGGACACTGTGTCCTCCTGGGTCTCGTCCCCCAAGAAGAGTAGTGCAGGACGGACCCTCTTCAGAGACAGACGTGTCCTTCACAGTGGCCTCCCCACACTTACGAGGATGGAACCTACCAAGGGTGTGGAATACGTGGGTCTTGAATACTGTTTGAATGAAAAAGAAAAAGACCAGATGACCTTCACGGTGCTCCCTGGCTGTAAAATGCTGTGGCTCCAAGGTTATAAGGCTGAGGGGCACAGTAGAGGGGCCGTCAGTGTTGAGGGAGCCCAGGGGCATCCTGGAGGAATATGGAGAGATGGCAGGGGTCTTGCTGAGCTCTGGGTGGGAAGCACAGGAGAGTCTTGGAAGTTTGGGGGGGTGCATGGGTTTCCTGGGGCTGCCAGTATCCTGCTTTTGCTCCCGGCTTTTCAGAAGTGGCAGTTGGGTTTTTGGTCTTTTTGTATCTTTTGTCCAGAATTTGCCCCAACTGTGCATGCATGCAGTTATTTTTAGTCCCTCATTGCTCGAGGAGATGTTTGTCCAGGTGCAAGCACTGCAGCAAAGGGCCCCCGGTCCCAGGTCCCAGCCTCTCTCACTATGATGCAGTGGCCCAACTCCACTCTGTGGCTTTCATTCTCTGATTAGCTTTTCTCCATTAGCATTGCAAACTGGGGGGCTTAAGACAACAGAAGTCTGTTCTCTCTCAGCTCTGGAGGCCTGGAGCCTTGGATCGAGGCGTGGGCAGGGCTGGTCTCCTCTGAGGAGAGATCCCAGGTCCCCCTCCCAGCTCCTGGTGCTAACGTTTATTTTGTTATTGATGATAAGGATGAAGATGGTGGTTCTTACCAGATGTCAGTCAGCCACCCAAGGGAGCCACCAGATGCTACTGAATGATCCAGATGAAAAGAGACTAGAAATTTTCTTTTTTGAGGTTTGTGATGGGCGGTCCGTGGGGACCCTGGAATTGTTGATACCACCATTGTCACATGGCCTCCTTCTCTGGAACTGTGTGTCAGCGTCCAAGTCTCCCCTTCTTATGAGGACACCAGTCACTGGACTAGGGCCCACCCAATTCCAACATGACCTCAGTGTCAACTTGATTATATCTGCAAAGGCCTAATTTCCCAAATAAAGCCACATTCTGAGGTTCTGGGTGGACATGATTTGAGGGGGATATTGCTCAAGCCAGTATAGGGAGCAAGAAACGGGTTCGGAAGGTAGTCGCTGAATACAATCGCTGCTATTTGACACGTCCCTGGGCCCGTGCATGGGGCCTGGAGTCAGTAACTTCCTTGGGGGCCTCTCCCCCATCTCTTTATGACACAGGCTGTCCCCAAAGCCACAGCTAAGCATGTGGGCCTCGGGGTGGCCCAGGCAGGCCTGGATGGAGCCCTCTTCGTTCCCCTGTGGAGGGCGCCAGCCCGCGCCCAGTCTTCCCACATCAGAGTGAGTTTGGACCATCTCAGTGGCTCCTCTGAAACATCTCAGGGAAGATCAATGGCTAATTCTCCAAACAGAGAGGCCCTTGTCAGAAAACCCCTCTCGGGGGTCACAGCCTGCCACTCGGCTTTTGTGCTTCAGATTAGTTGTCTTGACTGTGGAACAGAAATCAATACGTTTCAGAGACGCGTGGAGATCCCTGGAGCGGATCCTCAGCTGGGCAGCCTCTCAAGCTGCTCTCACTATTTTAGACACTTAACAAGGCATCGGTGGCAGGAGGGCCCTGGGGGAGGCAGGGGGCAGGCTGACTGCGGCCCGACAGCGGACCCGGCAGGAGAGGAGGTGCCTCTATTCTTCATTAGGATGGTGTCCAGACCCACGAGCCTCGTGCGGATAGCTGCCTTTCCATTCCACCGGCGTGTGCGTTTCTTCAGGACGTATGGGCCCACCATCCCGGAAGCCACTCTGTTTGGCCAGAACCAAGGGGTCTGAAGTCAAACATCAGGTCTGTGGGATGAAACCATCACACTGCTCTTTAATGGACGGCAAGGCGGCCACTGATCCCGCCTTGAGCCCGCGAGCTTGGAGAAGTCGGGGAGGCCGGGGAGCTGGGCGCGAGGAGGAGCCTTCGCGAGGCTGTTAGCGCATTGCGGACGACCCTCAGGGCTGTTTGCCCTTGCTGATGTCTCAGGGGCATGGAATGAGCTGGAAAAGTGGATAGGAGCAGGTGTGAGTGTAAAAGGGCCCCCCGATCCATGCCTCCAATGTGTGTGTGTCTATGTGTGTGCATGTGTGTATGTGTATGTGTGTGTGTCTGTATGTGTGTCTGTGTGTGTGCATGTGTGTCTGTGTGTGTATGCACGTGTGCGTGTGTGTTTCCCCACACCAAAAAGCAATTCTCAGATGCCAGCAGGGCGCCCCAGAATTTGACTCAATTCTGACACTATTCACCCCAAGAGAGAATCAGAGCCCACAGGTTAAGGGCTCAGTCCCACAAGACCACCCTCCACTTCAGACGCAAGTCCTAAACCCAGGTTGTCACCTGTGCTTCTGACCAACCTGCTATAAAGCACAGATTCCCATACCCCATCCTCAGGTTTGATTAATTTGCCAGAATGGAAAACCCGTTTACTCACTAGATTACCGATTTATTATATAGGGTATTAAAGGATACAAACCAACAGCCAGATGAAGAGATACACAGGGCGAGTTCCCAAACAAAGAAGGTTCTGTCCTGGTGAGTTTGGGACCCGGCACCATGGCATGTAGAACCCTTCTGCTTCCCCAACCTGGAAACTCTCCAAAAAAGGGGCAAAAAGCTGTCCTTCTGGGTTGTTATGGAGGCTTCATTATATGGTCATGATTGACTAAATCATTGGCCAATGGGATTGATTCAACCTCCAGCCCTGCAAGAGATCAGGGGAGGGACGAAGGTTCCAACCCTCCAATCACAGGGCGGGTTCTCCTGGTGACCAGCCCCACCCTTGGGTGGGATTCAGAGGTCACCTTCCTTGAAGGGTTTGCAGGAACTGAGGACAAGAGACCAAATTTCATCCCCCTGCTCCAATCGCTCAGGAAATTCTAAGGGTTCTGAGAGCTGTGAGCCAGGAAGTGTGGATAAACACCAAATATATATGAGAAATATGTGTTTGGCCATCTGAATGGCCAAATATATATATATTTTCCTATAAATCACAATATCACAGTGAGCTGGACAGAGCAGCTGTCCTCAGTCCCTGATTTGGAGAAGCACATTTTAAACAGCCCTTGGCATCCCTCGTGGGATGTGTATGTGGCCCTTACACACCATTTCGAGTCTGATGCAGTTAATTATTATTTTCCCAGAGCAGGTGCCTCCCCCTGAAATGTTTCGGAAGGGAATGCCAGCTTCTCATACTGAGAATGACCCAGAGAACCTCAGATCAGTCTCCCAGGTGGAAGCAGCTCTTAAGAGCTCCGGACAGAAAGGACCCAAATGAAAGGACCTGGCTAGGGAAGACAAGTCTGCCCTCCCTAATTAGCTGGGTGACCTTGGGCAAATCATTTAACCTTTCTGAGCCCCAGCTCCATCGTCTGTAAAATGTAGGCAGAGACACCAGCTGCTCTGCTGGCCCTGGGTCTCGAGGCTCACATGAGAGCCAGCAAAAGCAGCTGGTAAACTGCAAGGTCCAGAGAAGCGTGCCCTGTGATTTCTGCATCTCCTTCATGACAAACGGTTCACATATTGGAGGGAATATTGGTTCTTCTGTGATGATAGGGGATAAAGCATCTAAGCCTCCACTGCAAACCAGGATGGGAGACCAGAACAAAGCAACGTTGCAACATCAGAGAAAAACTGAATAGTCACAGCTTGGGTCTCAGTTTGCTGAAATTCCCAGGAGAAGTAGTTCTATGAATTTCCTTTAGCAAACATTTACGGAAGGCCACCTCTGCGCCAGGCTCAGGGCTTCAGCAATTGATGGGATAGGCACCCAGTGTGACCTCATGGGTCTTGCCCATGCACATGGATAAAGCACCTACTGTGTGCTGAGCCGAGGTGGCCCCATTCCACTGTCAGAGGTCTCTCTTAAGTAGATACTGCTGAACTGTCCTCATTTTAGTAATTGGGGAAAGCATCATATATCTCTGGTCAAACAAAGATGTTGAAGAATCAGATTTCCAGAGGGGCTTGGAAGGAGGGCTGCCCTCCGCAAGGAGGGAGAAGGGCGAGGTGGGGGTCAGCCTGGAGCAGCTTTCCCGCAGCCCTTCCTGGGCCTGATGAAACTCTCCCCGGCCTAGGACCTCCACCGGCTCCCTCTGAACCAAGAAGCTTCCAGGCTGGGGTAGAGTATGGCTGTTTTCTCCAGTTCTCTGTCTGGTAAGGGGCGGGCAGCAGCGGGAAGCCGAAGGCAGCTTGCTGCTGCTCCTGGGGTGGCCGAGGGCACCACGCAAGCCCTGGGCGCCGTCAGCGCAGGCTGTGTGGGCTGGATCAGCGATTCTGGCAGCTGCTGGATGTGCCGGGGTTGTGGAGGGGACGGCGTGGGGCAGCTTCTGCTTAGGTCCTTTGCTCCCACCCTCAAAGCAGGCTCTGCTGCCCGCTTGTTCCTAGGTCCTGTGACCTGCTGTGACCTTGGGTGCCCGGAAGGTCTGATACCTGGTCCTGGCTGGGACGCTGCTGACCACGAGCTGTGCCAAGAGCCTTGTGAAGGTGACTTGGGAGGAAGAAACGGAGACCACTTGTCTGCCTGCCCCTGCTTGCCTCCGTGTGGTTTGGGGGTTCCCGGGCTGCAGATGCAGGCTCACAGGGGCTGGGACGGCCTCTCCACGTGCGGGGAAGGCCGGGGGTGGGGGCAGGAACGCTCCGTGCGCCCCACTCGGAATCCGCATGAAATTGAAAACAGTGATCCTACATCACGCCAGGAAGATAATGGGCTTCCTGGGTCCCAGCTTCCGGCTGGAGCTGTGAAGTCCAGGGGGGCAGGGCCAGGTCTGATGTTTCAGAAATTTCTTCCCCAGGGCCTGGCACTTAGGAGGCTGCGCTGGGTGAAAGGTCCTCGGTGTGTTAGGTAGGCACAGTGCAAGAAATGGAAACTGTGATGTGGTCAAGTGGTTTTGGGAAACACTGGATAATACAGAGCTGAGTAGTTTTCTTTCTCATAGTCTTTCCCAGAGTTTCATTACTGAAAGCCTGTGGCGTTTCTCTTACCTGTTGACTGAAGAATCGACTTTTTTTCTTTTTTTTTTTTATTGAGGTAAACTATACATAACATAAAATTTTCTATTTTAAACATTTTTAAGTGGCATTAAGTGCATTCACAATGTTGTACAATCGTCACCACCATCCATCTCCAAAGCTTTTTTATCTTCCCAAACACACACTCTGTCCCATTAAATAATAACACCTCCCCAGCCCCTGGCCCACACCCCTCCCTCCACTCTCTGTCTCTATGAAATTGCCTACTCTAGGGAATTCATATAAGTGGAATCACACAATATTTGGCCTTTTGTGTCTGGCTTATTTCATTTAGCCTGTTTTCAGGGTTCATCCATGTTGTAGCAGGCTTCAGAATTTCATTCCTTTTTGAGGCTAATATTCATTGTATGGATGGACCACATCTTGTTTATGCATCTTATTCATTTGCTGATAGACACTGGGGTTGCTTCCACATTTAGCTACTGTGACTAATGCTGCTGTAAACACGGGTGTACATATATTTCTCTGAGACCCTGCTTTCATGTCTGTGGGGCATATACAGAGAAGTGGAATTGTTCAATTATATGGCAATTCTTTGCATAACTTTTTGAGGAGCAGCCATACTGTTTTCCACAGCGGCTGCACCATTTCACATTCCCACCAACCGTGGATAAGGGTTCCAATTTCTCCGCATTCTCACCAACACTTGCTGTTTTCTGTTTTTTTGATAGGAGTCATCCTGATGGGTATGAGGTGGTGTCTCATTGTGGCTTTGATTTGCATTTCCCTGATGATCAGCGACGTGGACCAGCTTTCCATATGCTTGTTGGCCATCTGTATGTCTTCTATGGAAAAATGTCTCTTGGTGTCCTTTGTCCATTTTTGAATTGGGTTGTTTGCCTTTTTGTTGTTGAGTTTTAGGAGTTTTAAAAATATATATATGCTGGATATTAGTCCTTTATCAGATACATGATTTGCAAATATTTTCTCCCATTCTGTGGATTGTGTTTTCATTCTCTTAATAGTGTTCTTTGACGTACAAAATTTGTAATTTTTGAGGAATCAACTTTTAGAATATGTTAATACACTCAACAGATTGAGAAAGTGGTCTAGTGAGGCCCCCTTTTGGTTTTCATTTATTCACTCAGCAAACATTTGCTGAGTTCCTGCTGAGTGTCAGGTGTGTTCTAGGAACACAGTTGTGACACATATGGACATGGTTCCTGCCATCCTTCATGGAGGGGACAGGAGACCAGCAAGGCACACACAACACAGTGTCGGGTTGTGATAATTGCTGTACAGGAAACAGATTTAGGGAAGGGGTGCAGCATGTGGGGAAGGGGAGGATTGTGCCAGAGATGTCCCCTCAAAGATTAGACACTTGAGTGGGACCCTGAATAGTGAGAAGGAACATGGAGAATCTGGGGAAGGGTGTTCCTGGGTGGGGGGAGGAAGGTGAGTATGAAGACTCGGAGGTGGGAAGGTGAAGGTGGCCGTGAGTGAGGGGGAGCCAGGTAGATGATAGACTGGGGACATGTTTAGAGCCTCTCACGCCTGGGGAGGGGCTGGGATTTTATCTTGGGTGTGTCAGGGGGCAGCCGCTGGAGGGTTTGGAATAGGGAATCATGTGATCTGATTCCTGGTTTAAAGTCCCTCTTGGCTGCTCATCCCCCCACCCCCATTTCTGAATGGGGTTGACTTGACCCTGCTCCCCCATCGGATCTCAGGTAAGAGTCGGAGAGGGGTTAGAAGGCTCCTTTTTGTTCATAGGTCACCATCCGACCTGCTGGCAGAGACCCCGAGCCTCCCCGGAGAGCCTGTGTTTGTTCTGCGTGCTGTGACCTGTGGGGCTCTGGGGCTTCTCTGTGTGGGAGGAACGAACACTGGGACCAGAGGCTGGTTGTGGCAGAGACCGTGGCCACTTCCATGGAAGACTCCACCTCCCAGCCTCCTTCAAAATAAGTCAGGAACCATGTGATGGAGTCTGGCTGATGGGACGTAGCTGTGGATGGAAGAGGGGATCCTGAGACAGGCACAGGTACACAAGTCACCAGAGAGAGCCACCAGGATCACTGCCTATTCTGAATTATGCTCTGGTTTTCAAGAAAAACATTTCACTGTGCTAAGCCACAGACGTCTAGGCACTGTTTGTTACAGCAGCTGCTGAGTCTTACCCTGACTAATACATCTCCCACACCCTGCCCGGCAGAGATGACAAAGGGAGTCAAGGAAAATGAAGGCATTTGTCTCAACATCCCTGGATGCAGAAAACGGACCTGGTTCTATGATGCCTGTGGCCAGTGGGGTTGGGGGGAACTTGGGGTTGGCTTTCGCTTTTCTGTTTCTTACACAAGTCACATCTTCTCTTGAGTTAAGTCTAAAAGAACTTAATAAAATAAAATAATGTTAAGAGGAAAGTAAAAAGATCCCCCCAATCCTTCTGGGGGAAACAGCAGGTAATAGACAGCTAACTAGGAATGCCACATGAAGGCACAGTCCCTTTGTTTTCTTGGTCATAATCATTCTTTTCCCACTGCCAGATGGACTGTCAACTCCTGGAACCCCAGGCCTGGGGACAAGACGCAGCACCCAGGCCACAAGGACCCTCGAGGACTTTCTCTGTAGCAGCTCAGGCTGGGAGATCTTTAATCGTCTACTTCCTGCTCTGTCAGTCACACCTAACTGTGATTATTCAAGGCCAATTAAATGCCACTTACCCTACAATGTAGCTGGTTAGTCCAATATTCTTAATTATTTTTCAAAAATTTAAAAAGCGCACTGATGGTTTCTGATTGGTTTCAGTGAAATCTCAATTAGCAGCTCGTATTTTGGGAGGTGGATGGCCACTGGGTCGTCTGTCTCTGATGGACTGTGTGCCTCTGGGAGACCCTTGGGGGTCTGGAGGGCTGCGGTTCTTTCTCCCACTGGGGTCCAGAAGGAAAGGGTCCAGAAGACTCTCACTCATCTCATTGGAGGTTGTTATTTGAGGAGTGTCCCACCCAAGGGGAGACTGTCATCTGTTCACTTGTGTAGCACCCACCATGGTCATGACAGTAGACCCCACACAGACACCAGGGTGAAGCAAGGTCCTGCCCCTCATGGGGTCCTTGGGCTGGTCGGAGACACCAGGGTGAAGCAAGGTCCTGCCCCTTGTGGGGTCCTTGGGCTGGTCGGAGCTGGATGTAGGAACCCATGTGGGAAGTTAACCAAAGAAACCTGTTGCACTGTTAAAAGTTATGGAGGTTCCCAAAGAACTTCTGATTATGTGGTTATATCTATTTGATATTTACCTTATTAAGGATGAAAATGAAGGAATTTAAAAATTACATAGTTATTATTTAGAAAATAACAATAATAAACTCCATAACTTGTTAATATAAATAACATATTTTCAGAAAGCTAATCATATATTCCTTCTCCCCTCCCTTGGTGAGAAGTGTGGTCTTGTTTTACCTTTTAGCAAATCTCTTTCATGTTTGCTTTAATACAAGACAGCTGAATTCTCAGAACAACTTCTGTGTTCAATCTGTCTCAATATGTTGTTTTGTTGGAAATATAGGCATACCAGGGAGATATGCATGTTCTGCTCCAGATCACAGCAACAAAGCAAATATCTCAGTAAAGCAAGTGACACGAATTTTTTGGTTTCCTAGGGCATGTAAAAGTTCTGTTTATTCTATACGGTAGTTTATTAAGTGTGCAATAGTAGTATGTCTATTAAAAACAGTGAACACACCTTAATTACTTTATTGCTAAAAAGTGCTAACCATCCCCTGAGCCTTCAGTGAACTGTAATCTTTTCACTGTCGGGGGATTTTGCCTGGATGTTGATAGCCAATGACCGATCAGGATGGTGGTTGCTGCAGGCTGGGTGGCCATGGCGCTTTCTTAAAATAAAGCAAAAATGAAGTCTGCTGCATCAAATGACTCTTCCTTTTATGAACAATTTGTCTGAAGCAGCAATGCTGTTTGATAGCATTTTAGCCACAGGAGAATTTCTTTCAAAATTGGAGTCAATCCTCTCAAACCCTGCCACTACTTTAGCAACTAAGTGTATGTCATATTCTAAATCCTCTCTGGTCAGTTCAACAGTCTTTGCAGCATATGTTCACCAGGAGTAGATTCTCCACGTATGAGCAAACCGCTGTCTTTGCTCGTCCGTAAGAAGCAGCTCCTTGTCTATTAAAGTTTTACTCTGAGATTGCGGCAATTCAATCACATCTTCAGGCCCCACTTCTAATTCTATTGATAGTTCCCTTGCTGTTTCCACCACATCTGAAGTTCTTTCCTTCACTGAGGTCTTGAACCCCTCCAAGTCATCCGTGAGGGTTGGAACCAACTTCTTCCAAACTCCTGTTAATGTTGATATTTTGTTGATAGTCCCATGAATCACAAATGTTCTTAATGGCATCTAGAATGGTGAATCCTTTCCAGGAGGTTTTCAATTGACTTTGCCCAAATCCATCAGAGGAATTGCCATCTATGGCAGCTATTGCCTTACAAAATGTATTTCTCAAATAATAGAACTTGAAAGTCAAAAAGACTCCTTGATCCATGGGCTGCAGAATGGAAGTTGTGTTAGCAGGCATGAAAACAACATTAATCTCATGTACATCTCCATCAGAACTCTTGGGTGACCAGGCCCATTGTCCATGAGCAGTCATATTTTTAAAGAAATCTTTTTGTCTGAGCAATAGGTCTCAACAGTGGGCTTAAAATATTCAGTAAACCCTGTTGTAAACAGTCATGCTGTCATCTAGGCCTTGTTGTTCCATTTACAGAGCACAGGCAGAGCGGATTTAGCGTAATTCTTAAGGGCCCTAGGACTTTTGGAATGGTAAATGAACATTGGCTTCAACTTGAAGTCACCAGCTGCATTAGCCCCTAACAAGTGAGTCTTGTCCTTTGAAGCTTTGAGACCAGGCACTGACTTCTCCTCTCTTGCTAGGTAAGTCCTGGATGGCATCTTCTTCCAAAAGAAGGCAGTTCCGTCTACATTGAAAATCTGTTGTTTAGTGTAGCCACCATCATGAATGATCTTAGCTGGATCTCTTGGATAACTTGCTGCAGCTTCTACATCAGCACTTGCTGCTTTGCCTTGCACTTTGATGTTATGGAGACACAGCGTCTTTCCTTAAACCTCATGAACCAGCCTCTGCTGGCTTCAAACTTCTCTTCTGCAGCTTCCTCACCTCTCTCAGCCTTCATAGAATTGAAGAGAGTTAGGACCTTGCTGTGGATTGGGCTTTTGCTTAAGGGAATGATGTGGCTGGTTTGATCTTCTATCCAGATCACTCAAACTTTTTCTATATCAGCAATAAGGCTGTTTTGCTTTCTTACCATTCGTGTATTCACCGAAGTAGCACTTTTAATGTCCTTCAAGAACTTTTCCTTTGCATTTACAACTTGGCTAACTGGCGCAAGAGGCCTAGCTTTCAACCTATCTCAGCTTCTGACATGCTTTCCTCACTAAGTTTAATCACTTCTAGCTTTTGATGTGAAGTGAGAGATGTGTGACTTTTCCTTACACTTGAACACTTAGAGGCCATTGTAGGGTTATTAACTGGCATGATTTCAATCCTGTTGTGTCTCACGGAATAAGGGGGACCGAGGAGAGGGAGCGAGATGGGGGAACAGCTGGTCAGCGGAGCAGGCAGAGCACACACAGCGTCATATACGGACGTGGCTTGTGGTGCCCCAAACAATTACAATAGTAACATCAAAGATTATTGCTCACAGATCACCTTAACAGGTAAATAATAATGAAACAGTGAAATACAGTGAAAATTACCAAAACGTGACACAGAGAAATGAAGTGAGCAAATGCCTTGGAAGCATGGTATTGATAGACACAGTGTTGCCAGGAACCTTCAATTTGCAAAGACCTGCAAAGTGCAATAAAACGAGGTCTGCCTGTGTATGAAGGTAATGTGGCCTCACACAAGTATGGAGTTGGAAAACCGAGGGGTCTTTTAAAAGCTTTTCTAGATAATCTGCAGATAGTTTACTAATAATTGTAGCTATTCTGCTTTGATATTAAACCAAATGTCAACAAGTGACATTTTTTTTAAAGCTCATTTACAGTGTGGAATCAGAGACCATATTGACAACTTTTCCTTTCCTGTGGCATCAAAACCCATTCTTCCCCCGTGTGTGATTTTGTAATGCTGCACATCGGTCATCGGTCAGCGAAAATACTGTTTCGCTGTGTTTTGCATGTATCAACACAGTTCATTATTCGAGAAATCACATTGGTTAATATCACTACGTACCTTATCACAAGAACCTTTAGGTCTTGGAAAGCTGTCAAGCTCCTGGCGGTGGAGACAAATTTTCCAGAATTCTAATTCCTGCTCGAAAGCCTGAATTCTATTCCTGGCAACAAATCCTCTCTGCTGTTTCCCTTGGAGTGACAGGCTCCCTTTATGTATTTTGAAGATTGTCTACCGATCACCCGAGTCTGAATGACAGCAGTTCATTTCTTAGCTGTTCTGTTTAGGTAAACATGGTTCCATGAAAAAGCGGCTGGTTCAGCTTAGGACTCAGGTGCTTTTCCTGAGACAAACAGTTTACTCCGGTTTGAGGCAGGGAGTTTGAGGCATGGTTCCCATTTAATCGCAGAGAATATTAAAAATCGGGGTCGAGACAATAACACTGACCATTTTTTTTGCTGCTCCGTCGAGGCCAGGCAGTGCTGTGGTAGCTGTGCCCGCTGTCCTTGGTGGGCTGGGGGAGGCCCGTTCCGCATGGCCACTTGGGGATCCAGGCTGCGGCTTCACCACCTGGGACACATGGGACATTAGACACCCCGCATCCCTTCTGCTCGTGGCCCATCGGCCTGCCAACCTGTGGGGGCTGCAGAGGTGCCTGGAAGGAGAGGAGACCCCGGGGTGGAGAGCTCCGCTGCCTGGACCACTGTGTCTGCCTGAAATGCTGCCCCTCGACCTCCCAGTCTTTCCAGCTGGGAGCCTACTCTCGGTCATCACAGCCCGGTGGTCGGGCTTCCTCTGAGTTCCTGCCCCCCCGAATCTTGATCTCTCAGCAGGTGCTCACTGTTCATCTTCAATTTTCCACCCTCATGTGAAGAGCTTCTCCGGCTCACCAACATGCTGCAGGAACGACGGCCGGATCTAGGCCTCGATGCCCTGCACCCATCACCACGTGGCTTCTGCCGCTGTGGTTGGGGCCCCCCTGGCCGACCCTACACCGGGCGTGGATGAGGGGAGGATGGCAGGTCTGCAGCCACAGCTCTGCCTCTGAGAAGGTGAGCTGGAGAAGCACCTCTTCCCCTCTGGACCTCAGTGACCCGTCTTTGTAAGGGAGGGGTCCCCTGGGTTCCTCCCGTTCCTGTCACGCCACAGATCGGCCCTCTCAGCCGTGCAGTGGAGATTGTTTGAATGTTTGAATTCAAACAGAATTCTGTTTGAATTCTGTTTGAATGAATGAATTTCCACTGAAACACATTTTCTTGCTGGGAATCTCTCGTGACCGATGGCTCTGGATGCCACCTGCAGCCTCGTGTATATAGCTTTCTCTCTCTGTTTCTCTGTCTCTCAGGCTCTATGTCTCTCTCATTCCCCCATGGTCTCTGTGTGTATATATATTTATGGTTACGTCCCATGAGTGCTCCCTCCACCTGGGAGATTGAGGACGGGGGCATCTGTGTTGCGATGTCTATAATTAGGACGAGGCCCCTGAACTGCTCAAGCGAAACCTTTCAGAGACTGATGCTCTATAAGGGATGGAGGGATCACGTGCTGGGTCCTGCTGTGCCAGCCTCAGCCGGTCCCTCCCCTGTGCGCCCTCGGAGTCGGCACTGTGGAGAGGTGCCAGCCTCGCCACCCTGCTGAGCAGATCCTGGGAACAGCCTTGGGCAGGCTGCCTGTGTCTTCCTCCAGGGCAGAGGAGATGCCCGGAGTGCATGGCATCTCCAAGGTCTTGGAACATTTGTGTCTGTGCAGGCGTGGACCCTAAGGAAGCCGTAGGACTGAGAGGCAGGATTCTTAAGCCCGAGTTTGCAGATGACTCATCTGGGAGCCTTGACATGAAAGCTTCTAGGATGCACGTCCAGAGGTCCTGACCCGGAAGGGCTAGGTTGGGTCTGAGGAATTTTCACTTTTGACAGGTGCTCCAGATGGTACAGGAGCAGGAGTGGCTT
The DNA here is from genome assembly GCF_028564815.1 of Eubalaena glacialis. Lineage (NCBI taxonomy): Eukaryota > Metazoa > Chordata > Mammalia > Artiodactyla > Balaenidae > Eubalaena > Eubalaena glacialis. The sequence goes on along the minus strand of NC_083718.1, from coordinate 192,573,967 downwards.
GGTGTGCTGGGAGAAGCCGGCCTGGAGCAACGGCGCTTCCTGTCTCCTTGGCTGCAGGCATCATGGATGGAGTCTTGGCCATATCCACCCAGGGGTCTCCTAGTTTCCAGCACCTTCTGACTTCCCGTGGCCTCTGGAGACCCAACAGCTTTGTGGTAAGGATTAGAGAAAAAGTCTTCTGTGTACACACTTGCCTGTTTTGATTTGGGAGGTTTTGTTTTTCCTGAAGAGCTGGCAAAAGGCAGAAGTGGAGCGGAGGTGCTGTCTAGAATGTGAGTGTTTGTTTATATCTCAAATTCTGATGCTCAGCTAAGAGTCATCGGTGAAAATGGGATTGTGGGCACATTCTGATTTTCCAGGGCGCCTCTCAGTACCTGGATCTCCAGTAACTCCTTGCTCTCTCCTTCTCCCCACCACTTACTCAGATGAGCAGGTGGTAACCATGTGTAAATGTCTGTTAATGATGGAGAAAGAGCCTCAGACTTTCAAGTTAGGTTGTTGCTACACCAGCTGCAAATGTCAACAAGGCCTGGGCATTGATGATGGGAACGAGAGGCTCTGTTCCCATCAATGGGGGAACACGGGTGAGCTGGGTGTTCACACAATGGGCCCTTATCATGAACTTCTGCTTTATCTTGATTTTGTCCACATTTGTCACTGTCTTTCCTTCAACTGTCTCTCTGAGCAGTGTCAGCTGGGCATGACACTTTCCTGTTACCTAGAAAGACCAGGAGCAGCATTCAAGTGGAGACCCAAGACCTGAATTAATTTCCAAAAGTGTGGAATTATTTTTCTTTCTGAGCCTAAGTCATGCTCTATTACTCTTGGAATTCTCATTTCTTGTTCCTGTTTCTGAAATAGACCGTGGACTAGCAAAGGCTAAGTAGGTGCCTGGAAACCAATGTGTTTGTGTCCATGGACCGCCCGGAAGGGGATGGCCTCCTGGAGCGCTTGGTGTCCACTGACACCTCCGGGACCTCTGGAGCATTCCGGACTGGCCACGTCTCAGCTGACCTTGTTCTCTGGGAAAGAGGGGCCTCTGCACCCCCTTGTCCAGGGCACACTCGGGATGTGGGATGTTATTAGCAAAGATAAGAGTTTCAGTCAAAAAACTGACAGTTCTTTTGGAACTGGCTGGCCAAGGAGATATTTTTTCAGGTTCTTTGGGGCACAGGGCAGGATGAAGAAGAAGAGTGAAGAATATGGTTGACTTATTTACTGTTCAGGGCTCTACATGAGATTATTTACAGTAGCCAAAATAAGAAAGCAACCTAAGTGTCCATCGACAGATGAATGGATAAAGAAGATGCAGTACATATATACTATGAAATATTACTCAGCCATAAAAAAGAATGAAATTTTGCCATTTGTAGCAACCTGGATAGACTTGGAGGGCATTATGCTTAGTGAACTAAGTCAGACAGAGAAAGACCAACACTGTGTGATATCACTTACATGTGAAATCTAAAAAAATACAACAAATGAGTGAATATAATAAAAAAAGAAGCAGACTCACAGATATAGAGAACAAACTAGTGGTTACCAGTGGGGAGAAGGAAGGGGGGGAGGGGCAATATAGGGGGTTAAGAGGTACAAACTATGAGGTATAAAATAAGTTACAAGGATATATTGTGCAACACAGGAAATATAGCCAATATTTTATAATAACTACAAATGGAGTATAAAGTTTAAAAATTGTGAATCACTATATTGTATACCTATAACTTATATAATATTGTATATCAATTATATTTCAATAAAAAAATTTAAAAAAAGAATCTACAGGAGAGAGGACTTATTCTTCCAGGTCTCTGGACCAAGTTGGAGCCATATTTTCACTTAATGGGGAAATTTGCACATGGGGGAAATGTTTTCTCTCCTGTCCACGTAAGTCATATGACTCTTTCCCACTTCCTTTGTCCTTGACAGCTCATCTGTTAACCCAAGATGCTTAACTTGTATTTAATCTCTCTTTGTCTTTAAAAAATGTTCCCCTCCCTCATCTCCCAAGTTAGAGGCCTCTATTCCAGCTGAGGGAGTGAGTCTTCACGTGTTTTCTCAGGGATGAAGTTGGATGTCTTTTCCAGATCTCAGGAAAGTAGTATAGCCAAGACGCCCACCAGTCTCCAGAATGAGCCTTCCACTCGTTGTGACTGGTGCTGACCATTGAGTGGGGACCATGTCTCCTTAGTTACGCCTCCCCTCCTGTCCTCTCCCCCTCTTCCCCCTTCCCCTCCCACTCTCTGCAGGATAATAGTCCTTCATATGTCCTGCTCTCCCGATGGCATTCCTACATCTGATTGGCAGGAGCGTGGTGGGATTGGCTAGCCCTCTGAGCCCACTCGAGTGTGTGGCCCACGTTCTGAGGCACCGTCTCCTCTTGTGTTGCCAGTGGCTTGGCTACCCAGTGGCCTGCTCTGCCCGGTTCCATCCAGATGTGGCCTTCAGGGTTCCTGGAGTTGGACCAGAGCCTTATGAATTAACTAACAGTGACCCAGCTCACCCGAGTCCTTCACTCGGCCGAGCCTGGCCTCTGAGCTGCTGAAGGGGCATTCATCCTCATTTCACGCAGGGAAAACAGCAAGGAGAAAAGGCACGCTCGCAATTTAATGTAAGGAAATGTCATTCCATGCCCCCTGTATTGCTCCTCAATTGAAAGCAACGGGGATCTGGGCAGAGGGGAAGAAAGTGGTAACGTAACCTGATTCATAACCCTCAGCTCCTATTTATCATAAAATCATTTACGCCTCCATAAAATGTGTTAATTTGGGCAGCCGGTGATGTACGTCTTTGACTTAGGAGCTGACGTTTCTGCCCAGTGGCGGCTCAGTGTGGGCCGGGAGGAGGTGATCATGCTGGAAGGGCGGCTCGTGTTCGGGGACACGTGTCGGGGGAAGCCTGCGGCCAGAGGAGGTGCCAGGAGGTCTGGGGTCCTTCTGTGGGTGCTGGGTGCTTGGTGCATGGTCGGGGGAGTTGATGCAGCTGTGGGATGATAGGGAATGCTGGCCAACCGGTCCTTCCGGTCCTGGAATTCTGCACTTGATTTCAAATTCTGAGTGTGATTTCCCTAAAAGGGAGCTGGCTTCCTCCTGGGTGTCCATTATACCTGACACACTATTTATTGAGCACCTGCTGTGTGCCCAGATTGCACGATGTCCTGGGAGAAGTCGTGTGCAAGACAGACAGGGCTCCTGCCTGCAGATTCCTCCCCCAGCCTTGGGATCGGCCTTAGCATCCCTAGATAAGCAGCACACGGGGACCCCTGCAGCTCCCAATCCCTCTGCCTTGCAGTGCTCGTGGGGAGCCGGCATCCTCCGCCCTAAGTGGGGAGGATGCCAGACAGACAACCACGTTGACAGACTTGTTCATGGACGCATAACCTGGAAGGAGGGCATGGAACCAGGTGAGGCTTTCAGGATGCAAGGACGCACCAGCTGGGGCCATCCCGGTGCCAGCCCCATGGTGCCTCCATGTCTGCCCCCTCTCTCTCATCCATTCTCTCGCCCACTCCTTCTCGGGCTCTCTTTCCTCACCCCGAGCTTCTCTTTTTTTTTATTAAATTGAAAGGTAAAAAGCCAACGCTCTGTGGAACTTCATCTTCCTGTTCCCTGTCCCACCCCCACAAGGTTGATTAAAAAACGAAACACCCAGCAAATCATTTTTATGAGCAATTAAGTGCCCCTCTCGTGGGTCCACAGAGGGCTCAGATGGCAAATGGATTTATACCCAGGGTTGAAGGCTGAGCTTGTGCCCCTGGCTCCGCCCTTCCCCACCCCCCTGATTCCCCCATCGCTGTACACCTTGGTGGACCAGGAAAGTGTTTTTATTGGTCAGTCTCAGGAGGAATGATGGTTTATATTCTAGGCACCGAGCATTTTTATTTGCCAATATTTTCTCCTCTCCATATGAACTGTTGGTTCATAAGTTTTGTTATTACAGAATATTATTTACAGATCTCAACAGAAGGGCAAAACAGCTGGGGGAATATTTGTTTGCACTCCCTCCCCCAAATCCCTTCCAAGTCTCTAAATAAACTTTTCTGTTGATTCTGAAGGGAAACATCCATCAGGCTTTGCCCGTGAGTGCGAGGTGGAGAAGCCTATTTTGTTCTTGTTTTTGGAACATTTACTCTTTATTTTGTTGCCCTTAAGATGAAGCTTATCACCCGTCGCTGGCACCCAAACACTTCAGGCAGGACCCATTCGAGTTTGCCAAGAAGCTCACTCTCCAGAGAGATGACTCCTGAACCTAATTTTCTGCTACTCCATTGGGTCTCCAGTTATGTCCAGAGATCATGAAATTATCCAAACAACGTTTATTTAACAGACGACTCCTTTGGAAGGCTATGTCCGTCAATGTAACACGGAGATCATCTTTTTTAAATCAAATGTTAAAGCCCGTGTTCTGACAGCATTTCCCCTGGTGTTTAAATTTATTTATACACACAGCTGTTCAAGGGTCCTAATTTAAGTCATCCGTGTGAGAAATGAACTTTATTTGAAAGAATAAGGAGATGGGAGCTGGGGACTCGGTCCCTGAACACCCAAAAAGATCTGTAACTCTTGGAATCATAGAACAAGTCTGTTGTTTGAAATCAGTCCCCAGTAGGGAATTGCAGCTCCAAAACCCGCTGATAAATGTTTCTTCCTTAAATCTAAAATACTCCCTTCTGGCAACCACAGATAATAACTGGAACAGCAGATTATCCTTCTTGACTTTGTGTCCTCAGAGTGGAGAAGAGGGAGCTTGGAACCTGTTGAAATCTGGCCACTTGATTTCCCTGCTCTCCCCCTGCCTCCCCGACTTCCTCCGCTAAGAAGGATGCTGCAGCCACGTAGCCCCAGAGCACGAGGCCTTGTGGTCCCGACCGGTCAGCTCCTACCTTGATTCTGCTCCAGAAATAGAGTGAGGACGTAGAAGAGGTCGCAGCCTGTCTCGACCAACTGAAGAGCTGTTGGAAATTTCCAGCAGACACTCACTCAGAACCCACCCAGTCTCAGCATCACTGGACGACAAGCATCTCGCCTGTTGTGCGTGGTCCTTCCACAAGCAACTGTTGAAGGGATGGGGAAGTGAGTAAACTGGCTCCTTTGCTTCCCAAAGTATCAAGGATGCTTACTGCCCTCTTGCATCTCCTTCCTAAGGACAGAGAGTCTCCAGGGGCTCAGCGTCCCTTGTGGGGGCTTGGATGTGGGTCCGTGGACATTTATGTGCAACCAGCTCTCCTCCCATACATCCAAGTAGGTGGGACGCTGTCACTTATTCCAACTCAAGAAGTTTCAATCATTAGACCTTTGTCAAGTGCCTACAGCAGCGTGGGTGTGGGTGTATGGTGGATGTGACGCTTATTCATTGCAACCCAGCCCGTTTCGGTTATGAAGCTACTTTCTGCTCTGTTCACCCAGCGTGGGGCTAATTGTAGCTTGTGTTCCAGGCCTTCCACCTGACCCTGTTTAACATGAACGCCTCTGTCTGGATTTTGTGTCCCAGGAAGCAACCTATGTCGCTTCTACCCCAGGAATTCTCTATTATTATTATTGTGGTGGTTGTAGATGATGCAGGGGTCACTGAGCGAACAGTGGCCTAAGCCTCGTCCCCACATGGCCCTGAGTCAGAGGTGGGTGTAGACCAGCGCAGGCTGTGTTCCAGGGCTGACACGGGGGCGCCCCATGTCAACCTCTCAACAGTGCCGTGGAGAGACGGGGGTCAGACAGCTTCCCATCTGCAGAAGGGCAGTGGTAAGGCCGCCCACCCTCTCTCCCTCCCCACTCCTGCCGTAGCTGGTTGACTCATTCGCACTCGCCCCTCCACCTCCACCCTTGGCCCTCCCTCCTCCTCCTTCTGACACCCTGGTTGGCTGCCAGCACCTCCCCCACACCTCCTTCCCACACCCGCTGCTGCCCCTGCCTCTGCTACACTTCTTTCCAGGAACCCATCCTCACACTGGGCCCCTCCTGCTGAGCACTCTTCCCCTTGGGCCATCTCTTCTCTGGGTCCTGAGATCCTGCCATGACCCACCCCCTCCCTCCTCTCCCCCTGATGCTCCTGCCATGGCCCTCCCTGCCCTAACTATACCTGCTGTCCTCCTATGACTGGCTGCTCCCTCCCCACCAGCATTTCCTGCAGCCTGGTCCCAGAGTGACGGGATCTCCTGGTCTGGGGCTGGCCTGGCCGCCTGGCCCAGCCTACCTGGGGCTGGACCAGGCTGGACTCCATCATTCCCTGTGTAGTGATGAAATGTCTGTGTCACATTGAGATTCATGGTGGAATCCTAACCCCCAATGTGATGGTGTTAGGAGGTGAGCACTTTGGGAAGTGATTAGGTCATGTGGGATTAGTGCCCTTATAAATGGGATTAGTGCCCTTATAAAAGGGACCCCAGAGAATCCCCTCCACCCCTCTTCCACATGAGGACACAGTGAGAAGACAGCCATCTTGAACCAGAAAGAGGGACTTCACCAGACACTGGATCTGCCAGCACTTTTGTCTTGGACTTTCCAGCCTCCAGACTGAGAACTAAATGTTTGTTGTTTAAGCTGCCTAATTTGTGGTATTTTTGTTACCCAGCTTGAGCTGACTGAGACAGATGTTTCTTCGACCCAGCTCTTCTCTCCTCCTGCTTGCTGGGTCCCAGGGCCATGTTTTGGGTTCTGACATCAGAGCCACACTCCCACCTTCGTACTGAACAGCCAGACTTGGGGGAGGAGTGGGGGAACTTCATGGTGGAAAAGGGGGGTGTTCCAAGTTTGCCCTTATGGAGGCCAAGGGCCTGGGGGATCTGCAGGCACTGACCAGAATGGGGGTGCCCCACGGGATTGGTTGGGGGCACACCTGGCTTTCTCTGGCTGGTCCTGAGTTGGAAGCAGAGACAAAACTTAGAGAACCTGTTAGTCATTAATCAAGTCCTGGCCATTTTGGGGACACTTGTTACAGAAGTTATTGTTTGGTCTCCTGTATTGTTACTAGAGATAATAATCTGACTTCCTATGAGTCTGACTCAGGGCAGCCAGCTTCCTGGGCTGGTCATTGTGTATAAGGGGCTGGCTTCCTGGGCTGGTTGCTGCAGGACGTGGGTCAGGGTTTTACTTTTCTGCCAGGATCGGCTGCGGTCCATTTACACAATCAGCTTCTCAGTGGGGAGTTTTGCAAGTCCGGGGATCCTGGGTGTTTTCCCTCCAGTGCAGAGAATGAAAGGACTGAGTGCCATTGGGCCCCAATGCCGCGTGCCCCCCAGGCTGTCCTCACCGGCAGCTCAGCACACATCTTCCACGCTCAGGTGTGATGCTGACACCACAGCCTGATCAGAGTGAGCCTCTCACCCCCTCCAGCAGGGCCCTGTGACCATCCAGCAGCAACGGAAACAGATGTGTTCTTCTCCTGTTTGCTACACTCGCAGAGGCACTGGGCTCAGAAGCAAGTGAAGGGAGCAAATCTCCATGGAAATCAGAAGATTGAAGGAGTTTGTTTCTGGGAGCTGGGAAGGCGGGAGTCTTCACTCGACTTACACACTAGGGCGTGTAAGGTTTCATGGAGATCTTCGGTCTGATAGAACATGACCCAAGACTGGCTGGGCTGCATCTGTATCAGGGCCGCCAGAGGTCACTTGGCCCCACCCACTTGCTGCCAGGCCCTGCACACCTGGAGCTCCAGGTGGGACATGGATACACTTACCTGGGCTCCCACCCAGGGAGGGTTAGAGGGCTTTGCATCAGGGGGAGGTGCTGCTGCAGGATCCTCTACGAGGCTGGGGGCCCGGCCCCTCCCTGGCTGTCTGGGCCCTGTCTCCAAGCACAGACTCTGCCTAGCTGGACGCTGGGATGAGGTGAGCCGGGTCCCCTTCTCCCCACAGCCTGCCATCCCTGGAGCCATCGACATCCTGTCGGGAAGACACATGAGGCCCCAAGGGGACTTCATACATCTCCCCAGAGTGCAGAGCTGCCTGTTGGAGGCCAGGCTGAGAAGAGGTCGCAGGAGGTCGTGGGGCTCATGCCCCCGTCCCACAAAACGGACACAATGGCAACTGTTGGCCCCCCGTCTGGACACTCTAGGCTCCTGGACAGAAGCCATCCAGGTGCTGACCCCGCTGCCTTTCCCCTTGTTTTCCCGCTGTTCGCAGCCCTGACCCTTAGTCTGAGCCGTGGCCTGGAGGCCCTGAGAGGGTGGGCTCTGGCGTCTGTCTCCCCAGCAGACTCCTGGGTCTCCAGATGGGGCCCCTCAGAGCACAGCAAGATCCCTCAGCTGAGGGCCCTCCGGGGTCTCCCTCTCTGCCCCCCACCCTGGCTCCTGAGGTGCCTGAGCTGGGGATGGGGCAGGGACCCAGGCCTCTGGTTCTTTCTGAGCCAGCTCTCCGTGGCCCGGGATCAGGCAGGAGGGTGCAGGAACTGTATGATGAGTCCAAAAGGCTTGGGCGGCTTGCCTCCTTCTGTGCTTCCCGTTCAGCCTGCCACACTGCAGGGCCCCAGGCAGGACGTGTGCGGGGCAGGGGCAGGGGCAGGGGTTCCCTTCTCATGGCCCCCAGCCACCCTGCTGAGGTGTGGTCTTGGGCTGGGCTCTCCCTGAGGCCTTAGAGTCACGGGTGGTCCAAATCCCAGGCTCCCCGGCTGTGCCTTCTGAACTGAACTTGGTCGTGTTCCATCCTTTCCAGGGAGCACTTCCCCTCCCCCACTGCCACCTGGAGGTCCCCAAGACCTCCAGCTGCTTCTTTATAGATTTATTTTTGGGAGGAGGGAGATGGCTGTAGGGTTTCTTATTGTGAGTGGGACCTCTGGGGCTCAAACTGGGAGGACAGGATTAGTCTGGGGAGGGGTCCTGGGTGGAGTGCCCACCCCCCTGCCCAGGCTCTGGGGTCCCATTCCCTGCCCCAGCCCACTCTTCATCTGCATGGCCAGGCCACTCTGCACCCGGCTCCATCAGGCCTGCTGTGTAGACACTCTTAAGGCCAGTGCGGTAGAAGGAACAATGCCCTCCCAAAGATGTCTACATCCTGATCCCTGAAAACTGTAAATGTGTTATTTAGTTGGCAAAAGGGACTTTGCAGATGTGATTAAATTAAGGATATTGAGATGGGGAGACTAGCCTGGGTGATCCAGGTGAGTCTAATGTCATCACAGGGCAAGAGAGGAGGTCAGTGATGCCCTGTGAGAAGGACTCAACCCACTTTCACTGCCTTTGAAGGTGGAGGACTGGGCCACGAGCCAAGGGATGTGGGCACCATTAGGAGCTGGAAAAGGCCAGGGAACCGGTTCTCTGGAGCCCCCGGAAAGTAAAGCTGACACCTTGGTTTTATCGCTGTAAAACTCATATCAGACGTCCAGAGCATGAGACCATAAATGTGTGTGGTTTTAAGCCACTGGGTTTGTGGTGATTTGCTATGGCAGCCACAGGAAACTAACACAGCTGGGACCAGAAACTCTCAAGGAAGCTCCATCACTTTCCTCTGAATGTTCTTTCGTCCTCGCTCCAATCTGGGCTCGGGGTAAGCAAGGTTGGCAACAGGGACGGCAGCAACTGCAGCATTGCTACACCGGGGCCACCTGTCCTCGGGGAGGGAGCTAGCCACAGAAGCATCTGGTTTGCCCTGGTTCCTCGTGGCCATTCTCATGGGCAGTCAGCCCTCACCACCTTCTCAGTAGCCCTGCAGCTCTGCCCACATCATCCTTCCCATTTCCTTCTTGCTGCTGGGAGAGATGGAGCTTGGAGACCCCACGGTCCCCCTGATGTCCCCATTCCATTTCTGAGATGCATGGATGCAGGAGCAGAAGTCAGCACGGATGTTTCTTCATGAAAAATATCCACCCCCCGCCTTTCCAGATTGTTCTTCCCACTTGATCTGACTCCCGAGGCCTTCAAGGGAGAATAAAGCTGCTGGCAGAGCTCTCTAATGAGGCAACCCCAGCCTCCTGCTGCCAAAGGATGGTGCAGACAAACACAGCAAGACGGCCATGCACGTGTGCATGCATGTGTGTGAATAAAGCGTGTGTGCATGTGTGCATATGCACATGAGGGCCCATGTGTGCACATGGCTGTGAAGGTGGTCATGCACGTGTGCTCGCATATTTGTACGTGTGCAAGTGCGTGTACGTCTGAGGTTTGCAGGGACGGGGGTGGGAACACTTCCCTCACTGGCTCCTGACCTTCCGAAGTTACAGTGCGGACCTAGTTCTTAAGTGGAATCCTGCCTTCTGGGGGTTGAGACCTCCTGGCTTATCATCTGAGCCCGGCTTCCATCTGCTGGAAGGAGCTGGGTGGGAGCTGTGATCGTTAGTCTATTTCACAGTCTTCACCTCCAGCGCAAGAGTCTCTAGGGTCACACACTTAATGTGATTATTCTGAAAAACTGAGTGGAGTGACTTATCTTATGAAACCCCTGCTACCCACAGGTTACTGGACAAACCAGCCAAATCCGTCTTTCATTCTCTGTTAGACCCAAGACCCAGTGATGTTGTTTTCATGGTTCGTAGTTCAGGGAAATTTACATTCGGTTCCTTTTAGAGAATATAAAGGTAGTTGTTACATAACAGGGAGTAGACTAGGAGAAATGTTGGTATAACTTCAGCATTTGAAACCATAATTTAAAGACTTAAACTGAGTGTTCTGGACTTGCAACTTCCACCCACTGACTCACGGGTCAGTGAGTGGGTTTGGACAGAAGTGCTGGGAACAACACAGCAGAACATCTCAGCAGAAGGACCCACTGGTGACTTGATGCTTCTCACTCCACAAATAGGTGATGGGTCAGCAGATTTCTTTGCTCAAATATCTGTGGGTATACGAGAGGAGGCATCATCCACTCAGGATTTGGTATCAACAATATAACATAACTCATCTTTTACTTGAGCATTTCCTTCTCAGAATAAACCTTTTCCTACAGAGCATGGATTGGGAAATGGCCATTGGCTTTGCTGTTCTATTTAGTAACTCAGTGTGCTGCGTGAGAGCATTGGCAGTCAGGCTGTCCTTGGATCTGGTCTCCTCTCCTTGAGATGCCAAGAGGAGGCTCCCAATCAGCTCTCAGGCTGCTGCCCTCAGGCACTCAGGGAAGAGGGGGCCAGATGGTGTGATTGCTGAATTTGTGCAAAGCTGATCAATGGAGCGTTGCATAAGTCTGAATACAGTCAGGCCACCAGCCAGGTGGGTGGACTCGGGCTAGTTATGAACAAATGTAAACTCCAGTATTCTCATTTGTAGTAATTATCCCTACCTCACAAGATTGTTGTGGGGATGAAAATGAATGAATGTATGAAAGCTCTTAAAACAGTGTGGGCACTTACCAAGTGCTCAGTGAACGTTGGTTTGTTGTAATCACCACCACCATCACCATAATTATCATCATCATCACCACCACCACCATCACCATCACCATCATCATCATCATCATTATCACCATCATCACCATCATCATCACCATCATCACCATCATTATCACCATCACCATCACCACCACCGCCACCATCATCATCATAATTATCACCACCATCATCATCACCACCACTATTATTATGATTTTCATGATGTATCACCTAGCTTGGTAGTAGGCACAGAGAGGTTTAATCAACTATGACTATCATAAATTAAAGAAAGAATGGATGCCTGAGTAAATAATGAAAGAAATATTAGCGCTATTATTAGGTGCTATTATCATTCCTATTTCACAGACAAGGAAGCTGAAGCACAGAGAGGAACCTGCCCAGCATCACAGAGGAGTCAGGATACAAAGTCAGCAAATCTCAGTCAAGCTCTTAACCCTGGAAAGATCTGAGTCCTGGAAAGAGGATGGCTCTGTAGGACGGCTGCACGGGGGGACTCTAGCCCCAGTTAGACGCTTCAAGTAAGTGACTCAGTCATTTCAACCACTGAAAGTCTATGATTTTATGGAAACTGTTTATTCAGGTAGCCAACTGCAAAATAGAGAGTGAATGGGGTCAAATATTTTGAAACATGTTCCTAGATTAGTAAACAAAGACTGGGATGCTCTGGGGAGAGATATCTGACTATTAAAGGATAGTCAGTGGGATTCAGTTTTCAACATGGAAGCGGCGTGGGAAGCTAGGCCAAGGCCCCTCCCATCTGAGCTGCTCATAAAGCAGCTCCCAGGACACACACACAAGACTGACTGCTGGCAGCTGCATTTCTAGTGCTTGTCTACATGTTTCTCATTTGATTCTTCTCTTATTGGAGCCTTGAGAGATGTGACGAGCTGAAGCTTCCTTTAGGGCAGCAAACCCCAGGAAAAAGATAAAGCAATTCTCAGCTCTGATTCAAGATGAACCTCCTTCCCCTTCATTATAAAATACCAATTATCTCTCTTTATCTCCAAGTGAGCAGAGTTATTTCAATTTAACAGCGTGTGAGAAATGTACCACAATATAATAAAAGGACCAAGGATGCACTATTTAATGTCAGAATGACAGATGCTTCAATTAGACAGACAGGACTATTTCTTCCCAAAATAGATAAAGATGAAATTTTTATAAGATTGTGCCGTTTGTGTTTATATACAGTACTGTTACAAGCTTTCATTACAAGATAAATTAAATAAAAGCTCCTCTTTCAATGGAAGCTGACCATCTTGCTAATAATTTTGCGACTCAGAATGACAGTTCATCAAAGTTTCTGGTCTGCTCATGTGGAAGGAGCAAGTCTTTGAGGACGGGAGACATCCTCCAGGTAAGAAATCTCACCCTAACATTTATAGATCTTTTCCCAAGAGCACTAGGAAGGTGTGATTTGAAGTTACCATTTGGCTGAAGCTTGTGGAGATATTTTTTGACGTGTGAAATTTTCTTTTCTGCTTGGTCCGGGTTTAAAGTCGTTGGACAGTTCATGACCAGGGTGGGGTCTGGTTCAGGATTTTGCTGCTCTCGTCTTTCTCTCTCCCTTGGCAGATGTAATCAGCTGCAGATCTGCTCATCACCATGCCTGGGACCTGGAGACTATTAGGTAGGGCAGTGGAGGGTCACACTGTGTCTTTAGTGGCTTCTGACCCATTGTTGCCATTTCCTTAATTGTCATCATTACAAATGAAACAGTGTTACCAGTAGCAGCCATGCTTTCAGTTTCTAAAGCTTTCTTTCCAATGACTCCTGTTCTTCATTTTAGGGTTTTCCATTCCCCAAACATTATGAGAGCACATCATTTTATATAATTGGAAAAATACATCAGCTGTGTGAATACATTCGGAATTCTACAAACAAAATGCCTGGTTCCGGGAAACGGTGGCCTGAGATAACGTGGAGCTCCTCCTTCTAAAACATAAATGAGCATTAGATGAAATGTGAACACTTGATAAAATATACAGAGGGGTTCACCAGAATAAAAAGGAAGGCCTTGGGCCAGAAAATAACATGGGACAGTAAGCATGTGAGTTGTAGGTGTCTTCCGCAGAGTTGTGAGTCTGGAAAGAGAGCTGAACGCCAGAGTCTTTGGCTGTAATGTTTGTGCAGGGAAGGGTGTGAGGTCTCAAGCCCAGCTGCCTGGGTGATTGGGGCTTTGACCTTTGCCCAGAGAAGGACCACTGGGACAGGTGGCCTAATTGGCCACAGGAGGAAGTGGAACTCAGCCCAGATAGACCGGGGTGGGGCTGATTGGAAAATTGAAACTCCAATCCTGTTCCTCCGAGGAATTTGGAGTCCAAATTTTTACTGTTAACATGATCTTTCATATTTTTTAAAATATAAATTTATTTATAGCAGAGATTATATATTCCACAGGAAACGTATGAGCCCTGGATTCTGGAAGTTTCCCTTTAGAGTTTTGTTTTGCGGCATTTGTTTCTGTCATGACAAGAAGGGCAGCCCCATGTGGGACAACTGTCTCAGCTTGGGTCATACCGGCTTCCTCTGGGTCCTCCCCTGGACTCTGGTCCCCTGGACCCTGGTCCCCTGGAGTCTGGCATAAACTCAGCTTCCTGGAAGGGCAAGGGCCACCCTGGGTTCTGGTGCCCAGCCCAGCACCTGACACCCAATACCTGTCCCAGGTGTTGGATGAATGCTGTTGAGTGAGAGGATGAAGGGGTCACTGGGGTTCCACTTCTGGGACTCTGTCCCAAGGTTTAAACAGAAACTCACTTTTACTGGGGGAAAATGACTTGAAGAAAGAAACAAAAGTGGAGAATATCTTTCATTCAGTTAACATTTAAAAAAAATGAATACCCGTTTTAAGACATTTCACTCTGTGACGTGAGTCTGCCCCCTTCTCCTCTGTGTGTGTCTGCAGCATCCTGACACGGAAGGCGGGACCAATGCTCTTAAACAAAGGATCTTTAATAAAGAAGAGTTATCATTCCGAAGGCTTCTGTTCCGACTGTCGGGCCCAAGGTGGAGGAGAGAGGGAGAGGTGGTTTGGGGTTTCTAAAGCTCTTGTGTCACAGGAGATACAAAGAGCTAATTAGAACTTTGGGTGAGAAGGTACTAGAGATACAGAGGAAGGAAGGGGAGAATGAGCCGGGAGAAGATGGGGTGCCTTTAGCCCTTGACGTCACATTATGCTCCTTCCCATGTCTTCCGCCTGCCTCTTGTTTGTAGAAAACTTTATCCTCCTAGGTCTTCCCTGAGTTCCAAAGAGCAAATTTAATGAGAGAAGTGAGAAAATGCAGAAACGAAGGAAAACAGTCAAGCAAGACAAAATAATAATAGTTAAACCATAAAACAAAGTCAAGGACCTTTAGTTCCTCCTCAAGGGCAAAAGACAATATTTTGAGCCATGACTTTGAGCTGTTGTGCAGATATTGGAACCCCACCGCCCCACTAGGTGGAGGAAGTTAACTGCATGCTGCCCACCAGCACGTAGACCCCAGACCAGATGGAACCAGAAGGTGGGTGATGTTGACTCCCGATTACCTCACCACCGACCAGTTGGAACAATGTCCACGAGCTGATCAGGCACCTCATGACCCTCGCTCTAGTGTTGCCTTTAAAAACACTTCCCTGAAAGCCATTAGGGAGTTTGGGTCTTTTGCGCATGAGCTGCCCATTCTCCTTGCTGGGACCCACATTGGGTGCCTTGCAATAAACACTGTACTTTCCCTCACCACAACCCAGTGTCAGTAGGTTGGCTTTGCTGCGTGCAGGTGAGCGGACCCAAGTTTGCTTCAGTGACACTGTTGTACCCTGAATGGATGGAGGACAGGGACCAGGGGAAGGGGGTACCAGTATTTGTGGATACTTTGATCTGATGTAACCCACATTAGCTGAGCCAGCCCAGTCGCACCTTAAAGCCACCTTTGCATTCAAAGAAATACCAATCTGAGCACGCAAAGTGATTACCTAAGTATTTCAAAGGATAGCAGAGCAAAAAAACTTCTTAAAAATGGCTCCTCTTTCTTGCTGGTTTCTCACACATGCAAAGGCTGCCACCATCAGCTTTTCTTTTTCTTCTCTCTTAACTACACCAACCTCTCCCCCACAAAGGCAGCACAGCACTGTCCCTGGTACGAAGTTTATTGATGTGGCTTGAACTTAAAAAGACAGAGATCGCTCCAAGAGAAGGAGCAGCGAATCGGGAATCTGATTTGACCCCATGTCTTCTAAGGAGGATTGGGGACTCGCCTGAGGTCACTTAGCTAGAAAGAGGCAGGACCAAGACCTATTATCTCCCTTTGGCAGGAAAGAAGCCAGGATCTGTTCTGCATAGTGCCCCAGGTTGGGGAGAGTCAGGTCAATAACCCATGCAGGGAGCTTGGGCTGAGGTTACAGGGACTGAGCTCTACCTAACTGGGTGTGTGTTTGCCTGTGTGTTCAGGGTGAGGCCTGGGAGTGACAACTCTGCTCTGGGATGCAGGGAAAGAGCATCACCTAGTCCTGTTGCCCCCCACCCCTGTCCTTCCCCTTCACCCAGTGTTGCCAGATCTGTTGGTCTTGTGACCCACGGTGGTCTGGTGCTGATGGAGCCTGGGGACATGGTATCTGTTATCCCATAAGCACTTCTCCCAGTAGCAGGTGTAGTGGGATGTGTGTCTCCTTCAGTCACACCAGGCTCCAGATTTGCACAGAACACAGAGTTGAGAGGAGGTGGCTGGCTTACGCAGATGAGGAAATGTGAGACCCAGCCCTCAAGGAGCAGCATGGCGCAGGGTGAAAATGATGGACAGTTGTGAGGGGTGCAGCCAGATGAAGATCCAAACTGAGTTTGCCCCAGGGGCAAGGCCCTTTGCAGAGGGCTCTCCTGAGTCTGGGATCTGGCAATGGTGGCAGATGGCTGGGTGACTTTTAAGGCCGAGCCCATCGCACTCAGTGCCGCGCACAGCCCACATCCTAGGACAGTCTGGTCAGGAGCGAGGTGGTGGTCTTTGCTGAGTAGACTTCCAGAACCTACACCTCTGTTGTGCCCCCATAAGGTACGAGGAAGTCTGGCCTCATAACAGACCAAGGCCTCACAGGGCGACCGGGAAGGTCCCAAGATCCCAGGACCAAGATCCTCCCAGGCCCATCCTCAAAACAGCTTTTCACTGTAGCCAGTGATGTAAACTGCAATTTGCCTGCAAAGATGTTGTTTAGAAGCGTTTCCAAATGTCTGTGGCTGCTCTCATTAAACTATGTTTGCCTACGAATCAAAACTAACGGTATTCTATTTAATTTCCCTCTCTCAAATAGCATGATGCTTAATGTAAACCAATTACTACAATTTTGCTTTCTAAGAAATCAGGAAATGTAATCAAGGAGATGCAATTTGTTTGCTTTCCATGAAATATTACAGCATGGCAGCGACAGGAGTTGGCCTTTGGAGGGATCACAACATGGGGGGGGTGTGTGTGTGTGTGTGTGTGTGTGTGCGTGTGTGTGTGTGATGGAGGTATAGTCGTGTGTGTGCGTTGTGCCTGTGTGTTTGTGCATGTGTGAGATGCGTGTCTCTGTGTGGGATGTATGTGTGTCTGTGTGTGTGATGTGTGTATTTACCCAGAAAGCCACACATAGACCTGAGCCAGAGGAAAGGCCAGGGTGTGGGTGAAAGCTTGCACAAACACAGAAGTATTAAGTATTTCACAAAAGGCTGATCCAACAGACCTTAATTCGGAGACCTGTAGGGCTTAGGGAAGGTAAGTAACCACAGATGTACTTCCGCCTAATTGTCAGCCCATAAAGGTTGAGAGGGCATAATAACAGGCATTTTATTTTAAATTTCCTTTTTTATTTTAAATGATCATTATACTTCCCAGGGAAAGAGGTGAATGCCCTACCTGCAGCAGCGGCCTGAGAGCAGAGGAAAAGCCGAGCAGAGCCTGCAGAAAGGAGGAGAAGTCTCCCTCCCCGGGGGACCCCACAGGTCAGAGGAGCCCCAAACCCACCCTCTCTCCGCGCCCTCAGGGCCCTGCTGGGATCCTGCGATGCTAGTGAAAAACTGCTCTTCTCAGCAGACTTTTCTCCCCACACCTGGGCCCTGGCTCCAACTGTCCTTTCGAGAGAAGTTAGCTCCTCTGCACGGTGGGCAGTGTTGAGGTCCTGGGGAGGCTTTGGAGATGCTCTGTGACTTCCCCCGGAGAGCTCTCTCTTAGGGCCAGGGGTGGTGGCTGATAAGCAGTTCTCACCTTCGTCCTCCAGCCTCAGGCTCTGACCAGGGAGTGAATGCTCTCTGATCTCTTTCCTTTTCTTCCAAAATCCCTAGAGGCTCCCATGCAGGCACCAGGCAAGGGGGGCTTAGGGACCAGCTGAGCAAAGGCAGCCAGGCAGCGGGGCGGTCACAGGGGTTTGGACCAAGCAGGCGTCTGGTGCTCAGCAGACATTGGGTCCCCTCTGAGGAGGTCACCGCTGCTGTTCCCCAGAGGGCAGAGTGCACGGGGTTGGGGGGGGGCATTGGGGGGAACGGCAGGGGGAGGGCTTCACTTTTTCTCATGGAGGTGAAATTCGTGTAACACACAATCCAGGGTGTGATGTTATGCAACCACCAGCTTTCTCCAGCTCAAAGCTTTTTCATCACCCAGAAGACACTTATACCGTGAACTCCTTAACTCTTTAGGGCCCGGATTCCTTCCTTTAAAACCCATGTTGCCTGAAGTTTCCTCTATAATTTCCATCATAAAGGCCTTGACCCACGGCCCGGGCCGTCTTGCCCCACATTCACATCTCCTTAGAAGCCTCACAGCCAGTTTGGGGGATTTTTGCTCACAGTCTGGAGCATCCCTGGCACGTGCTGTCCCGGCTGCAGGTTGGCTGTGCCGGGGAGCAGGGGGGCGCCCACAGGTCAGCTGGCGAGCCGGGGGTGGGGCCGAGACCCAGGGCAAGTGGGCTGGGCAGGGCCTCCTTGGCAAGGCAGGTGGCTTCTCCGAGCGCATCAGAAAATGGGCACAGCAGCTCTTTTCCAGGGTGCCGGGAACACGCCAGGAGATGCCTGAGGCCTGGCCGCTGTGTTGAGGATTCGGTGACAAAATGCCTGGGGATGCCTAGTTCATGAGAGTGACTGGTAAATGTTAGTCCCCCTCTTCCCTGCTGGGGGCCAGGCGGTGGGAAGCTGGGGAGGCAGCGTGGGGATGAGGCTTCACTTCTTGGTCTGGGCCATCAGATGGGAGCATAGGAGCCTCTGCCTGGGCCCCTCACCCACAATTCTCCGGGTTTTCACCAGAGGACCTTGGTGTCCAGGGCTGCGCTCAGCTCCCTCCAGGCCCTGGTGTCTCCACCCTTCCTGTCTTATCACCTGTGATATTTTTCAGGACGGATCTTGCTATGTGGTGTGATTCCTCCTTCAAGTCAAGAGACCCCGGCATGGCTGCCCTGGTGACAAGCCCCTCTCCCAGATTCCACGGGCTTGACCCCATGCTGGGGGACGGGTGGCGAGGGAGGCCTGGACGGGCCAGGTGTCCTGCACAGGGAAGGAGGCTGAGATTTGCCTGAGTGGGACCGAGAGTAAGGGACACTAGGAGGAGGGGCAGAGGGGCTCCAGTGTCCCTGCCCTGACCCCTGCTGTCACCACGGCAGTGCAGGGGGGGTCCATTCTGACAGGCCTTCCCTTTTCTCCCATCCTGAGAGCTGCCCCAGAGCCCTCCCTACGGGGGCCAGAGAGAACTGTCCCTCCCCACCAGGCCCTTCTGTAAAGGGGGGCAGGCGTCTTGCACACTCTGCCCCCAGGGAGATGTCAGTAAAAGGTAGGGTGGAGGACCCTCCCTGAGGCTGGGGAGGCAGGCTTGGGGACCGGGCTGCAGAGGAATCACTGGGAATGATCCAGAAGGAAGGGAAGTCACCGCCCACTGCCTGCACCCTTTCTTGGTGTGGTTTTGATGTTTCTTGGCTGTTTCTTTCGCCCTCTCAGCATCAACATCGGTGTAACCTGACGTTCCCCCCAGAGATTCCCACTGTGGCTCTGGCTGGCATGTTGGCGTGGTCCCCACCTCCACCCCCAACCTCGGCCACCCACAGATGCTCGTGGGGTCTTGGAGGGAGGTTGGAGCACCTGACAGGCTGGCGGAATGCCCAGGACAGAAAAGGTACCACGTCCCCAGGAACACTGACCAAGGAGCCCTGGGCAGAAGCCGTTCTGGGTGACCAGAGGAGGTGGGACCAGATGGCCAGTGGCCCCAGGGTCCGAGGTCAGGGGCCAGCATTTCCTTCTGTATCAAATGTGCCAGGATCCTACCTTCCCAGTTTCAGCACAATAGAAAAACAAACAAACAGACCACATCTTCTCGTTTAAGAGGAAAACACTGAATGAAACCATTTTATCTTAGTTTTAAGAAGGAAAATCTCACCTGATGGGTTTTCTGTCATTACTGATGTCATGCCTCCCAGCAGACGTGGCCTCAAGTTCAGCCACTGTCATTTGGGAAAAGCCATGGGGCAAACACGGGGGCCACCGTCTGTTGTCTGGTCACCCAGTTTTTCATTCGATGAGAATGTCTGAACTTTAGCCACAGGTTAAACTTGACACGCAATCAAACTCAATCTTTAAATCTACAAACTTAGGACTAACATGACACGAAATCACTCTGGGTGCCCGTGATTGTCGTATGGCACCCATTTTACGGGACACATGTATTTATATTTAGAATATTTATATTCCATCAACCTGTGGCCTTACTTCATTCCTCATATATTGAACAGTTTCTCTAGCATTTGCTGAAAAGAATCTCCTGCAGGTCCCCTGAACCTGCACCATGAGGGCAGCATAAGCGTATCTTGGGCATGTGGGGCAATGAGTAGAATTGGGTGGGCTTTTCGGGGCTGGGGCTTGGTCTCTGTTAATTCAGAAGCCTAGGGTCTCTCGTGACTCCGGGGCTGCTTCTGGGCGAGCTGAGGTTTGGGAACCAGAGCAGCAGCGGGAGCCTCCCCTGGGCTGCAAAGGCCACAGCAGCACCCAGACAGAACCCAGGGGTTTCGAGCACCCACGGCAAGAGGTCCGCTTGAGGTGGCCACCTGCATCCTGGCCTCTGAGCGGGTGAAGGGCTGGGGAATGGCTCCCCGACTCTGACCAGGCCTGATGTCACCGTGGTCCCATGTCTGCCAACGGCTCCTCCATCTCCCTGAGAGGCAGCTCAGCTTTGTAGACTCTGGCTGCGGGCTGTTGGGCTGTTGGCTGCGGGCTGCTCTCGCCGGAAGCCCAGAGGCCAGAGGGTGGTCTTCGGCATCGGGACAGTTGACAGGAGTGTCCGATGAAAGCAAAGGCCCCTCCCACTTCTGCCCATCTCCTGGCACCCCACAGCGATGCTTCTCTAAGGAGTCGCCTGACCTGCTGCCGGTTCCTCACCCTCCCCCGAGACCTTCTTGTAGGTTGTCACCAGGCTGCCAGGCACCCTGGACACGTCTGCATCTCAGCTGATGCTGTGCTGACCCCTGTTTCTGAAGCACTCCAGGCGGCCCCCGGGACACGGCCCTCCCGAGGCAGCCCCTCCCTGACCCCCTGTCTCCTGTGCGGGCCCCTCCCTTCGGCTCACCTGCGCCACCCAGGCCTCAGCTCTCTTCTCTGACCGCCGCCTTCCCCCGAGGTGACCTCTTTTGGTCCTGTGCTTGGCAGAACAATGGCCCCAAAGATGTCCCCACCCTAGTCCTGGGAACCTGTGAGTATGTGCCCTTATATGGCAAAGGGACTGTGTGGCTGGACCCTGAGATGGAAGATGGTCCTGGAGTGTCAGGGTGGCCTGTGTCATCACGGGGCTCCTGGGAAGGTGTAAAGGGAGGTCAGAGGAGAAGGGAAGGCCATGTGATGATGGAAGATGCCCAGGTGCTTTGCCAGGGCCGTTGCTCTCAGTTCTCAGCAAACAAGTTTTGGGGTGTCACTGTCACAACCCAGCAGCTCGGGGGCTACTGCCAGGGACCTGGCACAACCAGCACCTGGGGAAGACCTGGGCACTGAAAACCTGCTCAGGTAACCATGTTGGAGGACAGAACGGGCAACGGTGTTCCTTGGCATCTGCAGTGAACGGAGGGAAGTCAGTCACAGTGAGCATCCAAGGCTGACGGTGAAGCATCTTTCCTGAGGCGTGAGGACCAGCCTTCTTCAGTTAGGATCCTTCCCAACCTACGTCCTTCTTTTCCTTTTCCCTTTTTCATTTACTTTAAGACAATTTCATCCTATGTTACTGTGGGAGGAGCCCACGGATGGGGTCCCTGGTCTTGGCGCCCCAGAAGCTGCAGAGAAGAGGGGCTTCCCTTGCCCCAGGCTGCGGCGGCACCGTGCCGGCCGTGTGGCATCCCCGCCACCGGATGTGAGCTAAGGGATGTGTTGCAGGTGGGGCTCACCCACTTCTGTTAACACATTTACAAAAGGGATATCTTCTCTCTGAATGCCAGCCTCAGTCTCCATGATTCAGGGAGAAAGGACAGGCTCAGGGCTGGAAACAGGAGTGAGACAAAAGGGGAAATCAACACTATGGTTTTAGGGGGACTCTCCCTGCTCCAGTGGCCCTCACCTCTGGAACACCCTGGAAGGAACCCGACGATGAAGTTTCCAGCCAACAGCACTTTCCTGGGGCTGCCATAAAAAGTACCCAGGCTGGGGGGGCTTAAAACAACAGAAGCTTTTCCTCTCATAGCTTTGGAGGCCAGGCGTCTGAAATCAAGCTGTCGGCGGTGGGGCCGAGCTGCCTCGGAAAGCTCTAGGAGAGGACCCCTCCTTGCCTTGTTCTAGCCGCTGGTGGTTGCCGGCAATCCTTGGCTTGTAGCCGCATCACTGCAGTCCCATGACTTAATTCTCCCCAGGTCTTCACCCTTCATCATCTTCCCTCTTTGTGTGTCTCTTTGCCCAAATTTCCCCTATTTATAAGGACACCAGGCATATTGGATTAAGGCCCATCTTAATGACCCCATTTTAATTTGATTACCTCTGTAACGACCCTATTTCCAAATAAGGTCCCAGTCTGGGGACTGGGTTAAGACTTCAGTATATATTTTGGGGGGACACAATTCAACCCGCATCATGGCCTATTTCTTACAGTCTCACTGGTGCAGGAGAGGCCTCTTCTCTCTTTTTCTCCCCGGAGCTGGGACACCTTGGATGAGAGAGGTGAGAGCCGGGAGGATTGCCAGGGCCCACAGTGACACCCGTCCAACAAGGATGCCCAGTGACAGCGTCCGCTCCCATCTCCTCCGAGTGGGGAGAAAGGAGAGCCTTGGGAAGTGGGGCTCTGCAGGGCCTATTATTAAGTGGCTTATTCTTGGTCCAGCTCATCATCACCACTATGACAGGGGTAGGAATTTTAAACTTAATTGTGAAGGTATTGATGGTGCATCTTACACGAGATGCATGCTTCTTACAGTCATACGAACCCCTCCAGAAAATAGCAGCTGATGACCTGGGCTGCAGCGTCTACTTCTTTCCTGATCGGGGAGCCCCGAGAGACAGTGGCAGGGACCCCGACATCCATCCACCTCTTTTCCGACAGGGATGTGACCCGAGGCCCTTCCCCTCTCCTCCTCCTCTCCCCGCAGCGCCTGGCACAGGAAGTGCACCTCTGGCCTGTTGTTGGAGGATGTATATAAACCATTTCAAGTGTTTTCATCTGCAGTTTGGTGTCAGACCGTGAAGGTGAGCTCTGGAAGGTTTCATTTTTGTTTGTTTGAAAACCGTCTTGTCTTTATATCGCTTATTCACTGGTCTGATTATAAGCAGCCCACCTGTCTTCCTGGGGGTCTGGGGTTGTACAGGAAGGAGTAGAAGGGCAGGCCGCTGGTACGTCCTGCAAGACAGGGGCGGGGGAGGAGAGTTGGCCTTTTCTCCAGGCTGCAGAGGATGCTCCGTCCTGTTTCGTGTCCTCCAGCCCAGGGCTCCCAGTCTCGGAGCTTTGGGATTCTACTCTGCCCTGCCCCAAGGAGGATGTAGGGTCTGGACCGCACATCAGTGGTGACTAGAAAAACAGGAGACCCACCACCCCTCCCCAGGTGTGCAGCTAGGTCTGTGCCAAGGCAACAGGGATTCCGGAATCTCCCCACACAACCAAGAAGTAGGCAGAGAGTCCGGCCTTCTGACTCTTTCTGTGCCTGTTGGTTTGAAAACCAGCCCTGTACCTGGAGGGCGGGGAGAGACCGAGAGCGAGGCCGGCACTGCAGATGGGCAGGAGGCAGGTTAGTGAGCGGGAATCTTACTGCCGACGCTTGTCTGAGTGGATCCCTGTGCCTGCCCACCTGCCCGAATCATAGAAGTTTATAGAGAGGCCTTAACGGGGTTCAGTCTCGTCCACCATCCGGATGGCCTCAACGCTTGCCTCTCCCAAGGCTGCGTCTGGTTCTCGGGTCCACTGGCGGTCACATCCTCTCGAAGACCCCCTCCAAGAGTGCCATCTGGCTCTTACCTGCCCTCCTCGGAGCTGCAGGAGCCACAGGTAAGTCTAAGAGACAGAGGACTGTCTTTCAAAAGCAGCGCAAAACTGCTGCCTCCCCGGAGACGGTTTTGGGGGCGTTACACCTGCAGGGCGGGCTCTGGACCTGCCTCCCAGCAACCCTGTGCACCTGGGATCTTTCCCTCCGATGCTGCGCTGTCCTACCCCCAGGCACAGTGCTCTCTGCTCCTGGGGTGTCCAAGGTCCGACACAGAGAGCCACTGCTCCTTCCTCTGGGCCCTGAGCTGAGCCCCCAGAGGCCCCCGTGGAGAAGCCACAGGGTCACTCAGTTCATGCACAGGGCTCCCCTCCCGAGCTCCAGGGAACCGTCTCCATGTTATTCAGTGACCGTCACCTTCAGCTCCTGCCTTGGCAAAGCCAGCACGAGGGTGGGGGCTCGTCACGGAGAACTGGGGATCAGACAGGGACATGAAAGTTGCTTTCAGCAGGACCACAGACCTTTGCTCGTAACCAGAGAAGCCGCTTGCCATTCTTGTGTCTCTCCCATGTCATCTCACAGCTCCCGCATTGGGACCCTCAATGCCTGGCCCAGGCGGAAGGGTGTCTCCCAGGAGTGGGGCGGGGTCTAGTAATGGGCATTTTAACTTAGATGGTGGCAGCAACAGCAGTAACGACGACGGCAATAACAGTGGCGAAAGATGGGTTGTGAGTGCTGGGCTGACCTGGGGCTTCTCAAAGGCAGGGAGGTGGGGATTTGGTTTCCCTGGGGGAAGAGGTGCACTCGCGCATGGGGCAGGGCAGGGTTTGGGGTTGACCTCAGAGAAGGCTCTGGGGTGGCACAGCCAGGGCCCTTGCGGGGTAGTGGGCACTGTATACAGCAGTCTGGGCTTCTACCGGGCATGGGTTGGGGGGTGCAGAGTGTGGATGGGCACCGTGGCCTGGGGTCCAGCTGGGTTTAAGCTCTTTGGGGCAGTGACCATAGGGGCCAGGGTGGCCTTGCTGGTGCCAGCTGGGTCTATGTGAAGCCTCTGGTGGGGACAGGTAGGGGACTTGGGGCAGGGGGCGTCCTGATAACCCGAGAGTGAATCTGTGTCCCCATTTCTCACCCTGGAGACGAAGGCCCCTGTGCAGTGAGTGATCTCCAGGAAAACAGAACCAATGGGAGGTATATGTATATATATGTGTGTATGTGTATATATATATGTGCATGTGTATATGCATGTGTATATATATATTATGTATGTGTGTATGTGTATATATGTATATGTATAGTATATAGATGCATGTGTGTATATGTGTATGCATATATGTATGTGTATATATGTATGTGTATATGTATGTGTATGTATAAGTATGTGTATGTGTATAGGTGTATGTGTGTAGGTATATGTGTATGTGTATATGTATGTGCATGTGTACATATATGTGTATGTGTTTGTTTATATATATGCATGCGTATATGTATGTATATATGTATGTGTATATATGTAGGTGTATATGTATATGTATGTGTATGTATATATATGCATGCACATGTGTATATGTGTATGCGTATATGTATATGCATGTGTATGTATCCATGTGTATGTATATGTATGTGTATGTGTATATCTATATACCTATATCTATATAGAGAGAAGAGATAAAGGGAGACAGAGACAGAGAGAGCAAGACAGAGAGAGATTTATTTTAAGGAATTGGCTCACATGAGTGTGAGGGCTTCCAAAGGCAGTCCAGCAGGCCGGGGACCCAGGGAAGAGTTGATGCTGCAGTCTTGAGCCTGAAATATGCAGTCCTTCCACAGTGGGGGAACTTCAGTTGTTTTCTTTTAAGGCCTTCAACTGATTGGGTTAGGCCCACCCACCTATGGAGGGTGATCTGCTTTACTCAGAGTCACGTATTTACATGCTCATTTCATCTAAGAGTGTTGTGTCTGGATCCTGGGGCTGGGGTACCCCAGAGGGAGCAGAGCAGACCAAGGGCACCTCAGCTATGTCCAGTGCCTCCGTGGTGAGCCGTGGGAGCCGAGGTCTGCAGGGGGTTTTCCTCACTTGCGGCTGACAAGGAACTTCTGAGGAACAAGCCAGGGAACTGGGTTTCTGCCCAGAGCTGTCTCAGAACGGACTGCACTTTCTCTCCCTGTCTGCAAGATGGAGCGAGACGCAGCTGGGAGAGAGATGCTGTGGCTGGGAGGTGGGTCAGGACCTTGGAGGGGCTCCAGGCTGCTGGGGTCCTTGTCTCTCACCACCGAGTGGCTCTGTCTGCCACGTCAGGGGGATGTGGGGTGAGTGGGCTACAGAGAGGGTGTGTGTGTCTATGTCCATATCGGTATCTGTGTCTATAATGTCTATTTCTGTATCTATACCTATATATGTCTTTATTTATGTCTATTTCTCTCTCCTCAGTATTTTGCAAAGTGGGCCCTCAATTATATATTCATATATATATATATATATATATATATATATATATATATATATACACTCACATACGTACACATCTTTCAGGTATACTTGAGATAACGCTTAATGACAGTAAACTTCACTCCGACAGCAGAGTTTGGCTCTTTAACTCGGTTCTGTCTTCTGTGGGTGGAGCTGCCATCTGACTGCCTGGGTCTCTCCAGGCAGCTCCGAGGAGTCTAAGAAGGGGGGGCTGGTTAGAGAAATGGTGTGTTGAAGAAGAAGGCATTTCTACATCAGTACTGCCTCTTAGTTCTGCACGCGTGAGCTGCCTCCCAGCTTCTGGAAGGATCCCGGTGAGGCTCAGGTAACTCAGGCATCACTGTCCTCCTTCCTCCCCCATCACTGTCTCTCTCTTTCTCCCCCACCCCGCTCCCCCAGAGCCCTTGAGCCCCAGATCCTGCCACTGAAACAGGAGGGGAGTGGTCCCAGGACATTAGCCCAGCAAAGAGCAGAGGCGGACGAACATGCTGGCCATCCCTACGCTTGACCAGTTGGAAGCAGGACGGGGCTCACCCTGTGGCTGGGAATGTCTAGACTGCCCATAAAGCATCCCCAGAGCTTGCCGATCTGAGTCGGAATCTAACCTGCGTGCTGAGGGGGCTGTGCACCTGGGTTGCCCCTCAAGGCTCAACTTCCTCGTCTGTAAAATGGGGAAGATGACACTGAGCTGTGAGTTTTAAAGGCAATGACGTGCCGGAAGCCTTCTGCTTGGTGCTGGGGACAAGGTCAGGTGCCACTGTTATCTCTCAGCCTCAGTCTTCTCATCTATCAAGTGGGCATAA
The DNA here is from genome assembly GCF_028564815.1 of Eubalaena glacialis. Classification (NCBI taxonomy): domain Eukaryota; kingdom Metazoa; phylum Chordata; class Mammalia; order Artiodactyla; family Balaenidae; genus Eubalaena; species Eubalaena glacialis. The sequence goes on along the minus strand of NC_083718.1, from coordinate 192,547,025 downwards.
CTACCCCACAACCAGGCAGTGTAGGAGGGGGATTACACCACACGTCTCAGAATTGATACTGATGACTAATAACTTTCGTCCTCTCTTCAGCTCATCAGAGGATGAATTTTCTAACTCTAAGAACTATCGAAAATGAACAACTGCTTTGGGAGGTGAGGTCTCTGTCGCCAGCTGTCCAGGTAGAAGCTGGCTGACCCATCGTCTGGAGCGTGGTAGGAGGGCAGCTGACCTTTCACTTTCTGTCCGACATCAGGGGCATCACGCTGGGAGCCAATGGAGCGGGAGGGAATCACAGCGGAGGCGAGGCCCCTCGTTCGAGGCTGCCCCATTAGGGCTGCTCTCCAGGTGCTGACTTTGGCCTGGGCTCCAGGCACCGCCCCCAGGACCAGCCTCTGACCTAGTCCCCAGGCCCTGCTCTCCCACTAACTGTCCCACTAACAGGACAAACAAACCCAGGTTTGGGCTTTTTATTTTCCGCCACATTTTGGAGCAACATTATGATCTTTAAGGCTGAAAATGTCACCCCCTCCAAAGGCAGCCTAGAGACCTGGCCCCTTAACTCACAGGACAGGCCTGGAATTGTGGGCACCCAGGCAGGCTGCAGGGTTACCTCCTCTCGGGTGTCCTATCCCACTCCCTGCTCTGGGTCCAGGCGTCTGCTAAACTGCAAAGAAAAGGCTTCACACATAAAAGCAAATGAAACCAGAGGACCTCCCGTGGCACGAGGGGTGGTGTCTGGACATGCTGTGCGTGGAACGGGGGAGTGCTGGGCCACTGAGCAAGGGCTCCTCCATCACTTCTCTTGAAGCAAGAGAGACACAAAACTGTCGCTTTTCTTTCCATTTGCATGATTTTTTTTTGAATTTTATTTTATTTTTTTATAGAGCAGGATCTTATTAGTTATCCATTTTATACATATTAGTGTATATATGTCAATCCCAATCTCCCAATTCATCCCACCACCTCCCCCGCCACTTCCCCCCCCTTGGTGTCCATACGTTTGTTCTCTCCATCTGTGTCTCTATTTCTGCCCTGCAAACCGGTTCATCTGTACCATTTTTCTAGGTTCCACATATATGCGTTAATATACGATATTTGTTTTTCTCTTTCTGACTTACTTCACTCTGTATGACAGTCTCTAGATTTTTTTCCCTCGTCATCTTCAGACAGGCAGAGGATGTGCGCGTGTGGGGTGTGCAGACACACTCCCAAGTTTCTACAGAGAACGGAAAAACATGAAGGGCTGTCACTTATTTCTGCAGGAGAATTAATGCCTTTTGGGGTCCTGACGGCCTTGGGCTTCCTGCAGCCTCGCCTGGTGTCTCCTGGCTTCTCTACGGGGCTTTTGCATCTCCCGGCACCCATCCCTCCTCACCCTCCACCCTTCCTAGTGCGTCTAAGAAGGCTGACACCAGCAGCAGAGAATTTGAGCTCTGCCTCTATCTGCCCGCTGTTCTTAGAAGCATCACAGAACCAAGAGACGTCTGCCACACAGATTTCAACCCACACGCCTTCTCCTCCCACCTGAACTGCCTCCTGCGAACGACTTTCTCTGCCAACTGCTGACGCCTGGAAGCCATGTACCTACCAGCCAGTCACGTCTGCTTGGGGACCTGCAGAAACCTCGGAGGTGACCTGTCCACGCCGGATGGATTTTTTTCTGCTCCCCCGCCCCTCCCCAGGGCTCCCAGCTCAGGGAATTGCCCATCAGTCCAGGGCTTAAGGTTCACTCTGGGGCCTTCTGGATTCAGCCTTCCTCTGCCCAAGCACTGGGGACTCTGTGTCTCCAAAGGTTCCAAATGCGTTCACTTGTCATCATCTCCTAGATCCCCCATCCCCTCCCATCATCCTTTACACTGAAGCCATAGGGAGCTTTCAAAAGTACACATTTTATTACGTCACGTCCGTGCTTAACTGCCTTCAGTGACCCCCAGCGTTTGCAGGAACTAGTCCGGACCCCCAGCGTGACCAGAAGATCCTGCACCACCTGCTTCTGGGCCTGCCTTGCAGACCCCGCCCCCTTCAGGCCCTGCCCACCAGGCCCCGCCCCCACAACCGTGCCCCTGCAGAATCTGCCCCTACATGACCCTGCCCCACGAAGACCCTGCCCCACCAGGCCCCGCCCACAAAGCCCCGCCCACTCCTACAGGCCTCGCCCCACATAGCCCCGCCCCTGCCCACCCAGGCCCACCTCCCTTAGCTCTGGCCTCTCCAGAGCTTGGTCCTGCAAACATGGGGCATTCCATCATGCCTCAGTGACTGCACCTGGGACACCCCTTTGCACCCCTCTTCCTCTCCCCACCCCTGACCCGTGTCTGCAGACCCTGGGCCTGTCTGGGACCCCTGCAGAGCCACCTCCCTGACCCTGAGTCCCTGAGATGCTGCTGTCCTGCCAGTTCCAAGGACAAACCAGCTTTTGAACCTGTGGCTCCCTCAGGTCCCGGCCCCACCCAGATCGCCTCCAAGCTCCAGCCTCACGCATCCTGCACATCCTCCGCATCCTCTGTGTCCTGGTGCAAGCCAGAGGGGACCTGACCCCACCAGGCCTCCCAGAGGCACCTGCGGATGGAGGTGGGCTCAGGGCGCCGCAAGCACTGCCCACCCGGCTTGAAGATCCCCCCACCACCTGAGGCCCAGGGCTTCTCCCACCAGCGCCCTCTACTTCTCTAGAACATCCATTAATTTAGCTACACTTCCTGAGTCTAGACACTTTCTGAAAGTTTGTGCCTAAGATGAAACCCAGGCTCATTCTGTCACTACATTTCATTTGAAAAAAGAACAAACAACCTTCCAGATGTCATGGGAACAGACCCCATGCGCTCCCCTTTTCTCACTGTGATTGCAAGGTCTTCCCAGCTGTTATCTTGGTTACATCCATGTTCCTGACAAACGATGAGCTCTTCCTTCCCCGCCTCGCCTTCTCCAGGTGAGATCTCAGACGGATGGAAGATGTCTCCCGGAACCCCACAGCCTGCCAGCCCCTCGGGGGGTGGGGGCAGAACTTCACGAACCCTCCAAGTTCCTGCGGGTGTCCGTGTTTTATCTTTAATACGCTTAAAGACAGATTAGCACCAGGGTAAGGAAGGGTCAACAAAAGCCTGTCTTTACCTGGAATTTTGGTTGAATTATTCATGGCCAAGAGCTCCTTCCGAAAGCAGACGGCCTGCATCAACACTGGGTCTGGGAAGGCTCCCCTTGGAATCCTCCCCGGGACTCGGCCCCCTCTGTGGAGTGTCTGGTGGAAGGCGGGCACCATCCCCCCATCACTCCCCGAGTCACTGACACTCATGCTGGGAAGTGCACAGGGAGCTAGGAACTGGGGGACAACTCTAGCTGGGGCCTTGGGGCCCTGCAGGGGTGAGGATACAGCACAGAGCTGGGTAGTAGCGACTCCTGCCCTCTTCTCTCAGTGCACGAGCCCCTTACTCTGACCTCCCAGTAGATCTGCTGGGTTGTTGCTGTGCGGGCTGCCCTTGCTCATTTCTTTGGGTCAGGAGACTTAGAGGCCTCTGGGTCTGGATCCCAGCCCCGCTGCTATGGCTGTTTGGATGTGGACAAATCACTTTCCAGAACCGTTAGGTCAGTGACGTCAAGCCCTGAGCAAGGCTATTTACCATGCAGTCTTCAGAGGTTACTGAGGCAGTGCCCGCGGATGACAGGGAAGCCTGGCAGGGAGGGGGCTGAGTGAGCACTTGACGTGGGCGCTGCGTTATCTCCCTGGGCCTCGGCCAGTTGGCCAGATTGTTCCTTCCCTCCCAGGCCACATGCGTGGTTGGCCGGCTCCTCTGTTGTGGAAGCCCTTTCTTTCTACACTACAGTTCAGGAGTGAAAGCAGCTTCTCTGTTACCCTTCCCAGGTATCATTTTGTTTTTGGCCCCTGGCTGGCTGGGTCCTTGTATTTGTTTCCTGAGACTGCCATAACAAAATACTACAGACTGGGTGGCTTAAATGACAGACATTTATTATCTCACAGTTCTGGAGGCTGGATGGCCATGATCAAGGGGTCAACAGGGTTGGTTTCTCTGGAGACCTATCTCCTTGGCATGTAGATGGCTGTCTTCTCCCTGTGTTCCCACATGGTCTTCACTCTGCACACATACATTCTTGGTCTCTCTTTGTGGGCCCAAATTTCCTTTTCTTATAAGGACACCAGTCAGGTTGGATTAAGGCCCACCCCAATGACTTTGTTTAACCTTAATTACCTCCTTAAAGACCCCATCTCCATAGACAGTTACATTCTGAAGCACTTGGAGTTAGGACTTCTACATAAGAATGAGGGGGGGCACAATTCAGCCCATAACTGCCTCCCTGAACAAATCACTCCACCTCTCTGGACCTTGGATTACTCATAATAATATGGGGGTGCTGACAACAATGATGATGATGATGGTGGTGATGGTGGGGGTGATGATGATGGTGAGGATGCAGATGATGATGATGATGATGATGATGGTGGTGGTGATGACGGTGAGGATGCAGATGATGATGATGATGATGATGGTAATGATGTTGATGATGATGATGGTGGTAGTGATGAAAGTGGTGATGATGGTGAGGATGCAGGTGATGATGATGATGATGATGATGGTGATGATGATGATGATGATGATGGTGGTGGTGATGACGGTGAGGATGCAGGTGATGATGATGGTGTAGGTGATGATGTTGGTGATATTGATGGTGATGGTGATGATGGTGAGGATGCAGGTGATGATGATGGTGATGATGATGGTGGTGGTAATGATGGTGATGATACTGATGATGATGATGGTGGTGATGGTGATGATGGTGAGGATGGTGAGGATGCAGGTGATGATGATGATATTGCTGATGACAATGGCACCTGTCCACTAGGGTTGGTGTTTGGATCAAATGAGTTAATGAATGTAAAGTGCAATAGTCGATGTCATATAAGTCTTAGCTGTTATCATTTTTCTTACTAGAATGAATTTTTTAAACACATAATTACCCAAAATCCCTGCGAGCTGGCTTTTGGTTTGTCATAGACCTGAGTGAATCATCAAAAAGCCTGTTAGTGGCAGACACTGTGAGACATGATGGGTGTCAGTCTGACACCACAGAGGGAAACAGAAACGATTTAACAGCAGCCTCCAGACTGCACTTTCTATAACCAAACCAGTGCATATATGTTCACAGAGAATTTTACTCATTTGAAAAAAGGCCCAATTATTTTCCTGTGGTAGGGAGGTAGAGAAGTGCATCATTTATTTCAGAATAGTTTCCACCCACCTGGGACAAAATTTGGAAGCCCAAAAGTATGACAGACAATCCACGGAGTGGTAGGTGCACACCCTGCTCCTTCTCAGTGTATTTCTGCATTTATGCTTTAACCTATGAGCTCCGTGACCTTGGGCAACTTGCATAACCTCTCTGAGCCTAAGTTTCTTCATCAATAAGACTGAGATGAGGGACTTCCCTGGTGGCACGGTGGTTAAGAATCTGCCTACCAATGCCTGGGACATGGGTTCAAGCCCTGGTCCAGGAAGATCCCACATGCCGTGGAACAACTAAGCCCGTGCACCACAACTACTGAAGCCTGAGCGCCTAGAGCCCACGAGCCACAGCTACTGGGCCCGCGTGCCACAACTACTGAAACCCGCGTGCCTAGAGCCCGTGCTCTGCAACAAGGGAAGCCACCGCAATGAGAAGCCCGCACACTGCAACAAAGAGTAGTCCCCGCTTGCCGCAACTAGAGAAAGCCAGTGTGCAGCAACGAAGAACCAAAGCAGTCAAAAATAAACAAATAAATTAAAAAAAAAAAAAAGACTGAGATGATAGCAGCCTCGTATTAGTTTCCTGTGGCTGTTGTAACCAAGCACTACAGGCTTAAACCAACAGAAATTTGTTCTTTCACAGTTCTGGAGGCGGAAAGTCAGAAATCAAGGTGTCAGCAGGGCTGTGCTCACTCAGAGCTTCCAAGGGAGGATCCTTCCTTGCCTCTTCCAGCTTCTGGGGGCCCTTGGATATTCCTTGGCTTGTGATAGCTCCATTTCAATCTCTTCCTCTGTGGTCATGTGGCCGTCTTTGTGTGTCTCTCTCCTCTTCTTATAAGGATGCCAGTCATGTTGGATTAGGGCCACCCAATGACCTCACCTTTAACGGGTTACATCTGCAAAGACCCTGTTTCCAAACAAGGTCACATTCACAGGTACTGGAGGTTAGAGCATCAATATACCTTTTGGAGGGGGGGTACAATTCATCCTTTAATAAGCCCTTACTTCCTGGGGCTGCTGGGTGGATAAGGAAGTTGGCAGATGCAAAATCACACTTTGTGTTCATAGTAAGTACTCAACAGGTTTTAGCCATCATCCTCTTCATCATCACCATCATCATTATCGTCATCATCACTATCACCATCACCATCACCATCATCATCGTCATCACCATCACTGTCATCATCACCATCACCATCATCATCCTCTTCACCATCACCATCACCATCACCATCCTCTTCATCATCACCATCATCATCATCAACATCAGTCATCATCACCATCATCATTGTCTTCACCACCATCACCATCATCATCATCAGCATCATCATTGTCTTCACCACCATCACCATCATCATCACTATCACTACCACCATCACCATCACCATCACCACCATCATCATCGTCAACATCATCACTATCACCACCACCATCATCATCATCATCATCATCATCATCATCACCACCATCACTGTTATCATCACCATCACCATCGTCATCACTATCACTACCACCACCACCATCATCACCATCATCATCATCATCATCATCATCATCACCACCATCACTGTTATCATCACCATCACCATCGTCATCACTATCACTACCACCATCACCGTCATCATTGTCATCACCATCATCACCATCATGATCATCATCCATCATCATTATCTGTATTAACAAGGAACTTCTATGAATACAGGAAGTGAGGAAGGTTTTGGGAGAAGGAAAATGGGGAAATACTACTGAAGAGAAGGTCCTTTTTGGCACCTTACACTCAATACCAGCCGCCTCCCACTGCCTCTGCACGTAGAACCAGAACTGTGCCCTCTGCTTCCCATGAGTGTCAAGTTAACCTCACTGCAGTCGGAGAACCAAGATACCTCTGTTGCTATACCCTGTTCACTTAAAATGATTGGACCACCTGCTATCTGAGTGGTGTGTTACGGAGAGAAAAGTAAATTATTACTTAGACACAGTCTTTTTGGCCAAGGAACACAGGTTCTCCTGAAGAAGCAGATGTTTATCCACCCTCTCCAGGACAAGTAGCCATGTGAGAAGAGCTTGCTAGAGGTAGAAACAGATTCTATGGGATGTCGGAGGGTCACACCTGCCCAGCTCAGGGCTGCATCCCCCAGAGAGAGCAAAAGAAATATACAACATCCTTGAGGACTTTTTGACTCATTCATTCATACAATGTTCACTGAGGCCCACTTGTGCCAGTCCCAGGGCACGCAGGGGCAAATTAAACACGAATGAACGGGAGTGAGGCGCAGCTAGGGTGATGACACAGCACCCACATGTGAGGCAGTGGCTGTCAGTGTAAACAGAGTGTCTACCTGGGCTGGTCAGGGGAGGCTTCCAGAGGAGGCTGAACTTGGTGTCCTGGGAAGGGTGTGGGTGAGTAGGGAGGAAGAAGAACAGAGGGTCCCAGATGCTGTGCTTTTACAGGTCACTATCAGTTGTGTGCCCGGCCAGGTGACCATCCTTTCTAGCACCGTGGTTCTCAGGCCACACACCACCGAGATGAATAAGGCAGGAAAGTTCATATCACACTTTTAAACTCGTTCTATCAAAAGTGGACAATAATAGTCAAAGCTTTGGCAGAAATCAGATTGGTTAGAGAAACTCAATTGTGGCCATCTTTCTTCAAATTACAGAAGTCATTAAGGTCACAGATAGGATTTCCTTAGGCTTTAGTTTTGTGTCATAATTTTTTCTTAAAAATTTAATTATATATATAAATATAAATATAAGTATAAATATATATAATACACCCCCTTTGGCAGTAATTAGCTAGATTGTTCCTGGTCCACGTGATGAGGTTAAATGTGTTGTTGTCTTGTTGTCTGCAGAGTGCACCTTACCTGGCCACGGTTCCTCCCCCAGATGAGACCCGCTGCTTGGCATGCTGCCTCCTATAAGAATAGCAGGTGGCAAGGTGCTTTGGGATCTAGGGGACAGACAGGTTCAACAATTCCAGTTATCATTTCTTGGTTCTGGAGCCACCATGACACCCTAAGACTAAAATGTTTGTCATCCTGGCCACTGAGTGGGCTTAGAGAGTCCAGGAAGGCACACGTTGCAAACTCTGTACTCACCTGTAAAAACACAAAACAAAACAAAGCTGGAAGTCTCCGAGCTTTCGATAAAGGGTCAAAACCTTTGATAAAGGTTAATTTCACAAGCAAAGGTCAGCCCCTGAATGGCCAGGCAACACAACAAAGGAGATGCCATTATAAGAACCCTCCTATCCTCAGGGCCCCTGGCTGCCAGCAGCTTTCCCCATGTCCCCAGCAAATGTTCCCGGAGTGCACGGCATGGAGTCACTTTCTGTGTATCTGTCTCAAGAGCAGAGCCTGCCCACGGCTCCAAGCACCAGAGCGTCAGGAGCAGCTTCTTGGAAGGGGTCCCAAATATGTTTTTCAGCCTTTTTTAAGCCCATGTTCCAGCTGAAAGGCCCTGGGAAGGGGGTGGCTTGGTGAAGATGAAGACATTTGTCTACAAAGTTCTCTGAGCTCCTGGGAAGCAGGGCAGCTACATGGACGCCTGGGGACATCATTCTCTCCATCTTTGCTGCGGGGGGAGCCCCAAGGGCTGCTTCTGTCCCCGGAGCTCCGAGACTGTCCCGCATAATTAAGGGACCATCTCAGGAGGACTGAGCCAAGGGCCCCGCCCCTCGCATTCCAAGTAAGTAGGTGGGAGAGAAGGCTGGTGTTTTGGGGCTGAGAGTGTGTGGGTCTGTTCAATGGCCATCGAGAGGTTATCCTGTTTCTGCTGGTCAGGAAGCCCATGCCCTCAACCTTCTTCTAGGCCAGCAGCGCCTCTTCAGGCCAGCAGGTGGCAAATAGGCTGTGCGTGTGATTGGTGTCTCTCCTTCAGGTTTGCCAGAACCGGTTTCTCCAGAAACTTGTCCAGGTTTCGGGGATTGCTCCCTCCATTAAGTTAAACATCTTTTAATCTGACTCATTTCACAGCCGTTCATTTTAATCATGCAAAGTTCAGCTGTCACCGCACAAATGTTAAACTTAATTTGTTTTCTTGATGCACATCATACCAGTGATAATTTGGCCCAGTTTTTAATCATTTGCCAATGGGGAGCTGTAGGGGTCGGGGCACTGACAGCCAGGGTGGGGACCGTGGTGGCCTCCCTGAAAACACAGCGTATGGCAGAGGGCTTGATTCGGGGCAGGGGTGCCGATGACAGCGAGACCCAAGAATTTCTGCCTTTTACTCCCCAAAACTCTGATGATCTGCAGTGGTGACAGCCTGGATTTGGAGCCAGGAATCTTGGATTTGAGGCAAGTTGCTGGGTTTTTTCCAGGCATCAGTTACCCCATGGGTAAAGGAGTCACCAGCCTTCTTGGCTTCTCTTCCAGAGCAGGAGTTTGCATTTTGGGAGCTGTTCTTTCACTTTTCAAAGTGGAGAGCAGCTCAAGGAGGCAAAGGGGACCTCTTAGTCCCTCCCGACCGCCTCCTCCTCTGGCCCCTCCTTCCTGTCTCCTGTCTCTGCTCATCTACTGGAATTTTCCAAGCTGAAGCCAGAAATGGAGGCTTTTAGACCTCTTGGCAAGCTTTTCTACTTGGCTGAGCTGGAAAGCGATGATCCCCCTGAGAAAGAGCGGGAAACATGGCTGGGTGCTACATGGGAAATGGAATTGCATCACATACTCTTGGGCCCTTAGCCTCCACGGAGAAATAAAAGCAGACAGCAAGTCAGCATTTGTAAGTGCTACATATGAAGTATCCTGTTTCATCCACGCTCACATTCCCGCACACGGATGGGCTGGTGCAGGGCTGGACAGGTGGGAGGGTTTCTATTCTTTATCAAATGCTGTTGTCTTTCTATACATCACTCACCTGAGGGCCTGCAGCCCCTGAACTCAACCTGCCCAAAGCTTAGCTCATCTCTCTGAACCTATACATTATGCTGCCCCATCCCCACACCCAGGTCATCACTCAGCCGTTGCCCATCTGCACCCCCTTCCCCACGTCTCCATCGGTTCCATCCAGGCCCCTCCCAATGGCTCCCAGCCCACCTCCTCTTTCCAGCTCCACTCCTGTTGTCGTGGTGGATGCAGGCTGTCTGCGTGTCTCACCTGGATGGTGGAATTCAACCTTTACCAGGTGTTGGTGAAGGTCGCAGAATGGGCGTCCTCAAAATAGGCCACCTTGTCATGTTGATTATTTTGAGCTGAAGAAAACTGGGGAGAAGCAGATACAAGAAAAGCTCTCTGCCCTCTGCTATCTGCCTAGAAGCAGGTTATATGTTCGTGAAGATGTCCCCCTCCCCCAAGCCAGGAAGGACAGAAGCTAATCACTGGAGGCAACTCTGGGCCCTGATCAGCCCAGAGGAATCTACACCACAAAACTTACTCACTGGCCCTTGTCTCCCACTAAGTCCCCCATGTATTTGCCCTCTCACCATCTGCTGCCTTAGAAACTCAAGGACTAGTTCCTTTGTCTTGTCACTTGTCTAGGAATCTATTATTCTCTTGTTAAATGTTACGTAAGCCCGAGTTCTAACCACCCCTTTGAGTTACTCATCTCTGAGTGCTGCACGATGCATGTTTTAATAAACTCATTAGTTTTTCTCTTGTTAATCTGTTTTTTGTCCATCTAATTTTCAGGGCCTTAGGCAACGAAACTGAGGTGGGTAGAGAAAAGGATTTCTTCCTCCCTGACCTCGGCGTGAGTGCTGGGTTAGCCTCTCCCTCCATCCTGGGCTGTGAGCTCTGTGGTGGGAGGAGTCCCTGTTTTTCCTACCTGTCACCATGCCTGGCACATGGCCCTCACTCAGTGAATAAATGATGGTTGTGAATAACTGACTGATGAAGTGACTTGTCTCTGTGGCTGTATCTCCCTTCCAGTCTCTGTGTTTCTTCCTAACGACCACTGCCCGCACCAGTGCAGGACACCAGGCATTCCACATGCATTATCTTTTTAAATCCCAACAACAGCCCCAGGTGGTGGGTGCTGTGTTGCCCATTTTACAGAGGGGTGAAGTAACTTGCCTCAGGACACACAGTTCCTGTCTGTTCTGACCCCAAAGCCCACACTTGTAGACGTTAGATATTTCTTACCTTGTAAAAGGAGGCTTCCTTGTCCTGAGGGCATCTGGGAGCTCCTTGGCATAGTGCCACCTCCATCTGGAGGCACAGATTTTGGCAGGAAATTCAGCCTGGCTCAGACCTGTCTCACTAGTCTCATTTCTTCACTCCATCCACCCCCACCCCCATGCAGGGCAGCCCCCTTCCCTGGAGTCCACCCACGACACCCTCCTCTTGGTGGGCCTGGCTCCCTCAGGTCGCTGGGCTTTTCCTGTGATCCTCTGTTCACCTGGAGCTCCCTCCTCACCTTCACTCATCATTCCTGCTCATCTGTGAGGTACAGCTCGCATGGCTCCACCTCCTGCAAGGCTTCCCTGATTGCCCCAGCTGTAACACTGGGTTCTACCTCTTCTCCCTTCCACACAACCCTTAGGAAGTCACTCAGTCATGACTTTGAAGCAGGGGCCTCAATGGCCTTGAAGACACTGCTCATGAAGCAGCATTACATCTAAGCCTCCTTGCACCTCAGTCTCCACCTGATGCTGAAAACTTGGCCTCTGGGTACCAGTGCCGAATCATATCTTGGAGACAGAGTTTTGGGTGAAGCACAGAAGAATAGCTTTATTGCTTTGCCAGACAAAGAGGGACGCAGCAGGCTTGTGCTCTGAAAAACTGTGTGTCCCAACACAGTTGAGGGGTTTTATAGCAATGGTTCAAAGGCAGTGTTGCCAATAAGGATCAGGGTGTGTGCAGGGCCTGCTTCCCTTTAATCTGGCCTCAGGTGGTCTCCTGATGAGTTTCTGTAGTTCTCAAGGCTATCAAACTGTGACCTTCTCTCTGGAATGAAGAATGCTTCATCAAGTAGTTAACATCTTCCATTTGTTGGGGGTTTTAGTTCTATAAAGAGCTCAAAGATATTGTTATGTGCATCCCTTGAGGCAAAACCAGGACCCTGCCCCAAGGCTGCACTATTGTTTCTTGACTGCTTCTCCCTTGTCTCTGCATTCCCTCCCTTCCCTGATTAGCAACTGTTTGAACTTGCCCTTTGAAGCTCAGGGAAGGTCATGGAAGCTGGAGTCTATTCCCTACAAATAAGAAATGGGGGATACAGAAAGGCTTCTGTGTCCAGGAGTCCCACAGGGTCCTGCTCAGTCTCCACCTGGCATGGGTCCTGGCAAGTGGGAGGGGCTCAGTGAATGTTCAGGGACTAGGTGAATGAATGTGGCAACAAAGTGAGGGCACTCACATTTTAGATTAAGAGCTAAGAAGCATTGGGTAGCATGTGACGCATACAAACACAAGAGTGATGCCTTAGTAGCAAGTGTCCCCCTCAACCAGAAGTAACATCTACATTGTCCTGGACATGGAGTCACCTCTTTGTCACTTGTCAAGGGAAATGGGATTATATGCCTCCCTCTGCGTCCCTCTCCCCTGCCCAACTAATAGCAGCAATTGGATTATCCCAGATGGAGCTTATTCTATACAAGACTCTATCATCCAGAACGGCAGCAAAAAGTTGGGCTAAGCTAGCTTGGCATCCCATACCAGTAAGACTTGCAAGCTGTGTGACCTGGGGCAAGCTGCCTAACCTCTCTGTGCCCCCCCTTCTTAGAGAGTCACAACAGGCACATCAAAGGCTCACATAAAGGCTGAACTGATGTCACTTGTTTGGGACCCTCTGGGTTCCAGTGAGTTTCTTCAGTGCAGGAATTCTCAGAACCTTTCATGTGCATGTTTGCATTGTGAATTTCCAAAAGGGGAATGTTGCCTATATTATATCACACATCACTTTGATCTTGGGGCATCTTGGTTTGGGAATTTATGATCATGACAATGACAATGATAAATAGTATTTATGGGGCTCTTATTGTATGAGGTTCCAGGCTAAGCACGTACACAGATTAACACATTTGATCCTCACAACAACCCTGTAGGGGGCTAGTATATCATTCTCACTCACTTAAGAGGTTCCGGAGACCCACACTGATGGTCAAGTGGGCTGCCTCTGTGCTTGGTCCCTGTGCTGTGGGCTTTCCTGGCTGAAGAGCTTCAGGATGAGCTGATCTCTTGGACCCAGTTTCTCCTCTGACCGCCCAGCCTGAGCCCCGATCCCTGTGGTCAGCAGCCTTCTTAGCACTCCATGGGATGCTTCCTGCTCCCCAAACACGATGTGGCCAAAACTCAACCAAGGCTGCATCTTCTCTCTTCCCTCCTCCTCCCACCCGACAAACCGTCTTTACCCCTTTCTTTTCTGGTTTCAGTGAAGGGTGGTCCGTGTTCATGTCCTGGGGCTGACAAAACAGAGCACCACAAAATGGGGGCTTAGACAACAGAAATCTATTCACTCCTGGTTCTGGAGGCCAGAAGTCCAAGGTCAAGGGGTCAACATGGCCATGCTCCCTCCAGAGGCTCTAGGGGAGGCTCCCTTCTTATCTCTTCCAGCGCCTGGTGGTGATGGCTTGTAGACACATCACTCCAACCTCTGTCCCTGTGGCCACAAACCCTTCTCCGTATAATTCGTCCTTCTTTTTTTTTTTTGGCCACACCATGCAGCATGTGGGATCTTAGTCCCCCAACGGGGGATCAGACCCACGCCCCCTGCATTAGAAACATGGGGTCTTAACCACTGGACTGCCAGGGAAGTCCCTCTCTGTGTAATTCTATTTTTACTTCTTATGAGGACCTCAGTCCTATTGGATTAAGCTCCCCCCTCCCCCATCAAGTATGACCTCATCTTCATTTGATCACAGCTGCAAGGACCCTATTTACAAATAAGGTCCCATCCACAGGTACGGGGGATCCAACCTATCTTTCTGAGGACATATTTCAACCCACGACAAGTGGCCTCTGTGCAGTGGCTCCACCCAGGAGCCTGGGAATCTCTCTCTTCCCCTCATCCCTCATTTCCCACCAGTCCCCACGCTGGGCCAGCCCCACCTCCCTCTCCACCTGCTCCCTCCACCTGCATCCAGGTCCTCATCACCACTCTGCCCACATCACTGCCACCATCTCCTCCTGAGGTTATTTCAGGTGAAGCTATTTAGAGGATCTCTGTGCTCCAGATGCAGCTCAAAGCTGGGGATGCGGCAGAACGAGGCTGAGAAGTGACCTCTGGGTTCCCCATTATGGGGGTGATTGACATGCTGGCAAATCTACACAACATATAGTGCTGAGCGGTGGCTTGTCTCCGGGGAAAGTAAGGCAGGACGAAGGGTGAGAGGAGCGCTAGTGGGGGCGGGGAGGGGCTTCAAGGTGTCAGGAAAGTCCTCTCTGGGAATGGGGGGGTAGCTCCCCAGGCAGCGGAGACAGAAAGAGAAAAGGCCCTGATCTGGGAACAAAGCAGGATCCTGGGAGGGGCAGGAATTGAGATGGCGGAGGGACAATTGGGTGTCTGAGGCCAGGAAACCAGGAGGAGGAGTTTATAGTTTATTCAGAATTCAGACATGATGGGAAGGCTCTGTGGGTCTGATCGGACTCGTTCTCCTGTTTATTTGGGAGGGGAGCCATCTGCAGGGAAGGACTGTAGAAACACTACCCGGCGTGCAGAGCATCCTGGGGCGACTTGGATGGCGCAGCCGTGTGGGTGGTGAGGAGTGGCTGGATGGGGTAACACGGGGATCGTCTATGCACATCGCTTCCCCGAGGTTCTGATTACATGCTGGACACCCATCTAAGAGATAGGTCCTGTTATCCTCATTTTACAGATAAGCAAACTGAGGCCCAAAGAGGCTTGAACATTTGTCCATGTAAACCATGAAAGGCTGGAATTCCAGGCGAGGCAGGCTGGCTCCAGGGTCGCTGCCATTTATGGCCCCTGAGGGGCTGATGGACAGATAGGGTAGAGGCCAGCAGGGGGAGGGCCAGAGGGGCCTCTGGGCTCTTGGCCACTGGGGTGGGTGTGGTGGTGCCACCGACAGAAATGGCAGGAGCACCCAAATCTAATCACATCCCCCCCCTCCCTGCACAATGTAAGAACCCACCAGCTCTCCAGTGCCTCCTGTGGGCATTCAGATGCCCTTAACCTCTGAGCCCCATCCGCACTCCTGTCTACTCTGCCCCAGGCAGCACCTCTCGTCACTCTCTGATGGACGATGATGCTCTCACTTCTCGGCCATTCCCCACCCTGGTCCTCAGCCTGGAGGGAGCACCCCGCCTTCCCTTCTCTCCATCCTTTTCCTGGTCAACTCCTGGGTGGCTGTCTCAGTGGAAACACCACTTCCTCCAGGCAGCCTTCCTTCATTCTGAGATGGGATCAGGTGCTGGGAACACACCCCTGACCTCGTGGCCTCTGTCTTGTCTTCCCTGCGAGGCTGCACCTCTGTGAGGGAGGACGGGGCTCTCTCAACCCCTCTGGGTCCCCTGCAGCCTAGCGTGTGTCAAACCCCTGCACTCACAACCCCGGGAGCGATGAGCACACCAGCGGAACACCTAGTGCCTGTACCGGTGTGGCCGCAGGAAGTGACTGGTGACGGTTTGCCGACAGCATGAATGGAAGTTTGTGCTAGAATCCCATCCAAGTTGGCTCCTGCCCCGTCACGTCACTGCTGTGTGACTGTGGCTGGTACCTCACTTCTCTGAGACCCAGCTGCCTTGCTTCTAGAAGAGGGGCAGGAGACCTGCTTCTCGGGGCTGCTGTGAAAATAAAATCAGATGATTTGATTATATTCCCAGCACACGTCGGGAATGCATTTATTATGGGCAGGACTTGCACCTTCCTTTCACCCTGCTGTTTCTGCCTCTAAATGACTGAGCCCCGGAAATGTCAGGGGGAGGGAAACAAAGGTCTCCCACATCTGCCTCCTCCTCCTCTGATGAATCTGCCTCCAGAAAATTTCCCCTCTGTGGTTTGGGACAGAGTGGCCCCCCTGCCAGGGTGCACGGCTATTGTTAGAGGCATTTGCCAAGCTGTGGCACCCAGAGTACAGACCCCAGCCGTGTGTTGAGCGGATTCCTTTCCTGTGGCCGCTAACATAGATCTAATTCCCTCACTTTGGGTCCTTTCGGAGATGAGTGGGTTTAACTGCCTCCATGCATGTGCCAGGGCCTGGGCACTCAACAGTTGCTTGAATTCAGCTGAGCGGGAGGGCGATGCTCTAAAAGTGTTACCCACTGAGGGTTGCAGACATTGACATCTATAAGAAACTGCCCTTCCTTTTCCTTCTATCACGGCCCTCCCCGCCTGGAGAGTCCGGGCCCCTCTGGAGTCTGTGGTCTCACACCGGATGAGATATTAGCTTCAGGTATCCTGGTGGAACAGTGGAGCGCAGGAAAGCGAGATAATAAAAGATGTCGTCTGAAATGGAGTGTGATCTTCCTGGAGGCGGCAAACGACCCCAATCAGAGAAGTCATCCCGCTGACAAACTGAGCAAGGTGACTCAGCCCCACTCAGACTCGAGTCACCCAGCCGGCACTCTTCTTCCCCTGGGTTCTCCACGGGACACCTGCAGAGTATAAATGAACTCACATAGGCGGAGGCAGCTGATAAAAAGCCTCTTTTCTGTGTGCCGGGATGACGCAAAAATGGCTTTGATCTTTTCATTCTCAGGGATCGAACCTTAGTAGGGAGCATTCGTCACATGGCTGGTCAGCTGGGGGCGCCCGGCCTCAGTCGCCCTGCCCCTTCTCCCAGACGCTGGAAGCCACACCCGACAGCTCTCGGCGGGGTGGATGAAGTCAGTATCAAATATTTCTTAGCCAGAAGGGTTTTTGGCTCGTGGGGTAATGGGCGTATAGATGAGTCTCTGAGTACGAAAAGTTAGGTGATGGCTTGTTTCCCAGGGCCGGGCCTCGGCGGTCCATCACTGCCTGCTCCGGAAGCCTGCCCGTTCCGGAGTGTGGCCCCAGGACCAAGCAGGGAGTCCTTGTCCGGCTCCGGGGCTTTGGGGTATGCGGTTTTGCTACTGTCCTGACATTCTGGCAGGAAGCTCTTGTGAATCACGAGAGATGGAATCTTTCAAAAATAACCCGTGCGTGGCTCTGGTTTGCAAAGTGTATTGACACCACCAGCCTTTAGTTAGCTGTGCCTTGCCGTTGGGGACTTAGGGATGACCACTTTGCAGGCTGCAAGTGATGGTTTGAGTCACCAAGAGCAGCGGCAAATGCAGGATGATGGTGTTTGAGGTGGAAGGGGCCCTGGGTCACCTCGTCCAAGACTGTCTTTCACAGATAATTGGCCTCAGCCCCAGGAGGGACAGGACTTGCCAAGGTCAAGCAGGGAGCATGTGGCAGAAAGAGACTCCTCATCACGTCCGGAGCTGTGTCCTGAAATGCCTGCTGCCCACCCTCGGGAGCAGAGAGGCACCCACATGGGGTCATCCACACTTCCTTTAGGGTCCACAGATGATGATGGTCACCATTAGTGCTAAACCTCTAGTACAATGTTGAATAGAAGTGGTGAGAGCAGACGTCTTTGTTTTGTTTGTACTTTTATTTAACTTGCTATTTTCTGTTGGTTGAAGGCCTATTGACCCACCCCTCTGTGACCCCACCCCCCGCCCCATTACCTTTCACTGGGGTGACCAAATAATAGGGATTTGAAGGCTGTCCCCTGAACCCACAACCTTTGTCGGGTACCTGTGTGTGGGTGTGAAGTGGCTTTGATTTGCATTTTCACGAATGGCTAATGGTGTTGACCATCTTGTCCTGTGCTAATTGGCCATTTGTGTATCTTCTTCGGAGATATATCTGTTCAAAACCCTTGCCTATTTTCTAATTGGTATCTTTTCATTGTTGAGTTGGAAGTGTTCTTTACATACCTGTATAAAGTCCCTTATCAGATACAGCATTTGCAAATATTTCCCTCCATTCTTTGGTTCGTCTTTTAAACTTCTTGACAGTGTTCTTTGAAACACAAAAGTTTAAAATTTTGATGAAATCCAATTTACCTAGCTTTCTTGTTTGTCACCTGTGCTTTCGGCGTTGTATCTAAGAAATCATTGCCTAACCCAAGTTATGAGATTTATAGTTTTGGTTCTTACATTTAGGTCTTTGATCCATTTAAGTTAATTTTTGTATCTGATGTGAGGTAGGGGTCAAATTTTATTTATTGTGCATGTGGATATCCAATTGTCCCAGCATTGTTTGTTGAAAAGATTATCCTTTCCCCACTGAATGGTGTTGGCACCCTTATTGAAATCAATTGACCATAAATGTAAAAGATTATTTCTACACTGTGGATTCTATTCTATTGATCTGTATGTCTATCCTTATGCCAGTGCCACACTGTCTTGATTAGGGTAACTTTGTAGGAAGTTTTGAAATCGGGAAGTGTCTGTCCTCCAACCTTTTTCTTCTTTTTCAAGATTTTTTGGGTTATTCTGGCTTCTTTGTATTTCCATGTGAATTTTAGGATCAGCTTGTCACTTCATGCAAAAAAACAAAAGTGCAGCTGGGATTTTGATAGGGATTGCATTGAATCTGTAGGTCAATTTGGGGATTATTGTTATTTTAACAATATGAAGTTTTCTGATCCATGAACTTGGGATGTCTTTCACTTAAATAGTTCTTTAATTTCTTTCAGTGGTGTTTTACAGTTTTCAGCGCACAAGTTTGTGCTTCTTTGTTAAATTTATTCCCAAGTATTTTATTCTTTTTGATACTATTGTAAATAACACTGATTTCTTAATTTCATTTTTGGATTGTTCATCACTAGTGTACAGAAATACAATTGATTTTTTTGTATTTTTTTAAATCTTGCCATCTTGTTGAACTTGTTCTATGGTCCCCAACTTACAATGGTCCAACTTATGATTTTTCCACTTTAAGATGGTGCAAAAGTGATACAAGTTCAGTAAAAATTGTACTTCAAATCTTGAATTTTGATCTTTTCCCAGGTTAGTGATATGTGGTACCATACTCTTGTGATGCCGGGCAGAGGCAGAGGACCACAGCTCCCAGTCAGCCCTGAGATCATGAGGATAAACAACCATTCTGTGCTCATTCTGTTCTCACTTTCAGTACAGTATTCAATAAATTACATGAGATATTCAAGATTTTATTATAAAATAGGGATTGGGTTACATGATTCTGCACAACAGTAGGCTAATGTACGTGTTCTGAGCACATTTAAGGTACGCAAGGCTAAGCTTAGGCCCCTCTTCCCACCCAGCCCTCTCCCTTATCCAGCCTCGTGGTCCTTCTGTTTGTGGATCGGGTCCTCTCCAGTGTGTGTTTGGCACCAGGTGCTCTGGGCTGGGGTTGGTTGCAGGAGCCAAAGTGCACACCTCAGTTGCTGGAAAGCCCACTGTTCTCATGAAGACCCTTCGTGAATAACAGCCTGGGGGTGAAAGGGTCCGTAGACTAAAATCATGCACATGGGTAAAGTGACACGTGTCAAAGACTCCTGCATGGGGAGGGGGACCCTGACAGGCAGAGGCTGTGGTAGATGGAGTGAAGGGCAGAGGACATGAAGTGAGACCGACCCATCAGCACTGTGAGTGTCACAAAGCTGTTCTCCGTCCATCATCCTTCATTTTATTCCAAACCATAAAGAAGACAAGTTCTTCCCATTTGGAAACTTTCATGTCTCATCACTTTTAGTGCCAGCTATCCCAAAGAAGCAAACTAACGAAAGGAAAGAAAAAAGAAAGAGACAGAGAGAAGAAAAAAAAACAAGTTGCAAAACTCTCATTTCACGTGACTGTCAGCCAAGAAAATAATCCACAAATGATCTCCAAGTTTCCCATAAATAATTGTAGAAAGTACCAATCATTTCATGGGCGTCAAGAGGCCCAAATTGTTTCTATTTGTAACTTCTCCTTTAAACAACCTCAAAATGTCACTCAAGCGTCAGAACTGCAGGTGACGGTCTTGAAGCAGGTGAAGGCTCCTTGGCACGGCACTGGTGTCTTGGAGGAAAGAGCTCTCTGCTCTGGAGGGTTTGAGAAGGAGTTTCTGGGGAACTTGCCCTCCACCATCACTGGTTCGAGGGGCTTGACCTTTTCCCCTTTCCCCTGCAAGCATTGATGTCAGCATCAGACAGAAGCAGCCTCCCATACCTCGAAAGCCCAGGTCTGTGTGGAGCTAAATGATCTTAGAGGAAGCGTGTCTGACCTGGCTTCCTAGGAAGGAGCTCACAGTGCTGAGTCACTGAGAGGACACATCCCTTTGGGGAATATGCCCAGGAGCGTTTCTGCTGGGCTCACTACCTGGAGAGGCCACGTGGGACCCTGTCCACTTGACGGATTTTTTTTTACCACTTTTTCCAAATGTGTGTGTGTGTGTATATATATGTGTGTGTAAATATATATATATATGTGTGTGTAAATATATATATACGTGTGTGTATATATATATGTGTGTGTTTGTGTGTACATATATATGTGTGTGTATATATATGTGTGTGTGTGTATGTATTTATCTATTTAGCAGAGGAAGGTTTATTGCAGGGCCAAACCAGGAGAATGGTTGGCTCATGCTCAGTCAATGGATTTTGATAGATGTTTATCTCCACTGTTACCGGGCCACTTGGTCAGGACACCAGTCTATGGGGGGTTGCGGATGCAGGCTTAGGGGTGCTCTCAAGCCCTTCCCATTTGCAAAAAGTCTTTTTCTCCTTCTGTGTCAGCATCAGCCAGTCTGCCTGCCTCTCCTGCTGCACCAGGAGGAGACTTCTGAAGGCATCTTGAGCACCTAGGCTTTTTTTTTTTTTTTTTTTTACTGCCATGAGAGCACCTGTCTCTCTTGCTTCTCAAACCTTCTTTTCTCTCCACTTGGTGCCCTTGTTCTCCTGCAGAAACGTACTTGCCTTTCATTGTAAAAAAATCTACGTGTTTTTTTCCTCCATCTTTGAGGTTGTCTGTGGTCACATCTATCAGTAAATCATAAATCATCATCACATTCCAGATCTTGGGTATATTCCCCTAATCAGTGGATTTATATGAAACTGCAGAGTAGCCTTGACCTAATGTTCCAAAGAAATCTCTGGGATATTGCAGATAATCAGAAAGCATTTGTTATAATGGAGAACTCACCACTTCTCAGAGAAATTTCACATGGGAACGTCAGCAGGAACACCGCCAGTGCTGTGGCTGTTTCTGCCTTTTCCTCCCTGTCTCACTTCCCTTCTACTAACTTTTGGTGGCAGAGGAGCGACGGAGGGGAGCAGAAGATGGTGGTGAAAGAGGGGGTCCCAGAGAGCAGGTGTTATTGAAGCAAAAACAGGAAGCCAACCCATAGGCAGGAAGTCTGTGAGCCCCTCCTGCTGTATCTAAAAAATATGTACTGAGCATAGTTCAGCCTCACCACCTACATTTGTCTACACAACATAAAAATAAGCAGGTGTCAGACCTGGATGAAGTTTAGCCTTGGAATGTGAGGGATGCTGGCCACTTGAGTCACTTAAAGAAGGACCCTGGATTGCAACCCCAGTAAGGGTCATGTCTGCCTCATTCATCACCGTATCTCCAGGCCAACTTCAATGTTAGTAGGTGTTGTGGAATAAGGGAAAGAGAGGGAGTTTGAAGAGCCACCCTCAGGGCCTATTTTCTGGAGCTGTGGTTCCTTGTTTGCTAACACAACCCAGGTCCGGCTCAGGAGACTTTATGTGTCATTCACAGCTGATGCACTGGCCTTCCCACCCAAGCCCATGGCCAGCTGTGGCCTTAGCGTTTCAGATCTGTGGGGTTTTGTATTAGTTTTCATTGCATTATAACAGACTGCCACACAGTTAATGGCTTAAAATGACAGACCCATGTGTTATCTCACAGCTTCTGTGGGTCAGGGGCTCAGGCATGGCTTAGCTGGGTCCTCCGCATGGGGTCTCATGTAAGACTGCCATCACGATGTTGGCTGGGCTGTGTCTTCACCTGAAGGATCAACTGGGGAGGAATCTGCACCCTAGCTCCTCGGTCATTGACAGAAGTCATTTCCTGGTGGTCGCAGGATTGAAGACTTGGCTTCTTGCTGGCTGGAGGCTGGTGGCCGCCTTCAGGTCCTAGAGGCCGCCCACAGTCCCTGGCCAGGTGGGCATGGGTCCCCCACCCCACTCAAGGGGAGGGGTCTCCCAAAGGCAGACACTAGGAAGCTGGAGATCACTGAGGACCTAACCTGGTCCTCAAGTAGTCACCTGGGCCTCCTCTCCTTCAGGAAGCATCCCTACTTTCTAATCTTCCATAAACTCTGTGTTATGTGGAAATGAGGAGAAGCTTCACACCGTGAATTCAGACAAGGGGCTGCCTTGGAGATTTCAGGGTGGGGTCAGCCAGGCATCTCCTCCAGACACTGAGCCAGTCCCCAGCGGGTGAGACCCCCGTCCTGGGGGAGGGGGCATTCTCATGGAGGAGGCAGACGACAGGCAAGTGGGTCAGTACAGGTGGAGGTGGTGACACGAAGGAAACCAACGAGGCAACATGACAGAGACCGGCTGGAGGGACGGCTCCTGGGACAGAGTGATTGGCTTCTCTGCAGGCAGCCCGGGAGCCCCAGGAGGCTGTGCTCGTGAAGCTGTCAGGAGTGGCTGGCCTCAGTGCACACCCCTTCCTATCCTGCAGCCTCTGCACTTCTATCTTTCAGCCCCAGCAGCACAGAGAAAATATAACAGAGAATAACAAACCTGACTCCATATCAGATCTATTCCTTTAGCTCTAACCCTTGCGCTCTGCTGCCTGTGCTGAGTCATGCAGGCTCTGCACCTTTTGCAAAAGAATGTTGCCTGTAGCCTGAAATATACAGGATAGTCCATTCTCAAGGCTCTGACCTTTAAAGGCAAAACACCTTTGCATTCATACAGAGGTAAAAAGTTGCAGAAGAGACAGTTGTCTTGTTGGAGATTTACAGGAACATCGCGGCTTGACCTGTGGACAGCTGCAAGAACAAAGGATTCTGGCACCAAGAAGTTTGCAACAAGCAGCCACACCCCCTTCCCCTTTTAGTATAAAACAAGCCTGAATTCTAACTCAGGTGACTTTGGGACACTAGTCCACCATCTCTCAGTCTGCTGAATTTCTGAATAAAGTTGCTATTCCTTCCCCAACAACTTGTCTCTCGATTTATTGGCCTGTTGTGTGGCGAGCAGTATGCTTTTGGACTTGGTAACAAAAACACCCATCTAACCAGTTAGTGCAATGATGCAAGTCTTTCACCAGCTGAAAGATCCTTCTGCAGCCCATGGCCTGGACCTGGGAAGGTGAGCAGAGGGGGTCCCAGGCTTTGCTGCCGTCACGGCCTCGCCTTTCGGATGCTACCCTACCAGGGTGCGCTCAGACTCCCTGGGGCTACTGACCATTCTCAGCAAAGAAAATTTTCTGTTTAACATTTTCTACTTCCCAGAGACTTAAATATTTTTAAGGGACCTGGGCAAGAAGAGCCCAGATAAAATGATGCTCTAGTGATAAGGTGTCAGGTCCCGAGAACACAGCTGGGAGGGAGATTTTAAGCCAAGGAGCCCTCTGACCGCTCATGCTGTACCTGGCACTCTCCCCAGTGGGTGGTTTGTGCTGGATACCTCTTTGCTGCCGGGGGGAGGATGTTGTGATCACCTCCTGGTCACCCCTGCTAGAGGCGGGACCCCTGCCCTGAACGGTATAGGATGGTTGAACTCACAACACCTAACCTGACAGATGAGCTCAATACCAGTTTATTAGTCACACCCACAACCTGGGAGGGGAGGACTCCCCCCCACAAATTGGGAGCAGGGTGAACTGGCAGGGGTTTCACAGTGACGAGAGGGTAGGTAACCCCTCTTCCTGGGGGAGGATGGGATTGGTTATTTTTGAATGATTTCACAGCTGGCAGAGTTTGAGGACCAGGCGGGTGCAGTTGGTCTGGCAGGTGGGATACTTTCCTGCTGGGTGGGGGGCATATCAGGCAAGAGCAAGGGCATCGGGGACCTTGCCTTGGGGGCCCTGTGAGGCTCGGAGCGGTCAAGGCCAAACATGAAACTTTAGGTCTCACATCACAGAGTGGCTGTTCATTGCAGGATGCTTAACAGACTCCTGGCCCCTACCCACCAGGTTCCAGCAACATCTCCCTTCCCTGCCCCTTGTCCAGTTATGGCGACCAATAAAGTCTCCAGATATCGCCAAATGACTCCAGGGGAGGAGAGGGCAAAATTGCCCTCAATTGAGAATCATGAGTGTATGTTGACTGTTTTCTGAGTTGATCTTAGTTATAGGGCACTTAAAATTTTTTAAATTTTATTATGTTTCTTTTATATTTTAAGGTAAAGTTTACATACAGTGAAATGCACAAAGCCTAGTACCATTCAGCAACTTTTGACAAATGCAAACGTCCACTGAACCCACACCCCTATCAAAATATAAACTATGTCCATCACCCCAGAATATCTCCTCATGTTCATGCCCAGTCCATTCTGATCCCAACAACAACCGCTGAAGGACACTTTCAGTGGCTCTCGGCTTCCTGCAGGAGGAAATAAAAGCTCCTTCCCAACTTCATCCCCCATGAACCTTGCATGTGTCTTGGCCTCACCCAACGATCTGTTATGGTCTTAAACACATCACAGCTTTTCTGATTTCAGACCCCTTGCTTCTGTCAGCCCTCCTACCCATCTCCATCCCCATCTCTCCCAGTTCTACCCTTCCCCAACGTCCTGGTGACCTTCATGGGGGCTGGCTGACCCCCACCAACCCCACGATAACCCCTCCCCACTTTGAATTCACAGAGCTCGCTGTCCCTTTAGCCATAGGACATTCTGTCTTAGTGGAAATATCCTGTACACCTGCAGGGTCCTCAGAGGCCTCATTATGGGGTTACCATTCGTTCCACAAATGTTTATGGAGCCCCACGGACCGTCAAGCCTTGTCTTAGACACCAGAGTAATGGAGTGTTATAATGACTGTTTACTGTCTCTGTCAGCGGACAGGCCACCAAGTGCTGGAATTCAGGGGCCTGGGCATTTTAATCTCTATATTCCCAGGGCTGTAGTAGTTGCCCAATAAATACTAACTGAATGAGTTGTCAACCAAGAAAATAATGCAGAGGGGTGCAAAGAAGAAAAGAGTTTACGTGGGGTCTCAAGAATTGCAATTCGGGAGACACAGAGTCAAGTAACCCCAAAGGAGCATTCCAAGGAAGAGAAAGAGTCAGAGGTTTATGAAAACAAAAAGGCATGACTGACTCCAGTCAGAAAATATTTGTCCTCAAGGAATCAGGCACTGGCTCAGGGTGTGGGTCTGACAAGTAGATAAACTGTCACGAGTTTCTGGCGGATGTTCTGGATGACTGCATCAGGTCAACAAGTCAGACTCCATCCCTGCTGAGCCCCTTCCTTAGTGGCTGCCTTTGGGAGTGCTCGCTTAGCAATACTGGCCTCATTTTGATTTTCTGTTCGCAGAGTGAACGATCCACCTTCTGCAGACCTTGGTTGTGTGTCCCCAGACCTCTTGGCCTTCCTCTGGCTGTCCTTCTGGTCTGAAGAGCCCTTTGAAAGGCTCACCTTCTTCCGAAGCCCATCACAAATGCCATGTTTACTGTGGCATTTTTGAACACCGCGGTGCTGCCTTTAGTGCAGGTAATTGCACACGTGACTTTTCCCTGCTGAGCTGAAAACTCCTCCTGGGGAGCTCGACCCTGCACATCTTTTCACTCCTGCAGTGTAGAGCCTCCGGCCAGCCAGGCCAGCTGAGGTGGCTGCAGGCTGTCCTGGCTTAGCTGCTCTCTGGTCCTGGGGCCTCATCAGGCCCCCGCCCACTTCTGAGCCTCACTCTCCCTTCTCTGTTCAGCATCAGACGGACAGCTTGGGCTCTGACGTCTCCTGAATTGGGTCCTGCTGCAGGAAGGTCTTTAGGGAGCCTGTTCTGTTATCACACAGCCCTTCCTGTGGATTTTGGTGTCACATTGACTATTTTTAAGGCAAGATCCCACTGGGGTTGGGGTGGCCTGGGTGCATTCCCAAGTGGATTTCTGCCTGACCCTTTTGGAGGCGGTAGCTTTCCATGAGCTTCCTGGCCACACTGTAATTGCCTCGGAGCAGCCCCGCCATGCACGCCTATAAACGCAGCTAAGTTGCCTTTTAGGCTGACTGCAGATACCGCATCTGAGCCACAAATCTTCCACTGAATATTCTCGGTTATGGCAATGCAGGGCTCTCCTTCTTGTTTTCTTCCCGTGATTAAGGAGGAGAGTTGCAGGGAACTAAAGGAAGATTTAGTGTTTGTTCCCTGAATCAGTATTGTTGCTTCATATAAAACCAAAGGGGGGAAAAATCCAGTCCTGTAAACATTTTTATTTGCCAAGTTAAGCTGCCCCCTACCCCCCAGGAACACAGGCATCCCAGCACTTAGAAGTCGACTCTCTCTCAAACTTGTTTGCAAGAAGTTTCTGGGGAAAACTTTTTAATAAAGGGCTTGCCAAACAAGACGCATTCAATTTTATCCAATTATACATGGAAAGTAACTTTTGCTCACTCTGTAGTTTTCTTCTTTGCCTCGGGTCTTTTGAGGGCTGGATTTAAATCCAAGCCTGTACAAGGCAGAAGAAAAGCTTTGTGATCTCTTTGCTGAGGGTGGCTTACAACAAATTAGAAAGAAATGAAATATTCCCACAATAGTCAAGTGCCTTTATTGGGTCTTCCACATTAACAATTATATTTTTATATTTCATATTGCAGGGGTGGGTGAACCGTCTTCCAGAGCTGAATCATAGGTTTAGTTTGTTTACTTTTGATGGAGATTCGAGTTGGGATCTGATGCAGGTCTTAGAAAAAGCCGGAACCAGCTCCTAGTCCTATAATTACTAGCAGCGGGATAGGGACCAGACAAGGCAAACGAGGCAGCTTGGGGGCAGAATTTAAGGAGATGCTTTTCTCCGGTCTGAGCTGGTGGCAGCCCTGCACATACTCAGCCCTTGGAAAGAAGGCCTCTAGACAGTGAGGTGCCTCCTGCCTCACCCCATCCTGCCCTGACATCAGTCTGACTGATTGACAACTCAAATATGTACTCATTCTTGGAATGTATTCCTGGGGAGTTTGATTGACTCATTAATTCAAGCCAATAGCTGATTTGATTTTCCTTAACCCCATGCAAATCACTTGGAATGTGGGGAGACAAAGGGCTTTCTCCTAATGGATTGTGTAGAGCCTGGGGTGAGATTGAAAACAACTCCTGCACCTGTGTTATAGGTTGAATCGTGTCCCTCCCAAATTGGTTTGTTGAAGGCCTAACCCCCAGGACCACAGATGTGACATTGTTACTGAACTGAACTTGGCTCTGTTCACCCAGTGCAATGCAAAGCCAATCTACTGACACCAGGTGTGGTGAAGGAAAGTGCAACGCTTATTGCAAGGCGCCCATCATGGGGCCAAGCAAGGAGAACAGGCAGCTCAAGCTCAAAACACACAAATTCCTCCTCCGTGACTTTCAGGGAAAGGTTTTTAAAGGCAGGGTGAGGGAGAGGGTCTCAGGGTACATGATCAGCTCCTGGACCTTCTTCTGATTGGTTGGTGGTGAGGTAATCAGAAATCAACATCATCCACCTTCTGGTTCCAACAGGTCTGAGGTCTACGTGCTGGTGGTCAGCATACAGTTAACTTCTTCTACCCAGTGGGGGTTTCAGTATCTGCAAAGCAGCTCAAAGGACACTGCTCAGAATATGATCTATAGCCCTTGAGGAGAAACTAAAAGTCCTTGACTTTGTTGAGTGGCTAAACCATTATTATTTTGTCTTGCTTGACTGTTTTCCTTTCTTTCCATATTTTCTCACTTCTCGGATTAAATTTGTTCTTTAGAACTCGGAGAAAGCCTCGGTGGTTAAAGCTTTTCTACAAACAGGAAGCAGGGGACGCTGCAGGGTTCTACTTGCTTTCAATCTTATTTGGAAATAGGGAGGTCATACTGGAGAAGGATGAGCCATAATGACTTGTGTCCTTATCAGTAGGGGAAATTTTGGACACAGACAGACAGACAGACACACAGACACACACACACACACACAAGGCAAAGTCAGGATTGGGATGATGCTGTCACAAGCCAGGAAATTGCCAGAAGCTAGGAGAGAGGCCTGGGACAGCTCCCTAGCATCTTCAGAAGGAGTGTGGCAGGCTGCTCCCTGCTGACACCTTGATTCTGTACTTCCAGCCTCCGGAACTGAGAGACAATGAATTTTTGGTGTTTAAATCACCCCATTTGTGTCCCTTTGTTACGGCAGCCCTGGCGAACGAACACAACCTATTAATCCAGAGGTATCTCTGTGCTCCTACCCTGTAGATTCTGCTGCAGTGTCTCTTTTTAATGGGTTACCTGTGTGCAATTTTATTTACTCTCTTTGAATTGCACCTGCTTTAGCATCTTTGAGGTGTCAGATTCAAGCCTGTCCTTTTAAGATGAGTAATTCCAGCAGTGAGTCTCTGCTGCTTGGCTTGGGGTAGGGAAGGAGGTCCAGTTGGAAAACATTACATCAAGGCCTGTTTGCAGCCGTTCCGGTCTGAGTCCACAGGTCATGCCTGGCTGGTTATCCTTCAGAGGTAAAGGAGTTTAATCTTCTCGGCCAATTGCTGGATATTTTTCTCCCAGTGATTGTTTGGAAATGCCACATCGAAGGCAAGGCACTGCACAGAGGGATCCGTAGCCTTGTGCGAATTAAAAGCTAGCGTGTTTACAGAAAGCTCGTGTTGGGGAGAATTCTCTAAGCCCGTGGTGGCGTTTACGGTGCTCAGAAAGCATAATGAGAACAGTCAATAGTGGAAATACAGTCCATTTGCATATTTCTCAGGATGCGATCACATAATGCAGGAAACCTAGTTGCTGATGAATGCCATTTAAAGTTCATGCCTGCGTTTGTTGCTCTGCCATACTTTAAATTGAAAACGGTGCGTGGATACAAGGGTTGGGGTTCAGAGTCCATAGAAACTGCTTTGTGTTCTGGTCAGCTTCACTTAAGGAGCTCGCGATGCTGCACAGACTGTTTTCTGTGCTGTTACTCCAGACCCTTGAGCCATGACGAGGACTCAGCAGCTGAGCACCTGCCCCTCCACATGACAAAGACCCACACCCCGGGTCTATGTCTCTGGATCCGGTTAAACCACACCTGACATGTTCATGTGAAGATGCCAGAGGCCCTTCCGTGCTGAGAACATCATGCTCAGGTCTCACACTGGAAGTGACCTCAGGATGCCTTTCAGTGTTTCAAATTCTTTTTTTTTTAATTTTTATTTTATATTGGAGTGTAGTTGATTTACAACGTTGTGTTAGTTTCAGGTGTACAGCAAAGTGAATGTTATACATAGACATCTATCTCTTCTTTTTCAGATTCTTTTCCCTTATAAGTTATTACAGAATGTTGAGTAGAGTTCCCTGTGCTATACAGTAGGTCCTTGTTGGTTATCTATCTTATATATAGTAGTGTGTATATGTTAATCTTAAACTCCTAATTTAACAAAGTCTTTTTCTTTTTACTTTTAATTTTTATTTATTTATTTTTATTGACAGATAGTTGATTTACAATGCTGTGTTAGTTTCCAGCGTACAGCAAAGCAATTCAGTTATACATACATATGTATCTATTCTTTTTTCAGATTCTTTTCCCTTATAGGTTATTACATAATACCTGTGCTATACAGTAGGTCCTTGCTGATTATCTATTTTATATATAGTAGTGTGTATATGTTAATCCCAAACTCCTAATTTATCCCTCCCTCACTTTCCCCTTTAGTCACCATAAGTTTGTTTTCTATGTCTGTGGGTCTATTTCTGTTTTGTAAACAAGTTCATTTGTATTTTTCTTTTTTTTTTAGATTCTACATGTAAGTGATATCATATGATATTTGTCTTTCTCTGTCTGGCTTATTTCACTTAGTATGATCAACTCTAGGTCCATGCAGGTTGCTGCAAATCAAATTCTTTTTCAACACCCGTCTTCTGGACAGTCAGACAGACGAGCAGGTGGACGAGTGTCACCTGGGAGCAGCAGAGATGACCCAGGCACGTGGGGAATAACCAGAGCGCCTGTTCTGGCTCTGGGATAATCCCATCGATTCCTAGAAGTGGGGCTCACCTAGGACATTCATACGCCATTGGAGGATACCTTTTTTGGTGGTTTTTTAAGGAGGTGAGGAAGAATCTCAGGACATAGAAACTCAATACTCCGGAAAACCAGGCTCTGAATAATTAAGAGTCAGAAGTAATAGCAGAGGCTGCATTACAGAGCCTCTGAGGCGTGGCTGGCCCTTTATCTGGACGTCATGCTGTCCCGTCTCCATGACAGCATGCACGTGGGCTCTTGGGCTGTCCTTGCTCTGCGGACCAGGAGATGGCTTCTGAGGGCCCTACAATGCTTGTCTGAGGTCAAGCTGCTAGAAAGTGACAGAGCAGGAATTTGCCTCTGGTGTGTCTGTGTCCAAACCCTAACGCAACTTATATCCAGGTCCTGGGGCTGCCGCAACAAATAACACCGACTGGGGGGCTTAAATAACACAGATTGATTCTCGCACAGTCCAGGACGCCAGAAGACTGAGCGGAAGGTGCCAGCAAGGTCTTGCACCCTCTCAAGGCTCCAAGGAATCATCCTTCCTTGCCAACCCCAGTTTCTTTTTTGATTTGATGGCCATCCTTGTGTCCCTTGGCTTGTAACTGCCTCACTCCAAGCTCTGCTCTGCTGTCATGTGCCCTTCTTCACCCTGTGCCTCTGTGTCCAAATTTCCCTCCCTTTATAAGGACACCAGTCACTGGGTTTAGGGCCACACTAGTCCAGTAGGACCTCATCTTAACTAGGTTACATCCTCAAAGACCCTATTTCCAAAGAAGGCTCGTTCTCAGATGCTGGGGTCAGGACTTCAGTACATCTTTTGGGGGGACATAATTCATAACACTGCCTAATGCCTCCACCTCACTTCCCCTTGAGAAGGAGGTTTATTCCAGAAAGCAGTGGATGTGTTGGAATTCCCATCTCTGCCCTCACCCCCATCCACGCCCTGCCCTGTGAGCAATTCACACTGAGCAGCTCCAGAGGTGCCAGCCAGCCTGGCACAGGCCCCTTGATGCTGGGTGGCTTGCAGTTGTGGGTGAGTGTGGGAACCTGGGCTGCTCATGTGGGGGGTGGACGTGGGCTTTGAGGAGGGAGGGTGGGGTGGGTTGTAGGCAGATTTGGAAGGTTGGGGCCCTGGGTCCAGCATGTGACTGGGGAGTCTTCCCCAGGCCTGATTTCCCTGAGACCTTGGTCCGACATTTCAGGGTTGCTGTGAAAACAAAAGCTATGATAGTGGACCCCCAAATGACCCTATAAACCAGGATTCTCAACGCTGGATGGAGATTAGAATCACCCAGAGAGCTTGGTAATGTCCCGATGCCCCAGCCACGCAAACCCGTTAGATTCGAGTCTGCCAGCAAGGCTGTTTGAAAAAACCCCGGGGGTTCCAGTGAGCCGCCGAGGCTGAGAAGGATGGCTGCAAACCCCAAAGCCACAGGCAGGCTCGGGGAGGGTGTACAGTACTTGTAACCCGCAAGGGGCCTTTGTCTACGAAAGGCCTGGGGGTGGTGGTCCCGGGGGGAGAAGACACACAGGAGAATAAACCAGCCCTAAGACCTGTAGGGGGCTGAATGGTGGCCCCCCAAAGATATGTGTCTACCTCTTAACTCCCAGAATTTGTGAGTGTGCCCTTATTTGGAAAAGCGATCTTTGAGATGTAATTAAGTTAAGAATCTTGAGATGAGATCACCCTGGATTACCCGAGTGGGCCCTGAATCCAAAGACAAGTGTTATGAATTGAACTGGGGTCCCCCAAGGAGTTATGTTGGAATCTTAACCCCTGGTAACTCACAATGTGACCTTATTTGGGAAATGGGTCTTTGCAGAGGATATCAAGTTAAAACGGGGTCTTTAGGGAGCCCTGATCCAATATGACTGATGTCCTTATAAAAAGGGGAAATTTGGACACAGACCAGCCGAGAGAGAAGACAATGTGAAGACACACAGGGAGAAGACAGCCACGTGACTGGAGCGACGTGTCTATAAGCCAAGAGATGCCACGGATGGCCAGGGACCAGCAGGGGCTGGAAGAGGCAGGAAGGATCCTCCCTGGAGCCTCCAGAGAGAGCACGGCCCTGCCCACACCTTGACCTTGGACTTCTGGCCTCCAGACTATGAAAGAGTAGATTTCTGTTGTTTTAAGCCACCAAGTCTGTGGTACTATGTTAGGGCAGCCCCAGGACACTCACATGGGGCTTTCTCTCCAGACGAAGATGAGCAGAGGGCCGGTGAAATAGTGCTGGTGGAGCTTGGATGACTCTGCTGCCTACAGAGCTGTGAATTCTAGAAAGCACTTTTAAAAAAAATTTTTTTATTGGGGAATAATTGATTTACAATGTTGTGTTAGTTTCAGGTGTACAGCTATACTGACACATACACACTATATAAAATATATATATATAAAATAACTAACTAATAGAAAGTGCTTCTTAATCTTTCTGAGTTTCACTTTCTGTCTCAAAGTGAGATTAACAATGGGAACCTATATCCATGTCCCGGGGCTGCCATAACAAACCACTGCAAACTGGGAGGCTTAGACAGCAGAAATGTATTTTCTCACAGTCTGGAGGCCAGAAGTCCCAGATCAAGGTGTGGCAGGGCTGGCTCCTTCTGGAGGCATCAAGGGACAGTCTGTTCCAGGCCTCCCTCCTGGCTCCTGGGGGCTACAGGCGATCCTTGGCTTGTGGTCACATCATCCCAATCTCAGCCTCCGTTGTCATGTGGCCATCTTCTCCCTGTGACTCTGTCTCCTTTTCTTATAAGGACACCAGGCGTATTGGATCAGGGCCACCTCAATGACCTCATCTTAACTTGATCACATCTGTAAAAACCTTATTTCCAAATGAGGTCACATTCGCAGTTGTGGCAGGTTGGGACCTCAATATATCTGTTTCGAGAACACAGTTCAGTCCACAACAGGACCCTTCCCAGGGCTGTTGTGGAGGGTGAGGAGTAACGCAGAGCATGCACGTTGCACATGGTGGGTCAACAGCCATCGTGGCCCAGAGCATCTCTCTGTGCTGCTGCCCTCGGGCTGGGCTCATGGGACCTGGCTCCTTCCCCAGGTGCTCCAGGCTGGGGGTCCATTCTGGGCTCAGCCAAGGCAGGAATGGAGCAGAGGTGGGCTGGGTGGGATAGTGACCCTTGGGGCTGCCGCCCCAGCACCCCCGGTTTCCCTGCCCTGAAGACTCTTCCTTTTCTCCCTCCCTGACATTTCCCTTCCCTCTGTCTTCATCCAGCGCCTTGGGGGACTTCCTTGGCTTATCTCTGCTCTGACCCCTGAGCTCCAGCTCATGGCCCAAGAAGCCTCAGCCTTCTCTGTGCCCTCAGATCCGTTTCCCCATTTGCCTGCACAGAAACCCCACGTGGCAGGCATCCTGAGCCTATTTCTATAGAAGGGTGGCGATCTCCGTGTCCACCCGGGAAGAGATTGTGCGGCTGGGGTTTGAATGCATCTCCATTAACCCGGACGTTCGGGGCCCCGAGAATCTGGTTCTTTTGGAGACACTGGAGTCGAGGACTCTGAGGTTTAAGTTTGCGTGGTGCACCTGCAGGGGTCGTGTCCTCATTCTCCTTAGCAGCAGCCCAGGGCCCCGAGCGGCCTCTGAGTTGGAGAACTCTGGATGCATATCTTTTCTTGGACCTGCAGCCTCCTCCCTCCACTCAGAGCTTGGGTGCTCCTGCCTTGACTCATTTGGGAAGGAGGTCTCAGCGGAGGGGCTCTGGTGAAGGGGGTGGGTCATGTGCCCCTGACTCTGTGTGTGTGTTTGTGCACGTGCGCACATGCGCGTTTTCCTGCGGAAGGCACTTGCTTTCCTTCGTCCTCAAGGGGGCCTTTGATGCCCCAGAAAGTTTAAGAACCACAGCCTTAGGAGCAATCTTTGAGTTTTATCCCACATAAAGTAATCATGGTATGCTGATAAGACTATAAATACAAAACCCTGCATGCAGATCCATAAATGATGAGTCATTTCCAATTTTGCTTGGGCCTATTCACTGACCTTATCCCCGGATTGCCTTGTGTTTGTGGGAGCAGCTCAGAGGGGCAGGATGGAGATGAGCTGCCAGGACAACTAGGTTGTGGTCCTGGCTGGACCCCGCCTTGACCAGCTCACCTTCCCACTGGGCCTCACCTTGACCAGCTCACCTTCCCACTGGGCCTCACCTTGACCAGCTCACCTTCTTGCTGGGCCTCACCTTGATCATCAGGGACTCCAGTGCTAGGCTGGGGTTCCAGTCCTACTCTGTCCCTCACCAGCTGGGGCACTGCATTCGTGTCTTGGGGCTGCTGTAACAAAGTACCACAAACTGGGGTTTTAACATAACAGAAATTTACTCTCTTCTGGTTCTGGAGCCAGAGTCTGAGATCAAGGTGTCGGCAGGGCCGTGCTCCCTCTGAAACTGTAGGAGAGGGTCCTTCCTGCCTCTTCTGTTTTGCCCACTGGTTTGGTGTCCTTGGCTTTCAGATGCATCCCCAATCCTCCATCGGCACAGGGCATTCTCCCTGTGTGTCTCTGCTTTCATGTGTCTGTCTTCCTATAAGGACACCAGTCATGTGGGATTACGGCCCATCTGACTCCAGTATGACTGCATCTTAACTAATTCCATCTGCAACGACCCTATTTCCACCTAAGGTAATATCCTGAAGCCCTGAGGGTGAGGATTCAGTACATCTTTATGGGGGGACGTGATCCTACCTGTAACAGACACCTTGGGCAAGTTACTCAACCTCTCTGGGCCCCCATTTCCTCCTGTAAAATGGAAATATAGTGGCAGCACCTGCATCAGGGCTGTTTTGAGGACGAAAAGAGTAGATCGATGTACATCTTAGGTAGTGAGTGCTATGTAGGGGTTCACTGTTACCAGACATGCCACACCTGGAGTCCCGGGACCCTCAGCATCAAGGACAATGTGATGGAGGCTGTGCTAGGTGCACTTCTCGCTTGTGAAAAGGGCAGAGACCATGTGGATGCAGGAGGGCAACCCGCTCTCAGGCTGATCAGGGGCCTTGCTTATCCATCCACACCATTGGTGAGCAAAACGTGGAGAAATGTGCTGATATTTTCAATATGCACAAATTTTTTTTTTGGTGGATTATCTTTCAACACCTGGAGTCAGTGGAGGAGAATAAAAGATGCAAATTTCCTGAGAGCTTAAAGGGTTGGGAATTCTGCCTCAGAGGCTCCTGTACTGAGTTCCAAATTTAGCGATCCTACAAACTACCCGGATGGGTTGTGGGCAGATGTCCTCCAAGGAGAGCCGGGGCCCAGCTGCCGTCCTTGTCTGCGTAACCATGTGACAGTCCTAAAGATGAATTGGGTCTAAGGTGGCTCCAACTTCACCCACACATAGGACTCATCAAGGTGCCTTTGAGAGGGATGCCCAAGGATTTGTTTATTTTTCAGATAACAAAGGACACAGACTACTGGTTTTTTTCAGGATACTCCAATGTGTTAGCAAAAGATACTAAAGTTCCCTTTTTATCTCCATGATGCCTAGAAAAGAGCCTCAGTTCTATTTTCCTCAGTTCTATTTTAATTCATTGGTGTTATTGCTCCTGAAGAAACCAAGCAGGTGCCCGACCTGTGATTTGAGCCTCCCATCCAAGTCAGGCCCTCGAGAATGAGCTTGCTGGGCATTTGTATCGTTCACCACATTCTGCTTTTCTTCTATTTCCTCCCGTGTGGGGAGATTTCACTTCCTGGCCTCTGTGGTTTAAGGGTGGCCATGTGACTTGCTCTGGCCAAGGAAATGTGAGGGGAAGTGATGCTTGGGGAGAAGCATTTAATTGCTGGCTCCTAAAGCTCCAGCCCCCACTGCCCACCGTGGCAATCTGCAAAGCATCTCTGGACATGGATATTGCCGTGCCAACCTGGGAGGATGGCAACCCTGGAGAGGTGCAGATGACTTTGCAGGAGTGGGAAATGAATGTGTGTTACATCAGTGACATTTTGGGTGGTGGTTATTGCAGATATCCTAGCTTATCT
Organism: Eubalaena glacialis; assembly: GCF_028564815.1. Classification (NCBI taxonomy): domain Eukaryota; kingdom Metazoa; phylum Chordata; class Mammalia; order Artiodactyla; family Balaenidae; genus Eubalaena; species Eubalaena glacialis. The sequence continues at coordinate 192,510,835 of NC_083718.1, read as the reverse complement.
GGATGAATGCACTGGTTTTATATATTTTCCAGAAAAGGCATATAAGCGAAGAGGCACAGAAGAATTTAGGAAACCTGAAGTCTAGTTCTGATTTCAGGAGGTGAGGGTAGCCACCTAACCTTCTGTGGTGGGCTGAATAATGACCCCGCTGCCCCAAAGATGTCCCTGTCCTAATCTCTGGAACCTGTGGATATGCGAACATGGTAAAAGGGACTTTGCAGATGGGATTAAGTTAAGGATCTTGGGATGAGGGGATTATACTGGATTATCGGGGTGGTCCAATACCATCACAGGGGTGCCTGTAGGAGGGAAGCAAGAGGGTCAGAGTCAGAGGAGATGTGACAGCAGAAGCAAACTTTGGACGGATACATTTTGAAGATGGAGGCGTGGCCACAAGCCAAGGAGTGCAGGCGGCCTCTAGAATCTAGAAAAGGCAACGGAAGGGATCCTCTCCTGAGATCTCCAGAAGGAACGCAGCCCTGCAGACACTTTGGTTTCATCCCTGTAAGACCCATTTCAGACTTCCGATTTCCAGAATCGTCAGATAATTCTTGTGTGCTGTGTTAAGCCACTCAGATGGCGGTAATTCGTTTCAGCAGTGATAAGAAATGAATATGCCCTGCCTGTCCTCGTGCTCAAGACTTGGACAGTGAGGTGAACCCAACGAGGTCAGAGTCAACGCATTCCAATGTGCAGACGTATCTTCTGGGAAGCAGGGGAGAGTGAAACAACGGCTGAGACCTCTCGAAAATGAAAGTTCAGCTAATTGAACACTTTCACATATTAGCACATTCAGTCTGCTGATGAACAAAGCTGAGTGGCCGCAAAATCATGCTGAGATTATTTCCCTGAGGTTATGGGCCCTGGTTGGGGAGGTTGAAATATAATATATATGTATATATATTGGGAGAGACTACATTTAGTGACTAATTTGGGAATTAATCCGGTGGCACATAATCACCAGGGTACCTAGTGTCAAAGACTGCTTGAGAATTAGACATCATTTGAATGCTTTTCTCTCATAATGAACACTGGTGAGAGGCCACCAGGAGCAGAGACCTCAGTTCTAATAATGACCGCCAAGAGGGCCGGGTCAGAAAACACTCCAGGGAGTGTTTTTAATTTCAACTCTGCCATCCATCCATCCACAGAGCCCCCTCCTCCGACTGTCCTTGCCATGACATTCTGTGTCTTCAGCCCCCTACACACGGAGACATAAAGGACAACCCTGAGAACTGAGGGCAGAAACGCCTTGAGATTGAGAGTTAGGGATGAAGGTGAGCAGGCCCCTGGAGGATGGGGCCAGGGCAGGGGAATCACGGTGTCACCATCAGGGCTTCTGCACAGCTCGCGGCTCTGTGGGGCCTGTAGGATTACCGAGGCTTCCGGGTAGTTGCTGCCCTGAATTTTGGCATCTTTGTCCCTACTTGTGTAATTGCAAGTTGCAAGTGTAGCAATAAAGTGTGTGCACAGATACACCCTCTGGGATTACTCAGTGGGTATTAAACTGGACTCACAGGGAGGTGATGAGATGCCCCAGGTGGGTAAGCAGAGGGGAGTGGTGGCCGATGGACGTCGGGGCCACCGGAAGGCCAGTGAGGATACCGTGTAGGGAGCAAGAGGGCTCGGCTGGTAAATCTGGCACTTGCTTCAGAAAGCGGGGTCTTCAGGGTCCAGCCCAGCCTTCCTCACTGCAGGTGAGACACCCTGAGCGTTCATGCTGATCAACGACAGTGCTTTGCTGACGACCAAGATGACAGGTGCACAGTGCTGGCTCCGCTGGTCTCTCCTGGCCAAGTTGCCCCCAGGGATCGTGCTGGGAGATGGGTCTGCAGCAGTGCCAACAGATGCAAGATGTAACTAGATACAGAATTTTAGGTCCTTCCATTGAATTCCCGTGAAATAGAGGCACTTGTTATTGACAACTGACAAATAAGGAAGACACGCAGGGTCTCAGCCCCTGGCCAGAGTTGGTCTGAGACATCGATCACCAGACTGGGCCCTCACTCCCTGCCATTTTAAGAAAATTTTCAAGGGCTTATTCAGTCCAGCTACTTATTTTTTTAAAAAAATTTTTAAAAAATTAAAGTACAGTTGATTTACAATGTTTCAGGTGTACAGCAAAGTGATTCAGTCATACAGCGTTGGCCAAAACATTTGTTCAGTGTTCTCCATAAGATGGCTCTAGTAGCGCTTAGTTGTCTTTGACCTCATTCAGAACAATTTTGTTAGATTGTATTGTGACAGCTGTCATGTCAGCATGCATTAAAAAAAAACTTATTAAAATTGGTGAATTTTTGTGTAGCAATTTTAATATTGAAGAGGGAAGAAAAAAGCAACATTTTCAGCATACTATGCTTTATTATTTCAAGAAAGGTAAAAATGCAACTGAAACGCAAAAAAAGATTTGTGCAGTGTCTGGAGAAGGTGCTGTGACTGATCGAATGTGTCAGAAGTGGTTTGTGAGGTTTCGTGCTGGAGATTTCTCGCTAGACGATGCTACACTGTCTGGTAGACCAGTTGAAGTGGATAATGATCAAATCGAGACTTTAACTGAGAACAATCAACGTTATACCACATGGGAGATAGCCGACCTACTCAAAATATCCAAATCAGTGTTGAAAATCATTTGCACCAGTTTGGTTATGTCAATCGCTTTGATGTTTGGGTTCCACATAAGTTAAGCTAAAAAAACCTTCTTGACCGTATTTCCACATGCGATTCTCTACTTAACTGTAATGAAAACGTTCCATTTCTAAAACAAATTGTGACGGGCAATGAAAAGTGGATACTGTACAATAATGTGGAATGGAAGAGATTGTGGGGCAAGCAAAATGAACAACCACTGACCACACCAAAGGCAGGTCTTCGTCCAAAGAAGGTGATGTGTATATGGTGGGATTGGAAGGGAGTCCTCTATTATGAGCTCCTTCTGGAAAACCAAATGATTAATTCCAACAAATACTGCTCCCAATTAGACCAATTGAAAGCAGCACTCAACGAATAGCTTCCGGAATTAGTCAACAGAAAATGCATAATCTTCCATCAGAATAATGCAAGACTGCATGTTTCTTTGATGACAAGGCAAAAACTGTTACATCTTGGCTGGGAAGTTCTGATTCATCTGCCATATTCACCAAACATTGCACCTTCAGATTTCCATTTATTTAGGTCTTTACAAAATTCTCTTAATGAAAAAAATTTCAATTCCCCTGGAAGACTGTAAAAGGCACCTGTAACAGTTATTTGCTCAAAAAGATAAAAAGTTTTGGGAAGATGGAATTATGAAGTTGCCTGGAAAATGGCAGAAGGTAGTGGAACAAAACACTGAATACGTTGTTCAATTACGATCTTGGTGAAAATGAAAAATGTGTCTTTTATTTTTACTTAAAAACCAAAGGAACTTTTTGGTCAACCTTATATATATTCTTTTTCAGATTCTTCTCTATTATAGGTTATTATAAGATATTCAATATAGTTACCTGTGCTATATAGTAGGGCCTTGTTGTTTATCTATTTTGTGTATAGTAGTTTATATGTGTTAATCCCAAATTCCTAATTTATCCCTCCCCCCACTGCCTTGGTAACCATAAGTTTGTTTGCTATGTCTGTGAGTCTGTTTCTGTTTTGTAAATAAATTCATTTGTATCATTTTTTTAGATTCCACATATAAGCAGTATCATATGATATTTGTCTTTCTCTGTCTGACTTACTTCACTTAGTATGATAATCGCTGGGTCCATCCATGTTGCTGCAAATGGCATGACTTCATTCTTTTTTTACGGCTGAGTAATATTCCACTGTACATATGTACCACATCTTCTTTATCCATTCATCTGTCAATGGACATTTAGGTTGTTTCCATGTCTTAGCTATTGTGAATATGCTGCTATGAACATAGGGGCGCATGCATCTTTTTGAATTACAGTTTTCTCTGGATATATGCCCAGGAGTGGGATTGCTGGATCATCTGGTAGCTCTTTAGTTTTTTAAGGAACCTCCATAGTGTTCTCCATAGTGGCTGCACAGATTTACATTCCCACCAACAGTATAGGAGGGCATGTTAACCATTCTTTTTTTAAAAAATTTTATTGAAGTATAGTTGATTTGCAATGTTGTGTTAATTTCTGCTGTATAGCAGAGTCACTCAGTTATACATATATATATTCTTTTTTGGTTAACCACTCTTAAGCGTGCAGTTCAGTGGCAGTGATTACCTTCACATTGTTGTGCAACCGTCACCACCAACCATCCCCGGAACCCATCTCTCCTGCAAAACTGAAACTCTGTCCCCCACTATAAAATATCTTAAACACACATATGAGTGTAGAGAACAGATTTTAACATCCAGCTGCAGGATTTAGCAGGCTGGACCTATGCTTACCAACTGATTATCGTGCTTTCTAATTTTGCATACATTAAATATAAATGATTTTGGGTGTCTTAATATTTAACAAAATGATATCATTTATCACCCTAAAACTTAATTTTTAAACTCAACATTAGGTTTTTAAAGATTTGTTCCATGTTGATACATCTCAGGTTTTGTTCATTTATATCAGCTACAACAAAACACGTCATATTATAAAAATTTCACAATTTATTTATAATTTTTGCTAATCTGAGGAGTGAGAGAAATTTCAATTTTGTGTTAAGGTGTTTTCCTGATTATCAGTGAGGTTGAGTGTGTACCTCAACTGAGATGCTCATATGTTCTTTCTTCTTTACTTGTCAATATTATTGGAATTAAGGGATTTTTGGATGTTGAAACATTCTTACCTTCCAGGGACATCCTTTTTTGTCATGAAATACAATCTTTTTACAACGATACACCACTACACTCTATTAGCTAATGTATTTTAAAATATTTTACATGTATCTTTATAGTTAAAATTGATGTATTGTTTTATCATTTTTGGAAGTTTTGTCACCAATATTACACTACTTTTATACAGTGAATTGGGTAGTTTTCCCTTCTCTTACAGTCTCTGAAAATTTTTATTATTATTTTTCAAATCTCAGCATAATTCATTCTTTGGTTTATTAAAAATTGCCTACAAACCATCTCTTGTTTGTGCCTTTTGAGGGAGGAAGAGTGGTTTCTGATAATTGGTTTGTTTCTTTAATGGAGATGGACTTACCCAGATTTTTTTTTTTTTTTTAAACATCTTTATTGAAGTATAATTGCTTTACAATGGTGTGCTAGCTTCTGCTTTACAACAAAGTGAATCAGTTACACATATACATATGTTGCCATATCTCTTCCCTCTTGCATCTCCCTCCCTCCCACCCTCCCTATCCCACCCCTCTAGGTGGTCACAAAGCACCGAGCTGATCTCCCTGTGCTATGCGGCTGCTTCCCACTAGCTATCTATTGTACATTTGGTAGTGTATATATGTCCATGACACTCTCTCACCCTGTCACATCTCACCCCTCCCCCTCCCCATATCCTCAAGTCCATTCTCTAGTAGGTCTGTGTCTTTATTCCCATCTTGCCACTAGGTTCTTCATGACCTCTTTTTTTTTTTTTTTTTTTTCCCCTTAGATTCCCTATATATGTGTTAGCATACTGTATTTGTTTTTCTCTTTCTGACTTACTTCACTCTGTATGACAGACTCTAACTCCATCCACCTCATTACAAACACCTCCATTTCATTTCTTTTTATGGCTGAGTAATATTCCATTGTATATATGTGCCACATCTTCTTTATCCATTCATCCGATGATGGACACCTAGGTTGCTTCCATGTCCTGGCTATTGTAAACAGAGCTGCAATGAATATTTTGGTACATGACTCTTTCTGAATTATGGTTTTCTCAGGGTATATGCCCAGTAGTGGGATTGCTGGGTCATATGGTAGTTCTATTTTTAGTTTTTTAAGGAACCTCCATACTGTTCTCCATAGTGGCTGTATCAATTTACATTCCCACCAACAGTGCAAGAGTGTTCCCTTTTCTCCACACCCTCTCCAGCATTTATTGTTTCTAGATTTTTTGATGATGGCCATTCTGACCGGTGTGAGATGATACCTCATTGTAGTTTTGATTTGCATTTCTCTAATGATTAATGATGTTGAGCATTCTTTCATGTGTCTGTTGGCAATCTGTATCTCTTCTTTGGAGAAATGTCTATTTAGGTCTTCTGCCCATTTTTGGATTGGGTTGTTTGTTTTTTTGTTATTGAGCTGCATGAGCTGCTTGTAAATCTTGGAGATTAATCCTTTGTCCGTTGCTTCATTTGCAAATATTTTCTCCCATTCTGAGGGTTGTCTTTTGGTCTTGTTTATGGTTTCCTTTGCTGTGCAAAAGCTTTTAAGTTTCATTAGGTCCCATTTGTTTATTTGTGTTTTTATTTCCATTTCTCTAGGACCTGGGTCAAAAAGGATCTTGCTGTGACTTATGTCATACAGTGTTCTGCCTATGTTTTCCTCTAAGAGTTTGATAGTGTCTGGCCTTACACTTAGGTCTTTAATCCATTTTGAGTTTATTTTTGTGTATGGTGTTAGGGAGTGTTCTAATTTCATACTTTTACATGTACCTGTCCAATTTTCCCAGCACCACTTATTGAAGAGGCTGTCTTTTCTCCACTGTATATGCTTGCCTCCTTTATCAAAGATAAGGTGACCATATGTGCGTGGGCTTATCTCTGGGCTTTCTATCCTGTTCCATTGATCTATATTTCTGTTTTTGTGCCAGTACCAAACTGTCTTGATTACTGTAGCTTTGTAATATAGTCTGAAGTCAGGGAGCCTGATTCCTCCAGCTCCATTTTTCGTTCTCAAGATTGCTTTGGCTATTCGGGGTCTTTTGTGTTTCCATACAAATTGTGAAATTTTTTGTTCTAGTTCTGTGAAAAATGCCAGTGGTAGTTTGATAGGGATTACATTGAATCTGTAGATTGCTTTGGGTAGCAGAGTCATTTTCACAATGTTTATTCTTCCAATCCAAGAACATGGTATATCTCTCCATCTGTTTGTATCATCTTTAATTTCTTTCATCAGTGTCCTATAATTTTCTGCATACAGGTCTTTTGTCTCCTTAGGTAGGTTTATTCCTAGGTATTTTATTCTTTTTGTTGCAATGGTAAACGGGAGTGTTTTCTTAATTTCACTTTCAGATTTTTCATCATTAGTATACAGGAATGCAAGAGATTTCTGTGCATTAATTTTGTATCCTGCTACTTTACCAAATTCATTGATTAGCTCTAGTAGTTTTCTGGTAGCATCTTTTGGATTCTCTATGTATAGTATCATGTCATCTGCAAACAGTGACAGCTTTACTTCTTCTTTTCCGATTTGGATTCCTTTTATTTCTTTTTCTTCTCTGATTGCTGTGGCTAACACTTCCAAAACTATGTTGAATAATAGTGGTGAGAGTGGGCAACCTTGTCTTGTTCCTGATCTTAGTGGAAATGGTTTCAGTTTTTCACCATTGAGGACAATGTTGGCTGTGGGTTTGTCATATACGGCCTTTATTATGTTGAGGAAAGTTCCCTCTATGCCTACTTTCTGCAGGACTTTTATCATAAATGGGTGTTGAATTTTGTCGAAAGCTTTCTCTGCATCTATTGAGATGATCATATGGTTTTTCTCCTTCAATTTGTTAATATGATGTATCACGTTGATTGATTTGCGTATATTGAAGAATCCTTGCATTCCTGGAATAAACCCCACTTGATCATGGTGTATGATCCTTTTAATGTGCTGTTGGATTCTGTTTGCTAGTATTTTGTTGAGGATTTTTGCATCTATGTTCATCAGTGATATTGGCCTGTAGTTTTCTTTCTTTGTGACATCTTTGCCTGGTTTTGGTATCAGGGTGATGGTGGCCTCGTAGAATGAGTTGCGGAGTGTTCCTCCCTCTGCAATATTTTGGAAGAGTTTGAGAAGGATAGGTGTTAGCTCTTCTCTAAATGTTTGATAGAATTCGCCTGTGAAGCCATCTGGTCCTGGGCTTTTGTGTGTTGGAAGATTTTTAATCACAGTTTCAATTTCAGTGCTTGGAATTGGTCTGTTCATATTTTCTATTTCTTCCTGGTTCAGTCTCGGCAGGTTGTGCATTTCTAAGAATCTGTCCATTTCTTCCAGGTTGTCCATTTTATTAGCATAGAGTTGCTTGTAGTAATCTCTTATGATCGTTTGTATTTCTGCAGTGTCAGTGGTTACTTCTCCTTTTTCATTTCTAATTCTATTAATTTGAGTCTTCTCCTTTTTTCTCTTGATGAGTCTGGCTAATGGTTTATCAATTTTGTTTATCTTCTCAAAGAACCAGCTTTTAGTTTCATTGATTTTTGCTATTGTTTCCTTCATTTCTTTTTCATTTATTTCTGATCTGATCTTTATGATTTCTTTCCTTCTGCTAGCTTTGGGGTTTTTTTGTTCTTCTTTCTCTAATTGCTTTAGGTGCAAGGTTAGGTTGTTTATTCGAGATGTTTCCTGTTTCTTGATGTAGGCTTGTATTGCTATAAACTTCCCTCTTAGAACTGCTTTTGCTGCATCCCATAGGTTTTGGATCGTCGTGTCTCCATTGTCATTTGTTTCTAGGTATTTTTTGATTTCCCCTTTGATTTCTTCAGTGATCACTTCGTTATTAAGTAGTGTATTGTGTAGCCTCCATGTGTTTGTATTTTTTACAGATCTTTTCCTGTAATTGATATCTAGTCTCATAGCGTTGTGGTCGGAAAAGATACTTGATACGATTTCAATTTTTTTAAATTTACCAAGGCTTGATTTGTGACCCAAGATATGATCTATCCTGGAGAATGTTCCATGAGCACTTGAGAAAAATGTGTATTCTGTTGTTTTTGGGTGGAATGTCCTATAAATATCAATTAAGTCCATCTTGTTTAATGTATCATTTAAAGCTTGTGTTTCCTTATTTATTTTCATTTTGGATGATCTGTCCATTGGTGAAAGTGGGGTGTTAAAGTCCCCTACTATGATTGTGTTACTGTCGATTTCCCCTTTTATGGCTGTTAGTATTTGCCTTATGTATTGAGGTGCTCCTATGTTGGGTGCATAAATATTTACAATTGTTATACCTTCCTCTTGGATCGATCCCTTGATCATTATATAGTGTCCGTCTTTGTCTCTTGTAATTGTCTTTATTTTAAAGTCTATTTTGTCTGATATGAGAATTGCTACTCCAGCTTTCTTTTGATTTCCATTTGCATGGAATATCTTTTTCCATCCCCTCACTTTCAGTCTGTATGTGTCTCTAGGTCTGAAGTGGGTCTCTTGTAGACAGCATATATATGGGTCTTGTTTTTGTATCCATTCAGCCAGTCTGTGTCTTTTGGTGGGAGCATTTAATCCATTTACATTTAAGGTAATTATCGATATGTATGTTCCTATTCCCATTTTCTTAAATGTTTTGGGTTTGTTATTGTAGGTGTTTTCCTTCTCTTGTGTTTCTTGCCTAGAGAAGTTCCTTTAGCATTTGTTGTAAAGCTGGTTTGGTGGTGCTGAACTCTCTCAGCTTTTGCTTGTCTGTAAAGGTTTTAATTTCTCCGTCAAATCTGAATGAGATCCTTGCTGGGTAGAGTAATCTTGGTTGTAGGTTTTTCTCCTTCATCACTTTAAGTATATCCTGCCACTCCCTTCTGGCTTGCAGCGTTTCTGCTGAAAGATCAGCTGTTAACCTTATGGGGATGCCCTTGTGTGTTATCTGTTGTTTTTCCCTTGCTGCTTTTAATATGTTTTCTTTATATTTAATTTTTGATAGTTTGATTAATATGTGTCTTGGTGTGTTTCTCCTTGGATTTATCCTGTATGGGACTCTCTGTGCTTCCAGGACTTGATTAACTATTTCCTTTCCCATATTAGGGAAGTTTTCAACTATAATCTCTTCAAATATTTTCTCAGTCCCTTTCTTTTTCTCTTCTTCTTCTGGGACCCCTATAATTCGAATGTTGGTGCGTTTAATGTTGTCCCAGAGGTCTCTGAGACTGTCCTCAGTTCTTTTCATTCTTTTTTCTTTATTCTGGTCTGCAGTAGTTATTTCCACCATTTTATCTTCCAGGTCACTTATCCGTTCTTCTGCCTCAGTTATTCTGCTATTGATCCCATCTAGAGTATTTTTAATTTCATTTATTGTGCTTGTCATCGTTTCTTGATTCCTCTTTAGTTCTTCTACGTCCTTGTTAAATGTTTCTTGCATTTTGTCTATTCTATTTCCAAGACTTTGGATCATCCTTACTATCATTATTCTGAATTCTTTTTCAGGTAGACTACCTATTTCCTCTTCATTTGTTAGGTCTGGTGTGTTTTGACCCTGCTCCTTCATCTGCTGTGTGTTTTTCTGTCTTCTCATTTTGCTTATCTTACTGTGTTTGGGGTCTCCTTTTCACAGGCTGCAGGTTCGTAGTTCCCGTTGTTTTTGGTATCTGTCCCCAGTGGCTAAGGTTGGTTCAGTGGGTTGTGTAGGTTTCCTGGTGGAGGGAACTAGTGCCTGTGTTCTGGTGGATGAGGCTGGATGTTGTCTTTCTGGTGGGTTCGTCCACGTCTGGTGGTGTGTTTTGGGGTGTCTGTGGCCTTATTATGATTTTAGGCAGCCTCTCTGTTAATGGATGGGGCTGTGTTCCTCTCTTGCTAGTTGTTTGGCATAGGGTGTCCAGCACTGTAGCTTGCTGGTCGTTGAGTGAAGCTGGGTCTTGATGTTGAGATGGAGATCTGTGAGAGATTTTCGCCATTTGGTATTACGTGGAGCTGGGAGGTCTCTTGTGGACCAGTGTCCTGAAGTTGGCTCTCCCACCTCAGAGGCACAGCCCTGATGCCTGGCTGGAGCACCAAGAGCCTTTCATCCACACGGCTCAGAATAAAAGGGAGAAAAAATGGAAAGAAAGAAAAAAAGAGGATAAAATAAAATAAAATAAAGCAATTATAATAAAAAATAAGAAAAAAAATTATTAAGAGTAAATTTATTAAGAAAAAAAATTTTTTTTAATTTTTAAAAATAGATTTATTAATTTTTTATACTAAAAATAAGAAAAAAATTATTTAGAAAAAATTTATTAAGAAAAAAAATTTTTTAATTTTTTAAAATAAAAAATATGAAAAAACTTATTAAAAATTTTTTTAAAAATAGAAAATAAGGAAAAAATTATTAAGAAAACATTTATTAGGGAAAAAAAAATTTTAAGCCAAAAAAACAAACAAACAAACAAACAAAAAAAAAAAAAACGGACGGACCTAACCCTAGGACTAACGGTGAGAGCAAAGCTATACAGACAAAATCTCACCCAGAAGCATACACATCTACACTCACAAAAAAAAGGAAAAGGGGAAAAGTTAATATATCCTGCTCCCAAAGTCCATCTCCTAAATTTGGGATGATTCGTTGTCTATTCAGGTATTCAACAGATGCAGGCACATCAAGTTGTTTGTGGAGCTTTAATCCGCTGCTTCTGAGGCTGCTGGGAGAGATTTCCCTTTCTCTTCTTTGTTCGTACAGCTCCCGGGCTTCAGCTTTGGATTTGGACCCGCCTCTGCATGTAGGTCCCCTGAGGGCGTCTGTTCCCCGCCCAGACAGAACGGGGTTAAAGGAGCAGCTGATTCGGGGGCTCTGGCTCAGTCAGGCTGGGGGGAGGGAGCGGTACGGAGGAGGCGGGGCGAGCCTGCGGCGGCAGAAGCCGGCGTGACGTTGCAGCAGCCTGAGGCGCGCCGTGCGCTCTCCCGGGCAAGTTGTCCCCGGATCACGGGAGCCTGGCCGTGGCGGGCTGCACAGGCTCCCGGGAGGGGCGGTGTGGAGAATGACCTGTGCTCGCCCACAGGCTGTTTGGTGGCGGCAGCAGCAGCCTTAGCGTCTCATGCCCGTCTCTGGGGTCCGCGCTGATAGCCGCGGCTCGCGCCCGTCTCTGGAGTTCGTTTAAGTGGCGCTCTGAATCCCCTCTCCTTGCACGCCGCGAAACAAAGAGGCAAGAAAAAGTCTCCTGCCTCTTCGGCAGCTGCAGACTTCTTCTCGTGCACCCTCCCGGCTAGTTGTGGTGCGCTAGACCCTTCAGGCTGTGTTCACGCCGCCAACCCCAGTCCTCTCCCTGGGATCCGACCGAAGCCCGCGCCTCAGCTCCCAGCCCCCGCCCGCCCCGGCGGGTGAGCAGACAAGCCTCTCGGGCTGGTGAGTGCTGCTCGGCGCCGAGCCTCTGTGCGGGAATCTCTCCGTTTTTCCCTCTGCGTCCCTGTTGCTGTGGGATCCGCGCTGATAGCCGCGGCTCGCGCCCGTCTCTGGAGCTCGTTTAGGCGGCGCTCTGAATTCCCTCTCCTTGCGCGCCGCGAAACAAAGAGGCAAGAAAAATTCTCCTGCCTCTTTGGCAGCTGCAGTCTTCTTCCCGGACTCCCTCCCGGCTAGCACCGAAGCCCGAGCCCCAGCTCCCAGCCCCCGCCCGCCCCGGCGGCGGAGCAGACAAGCCTCTCGGGCTGGTGAGTGCTGGTCGGCACCGCTCCTCTGTGCGGGAATCTCCGCTTTGCCCTCCGCACCACTGTGGCTGCGCTCTCCTCCGTGGCTCCGAAGCTTCCCCCCTCTGCTACCCGCAGTCTCTGCCCACGAAGGGGCTTCCTAGTGTGTGGAAACCTTTCCTCCTTCACAGCTCCCTCCCACTGGTGCAGGTCCCGTCCCTATTCTTTTGTCTCTGTTATTTCTTTTTTCTTTTGCCCTACCCAAGTACGTGGGGATTTTCTTGCCTTTTGGGAGGTCTGACGTCTTCTGCCAGCGTTCAGTGGGTGTTCTGTAGGAGCAGTTCCACGTGTAGATGTATTTCTCATGTATCTGTGGGGAGGAAGGTGATATCCGCGTCTTACTCTTCTGCCATCTTGCCCCTCCCTCCTTACCCAGATTTTTATCACTCTCTAGTCAGTTTTCTTAATTTTTCTACTGAAATTATCTAGTTTTTCAAATTTATTGGAAAATCGATGAAATTTTTAGAAGACAATAAGAGAAAATATTTTTATGACTTCAGGGTAGGGAAGAATTTCTTAAACAAGGTTTAAAAATTAAAAGTAGCTATAAAGGAGAATATTGATAAATGTGGCTACATTAAAATTCAGAATGCCTGTTCAACAGAGAATGCCAAAATGTGAAAATCAAGACACAGGAAGTGTCTGTGCCTGGAGGAAAATACTTGTAATGCAAAAAGGGACAAAGAAATCCCACTCCTGAGCATATATCTGGAGAAAACTCTAATTCAAAATGATACATGCATTCTAATATTCATAGCAGCAATATTTACAGTAGCCAAGACATGGAAGCAACCCAAATGTCCATCAACAGATGAATGGATAAAGAAGATGTGGTACATACACACAATTGAATACTATTCAACCATAAAAAAGAATGAAATAATGCCATTTGCAGCAATATGGATGGACCCAGAGATTATCATACTAAGTGAGGTAAGCCAGACAGGGAAAGACAAATATCATATGATATCACTTATATGTGGAATCTAAAAAAAATGATACAAATGAACTTATCTACAAAACAGAAACAGACTCACAGACATGGAAAACAAACTTATGGTTACCAAAGGGGAAAGGGAGGGGGAGGGATAAATTAGGAGTTTGGGATTAGCAGATACAAAGTGCTATACATAAAATAGACAAACAACAAGGTCCTACTGTATAGCACAGGGAACTCTACTTAAGATCTTGTATAAACTATAATGGGAAAAAAAAAGAATGTATGAAGAGCTCCCGAAGACCGGAGCTGGAATTTTCTAGAAGAGGAATACACAGTCCACTCGTCTGAACAGGCACCCCGTCTCACTGGGGGTTAGGAAAATGGAAATTCAGACGTGGGAGAGGTGCCTTCCTCCCTGGCAAAGCTTCATGCTTTGGACCACAGCATAGATTGGTGTAGAGCAAAAGACACTTGGATAAATTGCTCGTAAGAGAGTTATTGCTACAAAAGCTTTGGAAACCCACCTGGCACCTTCTGGTGAGTGAGAAGACAAGCCGCTCATATCCTGGGGCCCGTATCTCCCTGGGAATATGCCAGGAGACAGGAGAAGTGTCTCATCCACACCAGGGAACAGCACTGTTCACCCTCAACGGTCCCCCAGTGGGAGAGGGCGTGGGTCAGTTGTGGCACCTGCACATGGAGAAAAGTTGATGCAAGAATCAAGACCATCACGTCCACGGTGGGGGTCCACTGCATCCACCACCCTCTCACGCTTCCCTGTGGGTGTCGGCCACTGTGATTGGGCAGGAGAAGTAGGAGTTGCAGAAGAAGTAAAGGGAGTAGAATGATCTCAATTATCAGACATGGTGGTAGTCTCTCCAGAACACTGTAGAGAACTGTGATAGAGGTAAGTCAGAACCATGGAAGATTTCAGGAAGTGTACTCTTAAGTTTCCTTGGGCTGCCATAATGAGTACCACAGTCTGGGCCACTTAAACAAGAAAAATTTAACCTCACATAGTTCTGGAAGCTGGAAGTCCAAGATCAAGGTGTCAGCAGAGCTGGTGCCTTCTGAGGCCACGAGGGAAAGTCTGTTCCACAATCTTCCTTAGATTCTGGTGGTTTGCTTCAATATTTGGCAAAGATTCCATGACTTCTAAGCAAGCATCACCCTGACATCTGACTTCATGTCCACGTGGAGCCTCCATGTACATGGGTCTGTGTCCAAGTTTCCCCTTTTTATAAGGATCACAGTCATTTTGAATGGGCCACCTTTCTCCAGTGTGAGCTCATCTTAACTGCAAAGACCCTATTTCCCAAAAGGGTCATATTTTGAGGTCCTGGGAGTTAGAACTTCCACATACAAATTTGGGATGGACACAATTCAACCCATAACAGGAAGGCAGCAGGACATAAAATTAACAAGCAAAAATCAACAAGGATGATCACCAGCCCTAAGATGATCACCACCCCGCCATCACAAAAAGAAGCAACTGAACCCAAGTGTATTTCAACTGAGTAATATAACCAGGTTGAAGGGAAAAAGACTAAAACTAAAAGCTACCTACAGGACTTTGACGATATACCTTCAGTGCAGGGGAAGAACAGCAGACCAACCTAGACCTCATTTCGGGAGGTTTGGTTTTGGGTGGGAAGGGTGTAGCGATGTTGGAACTATTTATGTGGACCATAGGACTGAGCGGGTGATAATATATATCGAGGGTCTGGGAGGCAGGGCTCCCTCTGCAAATGAAGGAAAAAAGAAGCAGAGAGTGAGGAAGGCGGGGAAACCCTGAAGGGCTGGACTGGAGTTGGAGCTTTCTGTATGAACTCCTGGGATATATACGAAAAAAATGATGGGGTATGTTGAAAGGGCATGGGGGTTCCCATTTGCCAAATCTGGGATAATAAGATCATCAAAGGCAATCAGAACAGCAGTGAACTATAAGTCCATGCTGATAATAAACAGGCAAACAAATAGTTCAGGAAATACGTAGGTCAAGGAGGAAGAAGGAGGGGACTTCCTCATGCTAGAATGCTGGCTGATAAATATGGAGGGTGTTGGAGAACACAGCCAAGATGTCACATCAATCGTGGTCGAGATTGGCTTGGGGGAGAGTCATCAATGGATGCTAAATAGGGATGGAGGTGCTGGTGAGGGTCAGGGCATGTGTGTCGTCTCAAAGTGCTCCACAGATTGGAGAAACAGTCTCCACGCAGTCGAGAAGGCAGACAACATCTGGGAAGTAATCCAAGCTGGCATCACCTGGAGGGAGGCAGGTAGATACCACCCACCTCCGGAAGTGAAGTTGGAGAGGGTCACAGCATCATGTGGGTGAGATCCTGGCCAGCCTGAATAACCTGAATCTGAGCACGGGGAAACACCAGACAAACCTAATGTGGTCCGTCCATTGGGATCTCTGGCTCATCTTCTTAAACGGTGTTAAGTGTCATGAAAAACAAAGTAAGACCCAGCGGCTGTTCCAGAGACGGAGACTAAGGAGGCATGAGCGTGTGGCCCAGACCCGGCCCGTGTACTGGGAAGGGGGCGGGAAGTGCTATAAAGCACATCACTGGGAAAACTGGCAGAACTGGAATAGAGACTGTAGGTTTGATAAAAGTATTGTACCCATATTAAATTCTCTGGACCGTGGTTATGTAAGAGAATATACTTTTCCGTAGGAAACGCACCTCGAAGTATTAAAGGGCAGAGGGGCGTGATGTGTGCAACTTACTTTCAAATAATTCAGAAAAAATGAATATATATACATATGGAGGATGAGAAAAAGTGATGGTGGCAACATGTTAAAAATTGGGGCAACTGGGTAAATTGCCTATGGGAGTTATCTGTACTGCTCTGCAACTATTCTGTGAGTTTGCAACTATTTCAAAATAAAAATTTTAGAAGATCATCATGTTCACCAAAAAAGGGGCAAATTACAGAATATGACGAGTCCATTACATAAGGGGCTTCCCTGGTGGCTCAGTGGTTAAGAATCCGCCTGCCAATGCAGGGGACACGGGTTCGAGCCCTGGTCCAGGAAGATCCCACATGCTGCAGGGCAACGAAGGCCGAGCGCCACAACTACTGAGTCTGCGTGCCACAACTATTGAAGCCCAAGTGCCCTAGAGCCCGTGCACCACAACAAAGAGTAGCCCCTCCTCGCCACAACTAGAGAAAGCCTGTGCACAGCAACAAAGAACCAATGCAGCCAAAAATAAATTAAAAAATTAAAAAAAAAAAGAGTCTGTTACATAAGATTCAAAAACCTGCAAAGCTAAAATTGCTTAGGGATTCATACATATGTATTAGAGTATAAAGAAAAGACAGCCCAGGAGGCACATGGAATTCAGGGAGGTGTGGGCTTCTGGGGGTACAGAGGTGACAGAAGACGGCAGGGCCACACCGTTATACGTGATGCTCCTTCAGGTGGGTGGTGAGTAGACAGTGCTTATGGTATTACCGTTCTTTAAACTCTGTAGATATGTTATATATACTCTTTTGGATTATGATATTTCATAATACATTTTTAAAAACCAAGAATGAAAGTAAAGCTATTATTACCCACTCTCCCATTTTTTGTTTAACAGATGAAGAAAACAAAGCTCAGTGACGTTTAGAGATTTGGCAGGGCTGGGATTTGAACCCAAGCCCGTGCTGCCTCCTCTACCTGAAGAAAGAGCACTAGTTAAGACAGAGGAAAGGAAGGGAATGAAACCCACTGGGCTGTTTGGAAAGATATGGCACTCCTTCCTCTTCTACCACGTCTTCCCTGGTGGGATGGCAGTGCCTGTGGCCAGGCCTCTTTGATGGATTAGGAGGAGAGTGGTACCTAATCCTGTGTTCTCTGGCACCTTTCCCAAACCAACAAAAGGGATTTTAGAATCGATATCCCTCCAAATTAATTTAAATTAAAAAGTAGCCACTGTCGAGAAGGGTGAAGTTGGAAGATCCGGCCAACACTGCCGGCTGTTTATAACGTCTACGCTGGACTTTGCCAACTGATTTGTCCAATGTCGCTGGAACGAGCCCTAAAGAAGCACCATGTTTACCTGGAAAGAGGGAATCATTGTGGTTCCCCTGTTGGGACTTTCAGTCAAATGGCCAGATGGACCCACAGTTGTCATTATTTGCCCTGCGTCCTCTTGTGCTCTCACCAACGTAGGTCAGCTGACGATCACCAATGTCTTCCCACTTTTCCGGACCTGCATTGAGTCTCCACATTTCTGCAGTCTTTCTCCTGTTGACAATCAAATTTTTATCTGATCATTAGTTTCTAATTGGTATTTGCTTTCCGTGTTTGGTGTGGTGGGCAACTGTCAAACAATTTGATTCAAATTCCCTGCAAGTCAGCTCTGCCTGATGTGTTTTCCTCTGTTCCCTTCTTCCCCAGCAAAAACCATATATGCATTTAAAAATAAACACACGTCTTGAAGGAGATGTTTTGAAATGTTCTCTTGTACCTGACAGCTGTGCTTTCCATGGAAATTGTAGCAATTGTTTTCACTGTAATGGCACAGGTTTTCCTTGAAGCTTCCAAAATATTAGCACTTGAGGGTATTATTATAGAAACTTAGCGCGGAGGGAATGTATTATGGACTTAGGGAATTGTAATAGTATTACAAGGGCTTATGGAATTGTGTAATAGTATTCTTGAAAGTCTCCTGGAATAAAAACAGATGATCTTTCTCATCAAAATGTTATCCTTGTTGGGTTGAGCAAGTTGGTGAAAAATGCTCTTCTCTAAGACACTCAGACACCCTCACACCAGCCTGCTACACCAGGGAGTGAATTAAACCCTTCCGTCCAGTCCTGGTGTCATGGACCAGACTGTGTACCGGGTGGGTCAGACACACGATAGGTTTCAGCTACTTCAGAATTTTTGTTTGTTTTGTTTGAGAACAGCCACAGGAAAGGAAGATGCTGTTTCCCCATTCAGCTGCATTCACTGGCAGGAAGAGAGAAAACATAAGTCAGAAGCTGGGGAGGGAGGTCTGAGAGTAACAGCAGAGCTCAGACCGGCCCAGCCCCTGTCACGGTGTCCCCTTGGGCCTGTCTCCTGGAGACTAAAAGCGTTTCTCTGGCTGTATTTTCAAAACGTGGGGGCCTTGGAGAAGTGCCTTTGGCTCTTGAGCAGAAAGATAAAATAGAAATCTAATAACAGTGCACAAGCCTGGACCCCTCATGTGGAACCAGCAGCCAGGAGCTGCCACCAGGGTCCATGGCTTCCAAATAAATGGGTTTAAAAAAAAATTGTTCTGTTTTGTTTTATGCATACAATTCAAGTGCAAGTCATCTGAAGGGTATGCAGGGAAGGGTCCGTCTTCCCTCTGGGTCCCAGGAGCCCTGCAATTCTCTTCCCAGGTTTTTGGGTGTGAACTTCAGGAAGTCGGGGTGGCCAGGCATGCAGCCATACCGACTTTGAGTCTCTCTCTTTCACACAGCTCATATACACCATGCTTTCTGTCCCACCTTGCTCTTCATTCAACGTGGTCTTGGAGATCTTTCAGAAAGACAAATACCATATCACTTATATGTGGAACTTAAAAAAAATGATATAAATGAACTTATTTAGAAAACAGAAGTAGACTCACAGACATAGAAAACAAACTTATGGTTACCAAAGGGGATAGTGGATGGGGGGGATGGAGAGATAAATTAGGAGTTTGGGATCAACATATACACACTAGTATATATAAAATAGATAAACAACAAGGACCTACTATATAGCACAGGGAACTATACTCAATATCTTGTAATAACCTATAATGGAAAAGAATCTGAAAAAGAATATATGTATATGTATAGCTGAATCGCTTTGCTGTACATCTGAAACTAACATAACATTGTAAATTAACTACACTTCAATTTAAAAAATGGTTAAAAAATAATTTTTGTGTATATGAAACCTTTGGATGTCCACTGTACTCTAAGTTTTTTGAAATCAATCAATCAAATCAATCAATGTGTCTGAATTCCTCTATCACAGAGCCTGGTACATAGCAGAAACTGAATAAATATATGTTAAATGTGTGACAGAGACTATGTAGCAATTGAATGAGACTGGAGATTAAATATACACAGGAAAAAAAAAAAAAAGAACCGCTTGTGCTGCCTTGTCCATGAACGGTCATTTCCTATTCTTGCCCATTTCTCTGGGCAGTTGGTTGTTCTGTTACAGATTTTTAGGTGCTCTTCATACATTAAAGAAATTAGCTTTAATCTGTAATATGAAGTATGTCTTTTTCCTTCCTTCTTTCCTTCCTCCCTTCCTTCTTCTTTCTCCCTCCTTCCTTTATTTCTTTTGTAATATTGATATTTGCTGTTGACATTTGTCTTTTTTGATTGTGCTTTTGGTGCTTTTTTTGCCTGCAGAAAATTTTTATTTTTATATAACCAAATATGAATGTTTTCTTTTGTAGCTTTGGGTTTTATAATATACCTGGTAAAATCTTTCCTGCCAGAAGATTATACAAACAGTTATTATTTCCTGTTTTGATTTTTTATATTTACATTTTTGATTCATCTGAAATTACTTTAGTGAAATATATGAGGTAGAGATAGAATTTTTTTTTCTCCAAACGGCTGTCCACTTGTCTCCAGCCCCCATTTTCTCTAGCACTTGAGTTGGGACCAGTGACTGAGTGGTCAGTGGTCTGTGGGCAGAGCCTGGCACTTGAGAACTTTCTGCCCACTTCCTCACCCCTCTCTTTGCTCAGGCAACCCTGCAGACCACGTGTCCCAGATAGCATAGCTACAAGACATAGTAGGGCTGCCTGACCCACATGGAACACGGGACGGGGTGAGGGAGCTGGAACTCCTATGCAGTGGAGATAGATCACACTTTCCAGAGTACCTGCCCAATCCCCATCCCAGCAGAAGTGAATCGGAGTTGTAGGTGCTCCACCCACAGTCAGTATGTTCTGTTCTATTTCATTTTATTTTATGTTAGTCATTCTGGTAGACAAGTAGTAGTATCTCAGTGTAGTTTTAATTTGGATTTCCCTGATGACAAATCAGTTTGAGCACCTTTAATATATTTATTGCCACATGTGCATCCCTCATTCTGAAGTGCTTGTTCAAAGCTTTTGTCCATTTTTCTATGGGTTTGCCTTTTTCTTATTCATTTGTGAGAGTTCTTTATATATTCTGGAAATGAGCCCTTGTTGGATGCGTGTGTAGAAAATATTTTCCTCCTACTCTGTGATTTGGATTTTCAATCTCTGATGGTCTTTTGATAACAGAAGTTCTTAATGATGTCTAATTTATCTTTTTTTTTTCTTTTTAGTTACCATATTTAAGAAATTTTATCTGTCTTAAGGTCCTGAATTTGTTCTCCTATGTTTTATTATTTTTGTTTGTTTTTTTGTTTTTTGATAATAAGTTAATATTTATTTGAATAGATTTACCTTAATCATAAATATTTCTCTGCTTTGAATAGCAAACATCTGAGGCTTTTAGTCATCCTTGTATTAGATAAAAATATAATGTTTTCTTTTAGATGCTTTATTGTTTTACCTTTAATATTTAGAGCTATAATACATATGGAGTTGATTATTGTATCTGGTGTGAGGTAAGTGTCAAGATATTTGTTTTCCTAAATGGACAGTCAGTTGACTCAATACCATTTGCTGGCTACACCATCATTCTCTGAAGCACTGTCACCTTTGTCCTAAATCAAAGAGGGTGTGTGGGGGTCACTTCTGGACTTTCTAGTCTGTTCCATTGGCCCATTTGTCTATCCTTGACCCTGCACCTATTGTTTTAATTACTGTAGCTTTAGAATAAACATTGATATCTGGTGGAGAAGTATTCCAGTTTTATTTTTCTTCAAGTTTATCTTGGTTAGTCTTGCCCAATTTCATACAAATTTTAGAATCAGGTTGTTAATTTTCACAAATATTTCTGGTATTTTGATTACTATTACAGTAAATTTACAGATCATTTGAGAATTATCATCTTTACAATATTTAGTGTTCTTAATCATAGACTTGGTATGTCTCTATTTATTTAGACCCTCAAACCACAATAAAAATGCCACCACGTGTTTACATTTCTTTCAGTAATGTTCTGTAGATTTTATTATAGAGATCTTTGCATATCATTTGTTAGGTTAATTTTTAGTATTTTTTTATTCCATTGTAAATTATGTCATTTAAATATTTATTTTCTGTTTGTTTCTTGTTCTTGTATAGCCATCCTTTGGATTTTTTTTTTATATTGGCTTTCTATACAGGAACTTGCTAAATTCACTTTTAATTCCACTAGGTTGTATACTCTTTTGGATTTGCTACATACCCATTTATATCATATATGAATAATGGGATAATATTTTGAATATTAATAAAAATGATAATAATGTTAATAAAGGAATAATGTTTCTACCTTTCCAATCTTTTTACCTTTTATTTAATTTTCCTGCCTGATTACAGTGGTGTGGACATTTAGTACAAAGTTGAATAGAAATGGTATTGGCAATTGTACTGGGTAGTGCCTCATTTCTAATATCAAGGGGAAAATTTTGAATATTTCACCATTAAATATGAAGTTTGCTAGAGTACTTTTTTCTTGTGAGTAGTCTTTATCAGATCAAAGAAGTTTTTTGTTTTATTTCTAATTTTCTAAGAGTTTGAATTTCATTAAATGCTTTTTTTTTTGCATCCATTGAAATAATCCTGCATTTAAAAAAATTCCCTTAAAGTGGAGAAGCGGGCTTCCCTGGTGGCGCAGTGGTTAAAAATCCACCTGCCAATGCAGGGGACACGGGTTCGAGCCCTGGTCCAGGAAGATCCCACATGTCTCAGAGCAAATAAGCCTGTGTGCCACAACTATGGAGCCTGCACTCAGATCCCGTGAGCCACAACTACTGAGCCCACATGCCTAGAGCCGTGTTCTGAAACAAGAGAAGCCACCACAATGAGAAGCCCGCACACTGCAGTGAAGAGTAACCCCCACTCGCCGCAACTAGAGAAAAGCCCACGAGCAGCAACGAAGACCCAACACAGCCAAAAATAAATAAATTAAATAAATAAATTTAAAAAAAACACAGGAAAAAAAATAGTAGAGACTCACACTGAATGATTTTTGAACGTTAGTACATTTTTGCCTTCTTGGGATAGATTCCACTTGGTCATGGTGAATTACCTTTTTTATATATTTCTGAATTCAATTTGCTAATATTATGGTTAAGATTTTTATATCTTAGCCCTTGAGAGACCTTGACTGATAATTTTCTTTCTCACACGCTCCATGTGGGTTATCAAGCTCATGCTAGCCTTAAAAAATAAGTTGGAAGTTTTTCTTCCTAAATTCTTCTCGTTTCTGCAAGAGTTGTGCAAAACTGGTATTATTCCTTCCTTAAATACTGGAATTATTTATCAGTGAAGCTGCTTGAATATTATTTATGAAGAATTTTATTTTTTAATATTATGTTGAAATATAATACATGTACAATAAAATTAACTCAGTTTATATGTACACTTAGGTAATTTTGACAAATGTATACACACAGACAACCACAATGAACATATACAACATTTCTTTATGCCCATGGAGTCAGTCGACTGCCTCTAGGCTCGGGCAACATTGATATGTTTCTGTCAGGAGAGATTAGTTTTGCCTCTTCTGACATATTGCATAAATAGACTCACACAATAAAATTTTTAGTGTTTAGCTATTTTTCCTTTACCCAGTACCGCATTTTAAGGTTCATCTGTGTTGTTGAGTTTATTAACAGTTTGTTCCATTTTACTGCAGAGTTGTATCCCATTGTATAACTATTACCGTGTATATATTTACTCGTTGACCTGTTGGTAGATATTTGGGTTGTTTTCAGTTCTTGGCCGCTGTGAACAAGGATGTTGTAAACATTCATGTCAAGTCATTTTGTGGGCATTGACTTTTATTTCTCTTGGGTAAATACCTAGGAGTGGAATTTTGGGTTATACTGTAAGTGTATAGTCAAATTTTCAAGAACCTAGTGAGCACTGTACCAATGTTCTTGTATCATTTCACGTTCGTGTTAGCTTGGATATCTGTCTGAGTTGCTACACGTTCTTTCCAACACTTGGTATTGAAACTCTTTTTACGTTTAGCCATTGTAAGTATGTGGTGGCGTTTTTGTTGTGGTTTTAATTTGCATTTTCTTGATGACTAACAAAGTTGATCTTTTTATGTACTTATATGACACCTGTGTATATTTTTTTAAAGTGTCTGTTCAAATTTTTAGCCCAATTTTTAAAAAGTTGGTTGTCTCATATTAAGTTGTAGAAGTTTGTAAAAATATATAGATTCTGGATTCAAATCCTTTTCTAGATAAAAATATTGTGATCTCCCCTCCACCAAAATACAGTTGTGTTTTCGTGCTCTTAATAGTATTTTTTGAAAAGCATAAGTCTGAATTGGAAGAAATCCAGTGTATCATTTTTATCATCTATGTTTTGTTTTTGCATCTTATGTAAGAAATTTTTGCCTATCCTAAGTTGATGAAGATTTTCTCCTATGATGTCTTGTCCTATAACTTTTATAATTTTGGCTAATACTGAGTTTTGGACCCCTATGAAATTAATACACACCCTCTTCAGCATTTGGTATTGTCAGTTTTTCAGATTTTAGCCATTCTAGTAAGTGTGTAATGACATCTCATTGTTGTTTTAATCCACAATTCCTTAATGGCATGTAATGTGAAGCATCTTTTCATATGTTTATTTTCCATCTGTATATCTTCTTTGATAAGGTACTTGTTCAAATCTTTTGCCCAATTTAAAATTGGGTTGTTTATTTTCTTATTTTTGAGTTTTTAAGAGTATTTTGTATATTTTGGATAACATTCCGTATCAGGTAAGTCTTTTGCTAATGTTTTTTTCCTCTTGTGGCTTGTCTTTTCATTTTCAACAGTATCTTTCGCAGAGGATAAGATTTTAATTTTAATGAATTCCAACTTATCAAAAAATTTTTTTCATGGATTTTTTTTTTGCTGTTGGATCTGAAACTCACCTCAAATCTTACGTGAGTTTTGATAGATAGTTTTTCCAGGAATTGGCTCATTTTTTTTTTTTTTTTACAGTGTTTTCTTCTTAATTCCATCCAGTGAATTTTCCAAGAATTTTATGCATTACATTTTCAATCCTAGATTTTTCTTTTTATTTTACATCTTCCTATTCTCTCCTCATTATGTTCATATTTTCCTTTAAGTCCTCCCACATATTAATAATAGCTGTTTGAAAGTACTTGACAGATAAATTCAAAATCTCTATCATTCCTGGGTCTGTTTCTAATGACTAATTTTTTTTCTTGGTTATGACTTAGAGTTTTGTTGTTGTTGTTGTTCTTGGTCTAACTAGTAATTTTGGATTGGTTGTTGAACTTTGTGAATTTTACACAGTTGAGTGCTGGATTTTGTTGTATTTTTAAAAAAGAGCATTGTATTTTGTTCTGGAAGCCTGTTAAGGAACTTGAAGATGAGCTTTATCCTTTCAAGTCTTATTTTTAGATTTTTTAAAGGAAAGGTCTAGATGAGCATTTACTTTGGGTCTTTACTAATTTATCCCTACCTCTAGGGTGTGGTCATTCTGCATTTTCTGCTGAATGACCTGGGTGTTCAAAACAAGGGCTCTTCCCATTGGCTCATTGGAAGCAAAATTTCCCAGTCTTGTATGAGCTTATAGTTGTCCAGTTTTTCTTTGTCTGACCTCATGGAATTTCATCCTGTGCATGTGAGGCTCTGTCTCCAGCCAAAGACTCAAAGGGATTCCTGTGCAGATTTTGGGAACTCCATTTTGGTATAACACCTTTGGTCCACACATTCTATCTGCCTCAGCCTCCCCATCTTCTGAGTACTCTGCTCAACTCATGATTCTGTCGTGCTCTGCTTTCATTCACCCTCCTTACACAGCAGTCTGGGAGGTACCTCCAATCAGAAAGCCAGGATATTGTTGACCCTGCCTCACTTGTTTTTTTTCCCACAGTCATGTCATTGTCTAATGCCTGGAAACAGTTGCATCCTTGCATCTTATATTTTGTCCAGGTTCTCATAGTTTCAATGAATGGACAAGTCTGGTTCTGAATATTCCGTCATCCATCTTTTTACTTTTAGCCTATCAGTGATCTCTCTCTCTCTCTTTT
The DNA here is from genome assembly GCF_028564815.1 of Eubalaena glacialis. Taxonomy (NCBI): domain Eukaryota; kingdom Metazoa; phylum Chordata; class Mammalia; order Artiodactyla; family Balaenidae; genus Eubalaena; species Eubalaena glacialis. Next base: position 192,485,318 of record NC_083718.1, on the reverse strand, counting down.
TTTTTTTCTGGTTTCTTTGGCTTTAATCATATATATAGATGTACATATATATTTACAACTTTAAAAGTTACAGTATTAGTGCATATTCATTGAAGAAAAAAAGCAGAAAACATGAAATCAGTCCTAAACCCATAATCTAGTGATAACCACACTTTATTTTTTGGTTTATATTCTCCTAGACTTTCTCTTAAAATGTGTGTAAGATTTTTGTTTTTTTTGTTTTTTTACAAAAATGGGGTCATACAGGACACATTACTTGTACTTAATCTTATGGTACATCCTTCCAGATCTGACCATGCAATTTTCCTTCTACAAGTCCTCTAAAACTTCAGTATTTGCTGCTGGACATGAAGACCAGACCCCTTGTCATAGCATAGTTCCCCTTTCCTGCGCTCTCCCAGCATCCAATACCTCCCTCTGTCACTGCACCTTTTCTATTCTGAATGGTAATCATTGACCTCCTCCCTCACCTGTATTAGGCTGAAGCATCTTGAGGGCAGGAGCCATGACTGACTATCTCCAAGACCTTCGCATTGTTCTTAACCTTAAGAAGGCTTAATACTTAGCTTGCAAATCAATTACTACATTGATTAATGAAGGAATAACTTTGTGGCTATTTTAGGTAACATTTATTGGGCATGCATCTGTGATAGGCACTGTTGAAAGTTCTTTTCATGTGTTATCCCATTTAATCCTCAAAACATCCTAGCGAGGTAGATACTATTTATGGAAGATTAGTAACTCAATCATGTCTTTGCCATTCTAAGTGGTGAAGGATTCTATTTCGGGCAGTCTGACACTAAAATCTGTGCTTGTAAGCTGTACTCCACACTTTATTCTTGTCTTGATTATTGCCATTCCCCAAACTCATAACCATATAATAAAATCCTACATCACATTTTCCTGTTCATTCTTCTACTGTCAGAGGATCAAACCCTTGAAACTAGCCCACGGAGATCACAGAGGAAGCTGCTGGAGCCCCAAAGAGCCGCAGACAGCAGTTTACCCATTTAATTTTTCCGGGGTGAGAATTGTCCTGGTGATTCATTCTGTGCTCTCATTAGAGCAATTATCCAGTTAATTGCTCTGATCTGGATTTGGCCCAGGCAGTGACTGCAGCTGGGGAGCTCTGGAGGACAAACAGATGGACTGCAAGGAGAGTTCTGAAGGAGGCCTGGGCAGGGAGGCTGGTCTCTGTGCCCCAAGCATGCTGTTCAACACCAGTCACCCTTCGTTTATTGATGGGACTTGCTCCTCTTCTCTACTGCAGTCAGCAAATAAGGACTACTGGCAAGTTCCCATAAAGGTGACCCTAGAAACTTAGAAACAGTGGAAATGAGGCTATTACTTGAGAGGATATCTATCCAAACTTCAAGTCCTGGATCATGGCAGAGATGTGCAAAGTCACCGAGGTGATGGAATTGTTCCCAGGCCCGCAAGGGTCGACTGCCACACAACCACATTGTTAAAGTAGCTAAAAATAGGATGTTTCAATCAGAGATAGGGTGGAGGTTGGTGAATGTTGCAACTGTGTGGTTCTATTGTTTCCTCACTCACTTATAAGAGTTGTCCCTAAGAACACCCCCCAGTAATACCCTTTACTTGGCTCATGTGCTTACTTGGTTGTCATTTCCCTGACTCCCCTGCTTACGATTGGAGTCAACATATTTGGGATGGTTAAATTCCCAATTTGCTCCATAGCCTTTGGGGTAAGAACAGTTATAGTGAGGAAGCCTTGGAACACCAGCTGTCTCTGGGTAAGAATCAAAAACAGAAATAATGAGTCAGAAACAGTACCATATCCTGGAGGGATGACAGACACCCTTAAAGATGTAACAGATACAGGGATGGCCTCCACGAGATCCCCATCTTATTCACCAATCTGGTGCACAAAGGCCAGATGGATCCTGGAGGGACAGCTGCAAACACAACCGAGTAATGGGCTGTAGCTGCTGTGCTGGGTTTTGCATCTTCGCTAGAGGAGGTCGACACAGTCCCAGGTGGCTGGGTGCAGTCCTTGACCTGCAAAAAGAGGTCTTTTATTCCTTATCAGGAAGAATGAGAAGCAGTTTGCCTGAATGTAGGTGGACCTCAGCACACATTTCTGCTCTTGTCTCAGGCCCCACATCCTCTGCCCCGACACCATCAAGCCCAAAGGGCTGTGGGCCATCTGTACTTCCTGCAAACATCACATTAGCCCGTCCTATCAATGACATCATGTTACGTGAACTGAATGAGCAATTAGTGGCAAGTATGCTGGTGGCCTTGGTGAAATGGACACACTCCGGAAGGTGGTGAGAGAAAAACCCTACAAAGTGTCAGGGGTTCACCTCATCAGTGATGTCTTAGGGTCCGGCGGTCTGAGTCATGCCAATTGTCCCTGGAAAATACAGGACAAACATGTGCATCTCACTCTTCCCACCAGTAGGAGGGAGTGCAAAGCTTGGGATGCCCATTGAGTTTAGGAGGTGGCATATTCCCCACTCAGAATGCTCCCTTTTGGAGAGTGAGGTGGAGGGTGGCCAGCTTTGAGTGGGACCTGGAGCAAGAGAGGCTCCGCAGCGGCCCCAGACGTGGTGCCAGCAGCTTGTCATGTGGGCCACATGACCCGGCAGACCCTGTGACAGCAGAGGTATCCGTGGTGGGAAAACACACTTAGGGGCTTTACATTGGCCCCAATAGAAGAGTCTCAGCTTCCAGAGCAAGGACGTGCCCTCTGCAGCATGAACGCTATGACACGGACTGTTGCTGGTCTTGTCCACTTGGGGTCCCCCTGGGCTCCATCAGTGTCAGTGAACTTGTGAATCCAGGCAGTGAAAGTCCCTGCGAAGGCTGAAGCTCCCACGCTTAGCCTCTACCCAGCTCTTGATCTTATTTCTTATTCGATCTTATTTCTTACCCCGCCTCGGGGCTCCTGCACCTCAGCTCCACTGTCCCCTTGCTGTGTCTCAATGTCCCACCTCCCTGCTGCCTCCCACCTCGGGGTCCCTCTGCCCAGGACACGGTCTGGATGTCCCACAGCCCTGCCCTCCCTTCACTCAGGCTCTGCTCCTACGAGTGCGTCCACACACCCGGCTGAAGGGAAGGTCCAGCAGTCCTCGCCCTCCTTGATTTTTCTAAAGCGAGCATCACTGCTGACTGCATGTCTCCCTCTTAGAAAACAGGTCCTGGGGGTGGGGGGTGGGGCAGGAATTTGCTTTCTTCACCGCGGCTCCTCCAGGTCCTATGACAGTGCCTGGCACACAGTCCGCACTCAACAAATATTTGCTGGATGCATGAAGTTTAAGGAGGTCTGCGTGTAACAAAGTTGAACCAGACTCTTTGCTGCGAGATTGCTCAGAGCCTTCAGCGTGCAATGTGCATGTGGGTTTCTGAGAGGGAGAGGCAGCAGGATGAAGAATTTCCAAAACTTGTTTCACTGTGGAATCATCTTTGACGACTCTCAGGGCAGCAAACTGCGGGAAACTCTACTAAGGTACTTTCGGTCCATGAGAGGGATGCTGGTAGGGAAGAGAGGGATGCTGGTAGGGAAGGGAGGGATGCTGGCAAGGAAGGGAGGGATGCTGGTAGGGAAGAGAGAGATGCTGGTAGGGAAGGGAGGGATGCTGGTAGGGAAGAGCTGGCTGGTCCTCTTCTGCTGTGTCCCTCTGTGCTTTCAACTCTAAGACTCTTCCCCACCTGCTCTTCCAAAACTGACTCCACATTAGGGCCCATTGTCTTCCCTGGTCATTGCTCAAGGGACCTTGGCATTCTTCTCTATTGTCACAAATTGACCTTGACGCTAAGAAAGAAAGTGGGCCCACGAGCCTACCAGTACTTCCACGTTGCTGCCTTACCTGTGTGTCACTATCTACCAAGTTTGTATGTCTAACTTCCTGCTTAGACACCAGGCTGGTTGATGGTGGGAAGCAGGTGTGCTTTCATTACAGGACTGAACCAATGGCTGTGGGACGAATGAACAGAAGAATTACCCTAGAGTCAGCCCCCATGGCTAAACTTCCACTCTTTTTAGAAATCCTTTGGGCCTCCCTATGAGCTCTTGGGGTCTCAGGGAGAGGGGATTGCATAGGATAAGTTGTGTTCAAGCCCAAATGGGGGTTCTGGCTGGGAGAGTGGTTGGTGGGGAGCAGCCCTGGGGGTGCGATTGGAAGAGGTTTCCCTGTGGTGGCCTGAAGCAGAAGCAGCCATACCTGGGGGCCAAGGAAAGTACAAATAAGTGACACCACATCCAGAGCATTCTCAGTTCAGAAACTGGGGGGAAAGCCATGGGTCCAGGAATGGATTCTGAAGATGGGGAAGCACAGAGCAGGAGCAGGGAGGCTCAGGGGTCCAGGAAGGTGGGCCCACGGGGGTCTCGGGGCTCAGCACTCACTGCAGCTGGAGGCCAGGTGCAAGGGATGGGGCTGAGTACGTTTTGAGGGAAAACGTGTAAACAAACTGATTTCAGCAGCGGCACAGAAGGAGGTGCTTGTCAGGATAGAGCTCAGACCAGATTTCTGAAGATTGCATTCCGATAAGACCCACAGTGACTCTCTCCTGGTTACATTTTCGGCAGAGAGAATGGCTGGCCCTGCATCCCTGGAATGACACTTGTGATTCCCATTATAGATGACCCTGGTCGGGATGCCCCTCAGGGCAAGGCTGTCTGGGCATTTCTTGCTGCTGGAAATGCCTTGGTTGGTAATATACTTTATGATTTAAATCCCAGCGTTTGCTGTCACACAGGGCTGGGTTTAAGTTGTGTTCACTTGGACAAGTGATTTAATGTGTTAAACCTCTATTTACTCCTAGGATTGGTGTGGGATTGAATAATACAGTGATTATAATGTGAATACTATCATCATCATCATCATCATCACTACTGTTTACTGAACTTTAACAATGAGCGTGAGTCCAGCAAATAAAATGAATTTTCAATGTTATGGAATAGGAAAAACAGGGTGGAGGGGGATACAGGTTCTTTAAAAAGGCAGATTGGGACTTCCCTGGTGGCACAGTGGTTAAGAATCCTCTTGCCAATGCAGGGGACAAGGGTTCGATCCCTGGTTTGGGAAGATCCCATATGCCGCGGAGCAACTAAGCCCGTGCGCCACAACTACTGAGCCCGCATGCCACAACTGCTGAGTTCCTCATGCCTAGAGCCCATGGTCTGCAACAAGAGAAGCCACTGTAATGAGAAGCCCATGCACCGCAACGAAGAGTAGCCCCCGCTCGCCACAACTAGAGAAAGCCCGCGCGCAGCAACAAAGACCCAATGCAGCCAAAAATATATAAATAAATTTATAAAAAAAAAAAAAAAAAAAAAGGCAGGATTGCCAGAAGTGAAAACTAGGGTTGGGAAGAGCTGGCAGCTGGTGAAGGCAGTAAACTGAGTTAAAAAAAAAAAATCTAACAAAAGAGCTTCCGCGTCTCAGACATTCCTGCCAAGGTCGTTTTGCTAATCCCTGAACTATATGCTTTAGATATTCCTTTACTGAGAGTCTTTTCATGGTAAAACTTCTCAATGGTTTTTGTGTGTGTGTGTTGTTTCATTTTGTTTAGAAGCATCTTTACTTCATTGAGTTCTCCTTAATGGACAGGTATTTCCTCTCTGCAACTTGATGCTGTTAGTTCAGCTGCCTCCTGGCTTCTGTCAGCATGACTGTTCCTTTTAGGGAAGTTGTCTTTTCTCTCTGACTGTTTTCAAGATCTTTGTCTTTGATCTTTTACAGTTTAGAGAGGGTTAAACCACCCCTTCATTGGTTTGTGTCTAGCCACATGATTTCTAGTCATCTATTTATTCCACAAATATTTGTAATATTTGATGGGTTCCTTCTCTGGGCATATGGGATCCAGCATAGAATAAAACAGAGACCCCAGCCCTCTAGTGCTGACATTGTAGCAGGGGATATAAACAAGAAATATAATAAACAAGCAAATTATATATAAAAGTAAAGGAAGACATGGAAGTTAAGTACTACAGGGCTGGGGTGAACACAGTGTTAAGAGGGGACAGGTGTCATGAGAAGGTGACATGTGAACAAAGACTATAGTTAACTGTACTTCATCATGACATTCAGGCTTTGACACCTGATATCTAAAGTCTGAAGTGAATCAGTCTCTCTTCTCTGCCTGCACATCATGAGGGGAGGCCTGCACTGTCTTTGGCTGCCCCTTCTTGCCTCTCATGCTGTTACTCTCTGGTATTTCTGTTCTTCTTGGTCTCACGCTGCCCCCAGGATACTCATTATGGAGGTCTCTGAGGGGCTCCCAATGTGTAGCCTTTTCCACTCAGGCTCTGGACAGTTTCTAAAATAAACTAATACAAGGATTGAAGTGAAAATGTCACCTTCATTCCTGTTGGAGGTCAATCCAGAAGATGTAGCTTAGTGGGGGAGCCAAATGGTTGTAGCCGGGGCTGCTGTAACAGGATACCTTAAACAACAGATGTTTATTGTTCAGAGTTCTGGAGCTGGAAGTCCAAGATCAAGGTGTTGGCAGATTTGGTGTCAAGTGAGGACCTTCTTCCTGATTTGTAGATGGCCATCTTCTTGCTGTGTCCTCACATGGCCTTTTCTTGGTATGGATGCAGAGAGAGAGAGAGAGAGAGAGGGTGCTAGTTCTGGTCTCTTTATCTGCATATAAGGGCACTAATCCCATCCTGGGAACCCCACCCTCATGGCCTCACCTAACCCTAATCACCTCCCAAAGGCCCCACCTCCAAATACCACCTCTCTGGAAGTTAGAGCTTCAGTATATGAATTTTGGAGGAACACAAACATTTAGTCCGTAACAGCATGTAACTCAAATCCCAGAACTAGGCACCTGGTCTCAGGCAGCACTGGACCCTGGGAGATTCTCATGTAGGCACCTGCCCAGGTAAGACTTAGGGCCCCATGGAGTAGAGGAGAGCTCAGGTTCCTGGTTGGGTAGCAGGCTTGCTCCAAGAAGGGGGTGCGCTTCTTGGGCTATAATTCTTCCTGAATTGACTGACCAGACAGGTCAGGCAGAGAAAGCATTGGAGAGGCCTGAAGTTACACTAATTAAACCCCTGTCACTGACAGGAGCATCAGGTGAAGTCAGAGGCAGGCCTCGTTTGCAGCCAGTATTATTGTTTTATATAATCGACGCTTGCTTACAGCACCCTCATCTTGCCTGTGTCTCTGCTTGTCTTCTCTTTGGCATCTGACACCTCCTTTTGGATTCAGTTTCTTACTTTTGGACAAGCCTGTTTGATCATCCAAAGGCAGGGCTGGTTTCTCCTGGATTCTGTTGTTATGCTGAGAGGCGGCTGTAAGTCGAAACGTGGCTCCGTTTCCAGGAGGTCTGTCTTCTCTCTACCGTTGATTGTAATGGTGTCTTTTTGTCTTTGGTATTCTGCAGGTTCATTATAATGCATCTGGACAGGTTTTATATTTATTTATACTTCTTGGGATCCAAGCTCCCTAAATCCGGGGAGTTAACACTTCCACCCATTCTGGAAAATTCTCTGCCATTACTTTCTCTAATATTCCCTCCCCCTCAGTCTCCCTCCACTCCTTTTCTGGACAACGTAGACATCTGTTGAGCCTTCTTCACTCTATTCCCGTGTCTCTTAACGACTCCTTCATAAAGTTTTACTTTTAAATCTCCCTGTGCTGTGTGAGTTCATTCCTAGGTCTCCCTCCAGCTGCCCATTTCTTCCTTGGGCTTCTAAACCCATTTGCTGAATTTTAGATTTCAGTGGCTATATTTGGTTCATGTTGAAGTATGTCTGTCACTTTAAGTGGGGCCTTATGGTCCCCCAGGGTTCCTGTGTCACTGCCGTCTCGCCCTTCGCCCTCGTCCCAGTTCTGCCCTAAATGGCCTCGTTGCTCCTCCCTCCATGCACTTTGCCCGTTGGCCAGATGTCGTCATGGGGGGCTTTCCTTTCTCACCTTCTCCACCAGCATCACCCCCCAGGTGGTTCCCTGTCCCCACCCTTCTTAGTATTTTCTCAGAGTCTCACACCACCGATGTGCTCCTTACACACACCTGCCTACCTCCCCAGAGTAGAAGCTCTGTGAGCAGGCACTTGGCTTTATTCGCTGTGGCGGCTCCGGAATTTGGTAAATGTCTGATGAGGCAGCTGAATGCGTGAGTCTAAAAGATGCTTATCCATCACTCCTTTCAGCGGGCCTATGGTTTGTGCTGCTGTTTAACAAAACTCCTCATTATCGAGGCAGATATCTCTCTGATTGATTGATTGATTGATTGATTCACATAGTGCAAACTCATGAATCTTAATTGAATTTGTCATTTTTAAATCAAATTCTGATGCTCACATCAGCCCAGGTTTGGCTAAAGGGAGCCTCTTCAAGCTAGCTGCCATATTCTTTAAAAAACAAACAAACAAACAAAAAAACTTTAACTTTTGAAATAATTTTAGATGTATAGAAAAGTTGCGAAGATGGTCCAGAGAGCTCACATATACTACTCAGCCAGTTTCCCCCACTGTTACTATTTTACATCACTTGGTACATTTTTCAAAACTAAGAAACCAACAGTTACACATGACTCTTAAATAAACTTGATGGGGACACCACAAATGGCCCCTGCTTTTTTCTGGGGATGCCCTTACATCCATGAGAGCTCAGCCGTGCCTCCGGTGTTACCATGTGCATCTCAGAGGCCTCTCATGGGGTCCTAGGGAGAAGGATTTAGCTTCATCTTCATCTTCAGTAGGTGTTGGCCAAAATGATCCCCAAAGGGATTATATCAATTTATAAACCCAATTTGAGCTCCCTTCTTTAAAAAAAGTTGATATGGGAAGAAAGAAATGGGAATGTTTGGAGAATTCCACCCTGCCCCCCAAGTCACCTGTACAGGGCTCTGGACCTGGGAAACCGAGGGCAGGTGGGCCTGGGTGACTGCATGGTGAGAGCTGGTGGCCATTGTGGACCCTCTTCTCTGATGTACGGGCTGCTGCTCGGGGACCTGGGAATCTTTACTTTATTCTCTTGGTCTTGTTGACATTGTGAACAAGACAACCCTTTGTCCTGGGGGCCACCCTGGGCATTGTGGGAAATGCAGCAGCATCCCTGGTCTCCACCCACCTGATGCCAGTATCAACCAAAAATGTCTCCAGACATTGTCTCCCTCTGAAAACCACCATCTGGTCTGGACCAACCAGGTTCCCAAAGATGAGAATGCTGCTGATCTACAGAGGATGAACCACCCCTGGGCAGCCTTGTGTACACGTCCCTTTACTGGGAGGGGCAAACCGATGGTGTCCTGGAACCACAGGTCTCACAGCATCCTGGCGTCTGCTGTCCTTATAAAATCACAGTGTGCACCCCCAACTACACAAATCATCATCTGTTGGAAAAAACAAACATGGTAATCATGGCTTAATAGAAATGATTACCTTGCCATCCAGGCAAAAAGTACAACTTCTGACACGTGCCCAGCTGACCACCGAATCGGTGGCCGTAATATTTTAATATGAATTATTTGTACACAGCTTGAAGATTTTATCCAACACAAACTCTCAAACTGGGAAGACTTAAACACTGAATCTTTTTGCATAATTAACCAGCCAAGGGGACACACTCTGAAATAAGATGTTGGAAACACTTACTCTGGGCAGCTGAGGGCAGAGCAGGCTGCAAGGCAATTAGTGAGGAACCGTCCAGCCCACTGGCCTCAGTTTGGGGACAGTTAAATGATCCTTTTCTTTGGCATTAGCCTCCAGCTCAGCTGCTGAGGGCTTGAACCTTTACAGGAAGATCTGCAGATATACACACGGCACCTTCCCAGGATGCCTCTCCAAAGGGTGCCCGAGAACTCTGCACGTGGTACTTTTGGACCAATTCCAGGTCCCCTGGTCTGTCTGCCTCTGAGGCTTCCAGTTGAGAAGGGACAGGGGTGCTGGACCGCCTGCCTGGGACCCCCCGCATTGACGAGCTGCCTTCTTCATACAAGATGATGCTTCTCTCACTTTCTCTCGTGATTTTCAGAAAGAACATGAAGCAAAAAGGCTCAGAAGAGCTGGTTCCTGGCAAATGAGTAGCTGCACATTTGTTACCTGCTCGGGAGACGCTGGCTGTCCTTCCCAAGGGGCAGGTGGCCCTGAGTGAGGGATCCGTCGGGGAGTTAGGGGTGAGCGCTCCAGCTCTGCCTTTCCTGTGACTCACACGTCTCTCTGAGCAGCAGTGTTGTCACCTGTAAGGGGAAGTAATTACAGCTTCCACCCCCAGCTCCCACCCTCCAGAGACCTCCTGGCCCCTCTCATCGGCGAGCCCAGGGGGAGCGAGAAGCACAGGAGGCTGGGAGCCGTGGCCTTCAGGGCCAGCCTGCGGGACACAGAGGAAACAGCTAAATAAGGAGCCCACTCCCGGTGGGGTGACCGAGGTGACCAAGCGGGGTGACCGAGGTGACCAAGCGGGGTGAGGTGCCTGGCACAGGGGACCCACAACCAGGGCTAGCTACGCAGCATCCATGCTCCGCCCAGAAATTCAGGAGGATTTTGCCCTCTGACTGCCTCCACACCTCAACTGGGAAAGAGGAAAAAGTTTCCTTAGTTGCTTTGACTTGGGCAGCTGTGGCCAGGATCAGGGACCATCCTCGGGGTTAAGGATACTGGGATCCCCTTCTTCCATCTTCCAGCCCTGAGCATGAATCGTCACCTCCGGGGCTCAGTGGGGACCTCAGGCATGAATGGGGGGGTCTCTTGCACTGGGGGACGGGACCCCTTCTGGGAAATGAGGGTGCAGATGGGCCCAGAGGAGCTGAACTTCCAGCTCATGGACCCACCGGGTAGAACACATCGTCGGGGGGCTGGATTTGGCCCCAGCCTCCTAAGGGGAGCCCTGCTCACAAACACCAGGGCCTGGCATGCAGATGATTGGGAGCGAATGTCTCACTTTGTCAAGTAGCATTCAGCACTGTGAACCCCAAATGATGTAAGAGACAGACGTCTAAAGCTCATCCTCAGTCCCCGAAGGGCTCCCAGTCCTGGTGGGTGACAAGGCACGGCCAGCTGGCCAAGCCCCAGGAGCAGAGAGCCAGGCCGGAGGGTCACACCAGGTGGTCACGGGATGGGAGGCCGCTGGGGTGGGGGTGAGGGGGCTGCTGGAAAACAGCCTGCATCCCAGAGGGACAAACAGAGTCACTGGAGCAGAGAGAAGGTTCTAGAAACTCACCCTCCAGCCTAGCCCTCCCTGCCAGCCACATGGCCCCAGCGCTGACTCTCCCACAGGAGATGCTCTCATCCAACCTCGTCCCTTTCTCCGGTCTGTGTTTATCTGATCTGCTTCTCTCTCCTCGAGAACAGGATTCAAAAACTGAATCAATGTAGCAAAATTCCATCACGGAAGCTTTGAAGCCATAATTCTCCCACATGCCACTCCGAGAAGGACAGGGGAAGCCGTGGGACCGGCTTTGGCTTTGTCACCCAGCTGGTCTCTGCTTGGGAGTGTCCGGTCATCCTTCTGCCCGGGATGCACAGCCACAGCAGCATCTGCCTGACTTTGAATCTCGTTTACAAATGCCGTCTGATGGAGCCAAGATTTGCTTTCCCTTTATTTATTCTCCCGCCTTAAATTTTTCCAAGAGAAGGGGGAAAAGACTAAAAGGAAAACAGCAACAGCCAAAGGAATGAATAAATAAAAGCAGAGTCAGGGCTGCATACCCGGGCCTCAGCCACATCTGTCAAGAAACGTTTTGGTGGATGAACCTCGGGTCTCCCCTAATTCACCATCTGGGGTTCAAGGTTATTTGCTCCGTCACTGCTGGACTGGGCCTCCACTGCACATTTTCTTCGATTAAAAGTGTTCTTTCCAGGATGCTGAGAGCTGTGCTCTGTCTATGGTGCCTCCATATTGATTGTGTGGAAATTGGCTGTGGGTTCAACCATTTGGTGGTTGATTCATTATTTTCAATCAAGCCGCTTGTTGGGCTGTTAAGGTCGTCAGAGTCTCCAGGGCCCGGGCCTGATTCCGTTATTTCCATTATTGAGACACAACCCAAATTAACTGAACCATAAATGTTTTCTTTTAGTGGCTGGCTGGGGAGCAAATGCATGAAAATCTATCATGAGTTTTATTTTCCATGGAAACCTAACAGGGTAAACGAGAAACCTCCTAGTCCTCTGAGAGAAACCCGTGAAACTGGGGGTGGGGTCTTTTAGGGCCCCCCTGCCCAGCTTCCCAGTGTCTCAAGAAGCTGATGTGTGTGATGTGACAGAGACGTGACTCCCTCATGACCTGTGTGATCCCTAATGGGTTTTTTCCAGTGCCACCCAAGCATGCATTCCTGTTCTGAGACAAGCTTCGCTTAAGGCTCTTTTTCAGGGTCCACTGCAGAAAACCCAACTCCTCACTTCCTCTGGCTTAAAGAATCAAGGTGGTTCCAGCTGGGAAGAGCAGGACAGCCAAGGACAGTTCCCGCTTCTGGCCAGGTTGGGTCTGGCTCACTGCTGTGGCCGGTGCTCACCTTCCCTCTGCTCTCGGGGTTGGCCTCATTCTCAGGCAGCCCTTGGGTTTGTATCTTTCCCATCTCGTGTCCGTGAGAATGACACCAAACCGATTCTTCCAATGTCTCCTGCAGAAGCCAGAGTCTTTCCCTTCCCAGTAAGTAACCTTCAGACATGCCCCTTGGATGTCACCAGTAGGATGGATCTCATGACCATCCCTGAATCAGTCACTGTTGCCATGGGGATGGACCTATGATTGGCTTACACTGGTCCTGGTGGAACTTTGGAGCCAGGATCGATGCCCTCCAATGGCACAGCTGAGAGTGGAGGGGGTTTCTCCTCTGGGGCCATCTGAGCACTAGTGGGGAGGGAATCGTGCCCACCATGCAGTCCTCCGACCCTCTGCAGGTGTCCAAGGCCAACAACGCCCAGGGGGAGGAAAGCTGACTCCTCTTTTCAGCATTCTTCCAGTCTTGACCACAGAAGAGCCTGCAGGGCTCCGTTTCCGGGTGGAAAGAATGAAAGCTTTCCCAAGTGTCCATCAGCTCCTGGGGACCTCCCACAACCCAGCCTCCCTCTCTGGGATGGCGACAGTGCTCTGCGGTTGACCCCATACCCCATGCTCCTTAACTTGGGCTCTGGGTGAGGATGGTCCCCAAACCAGGGTCAGACCTGGGTGTCTCCACATCCGTGAACATTTCTTAATTTGTTTTTTAAAATTTTTGGCTGTGTTGGGTCTTCGTTGCTGCACGCGGACTTTCTCTAGTTGCGGCGAGCGGGGGTCACTCTTAGTTGCGATGTGCAGGCTTCTCATCGCGGTGGCTTCTCTTGTTGTGGAGCACGGGCTCTAGAGCACAGGCTCAGTAGTTGTGGCACACGGGCTTAGTTGCTCTGCAGCATGTGGGATCCTCCCAGACCAGGGAACGAACCTGTGTCCCCTGCATTGTCAGGCAGACTCCTATCCACTGCGCCACCAGGGAAGCCCCTGTGAACATTTCTTGACTGCCTGGAAGGACGGTCAGCCCAGGACCATGGGAATCACTGCTGCCTTGGCTTCTCTTCATCAGCTCCTCTCTCACAAATTAACCTTAACATTAAAAAGAAATTTATGACAGTCTTAGGTCCTGTCATACAGAGTGAAGTAAGTCAGAAAGAGAAAAACAAATATTGTATATTAACGCATATATGTGGAATCTGAAAAAAAAATTGGTATAGGCGATCTTATTTGCAAAGCAGAAATAGAAGCACAGATGTAGAGAACAAATGTATGGATACCACGGGGAAAAAGGGGGTGTGTGGGATGAATTGGGAGATTGGGATTGACATGTATACACTATTGATACGACGTATAAAATGGATAACTAATGCGAACCTACTGTATAGCACAGGGAACTGTACTCAGTACTCTCTAGTGACCTAAATGGGAAAGAAATCCAAAAAAGAGGGGATATATGTATATGTATAGCTGATTCACTTTGCTGTACAGTAGAAACTAGCACAAAATTGTAAAGCAACTATGCTACAATAAACATTTTTTAAAAAGACTTTAACAATCACATAAATCCATTTTTGTCAAAAACTCCAATGACAGAAATGTGACCACCTTGCCCCTCCCGATTCTGATCCCCCTTCTTCAGAGGCAACCATGGTTGAGTCAAGTATGGATCCTTCCAGACCTTTCCAGGAATTTTTTTTTTTTTAACATCTTTATTGGATTATAATTGCTTTTCAATGTTGTGTTAGTTTATGCTGTACAACAAAGTGAATCAGCTATATGCATACATATATCCCCTCTCTCTTGAGCCTCTCTCCCACCCTCCCCATCACACCCTTCTAGGTGGTCACAAAGCACCAAGCTGATCTCCCTATGCTATGCAGCTTCTTCCCACTAGCTATCTATTTTACACATGATAGTGTATTTATGTCAGTGCTACTCTCTCAATTCGTCCCACCCTCCCCTCCCCCATCCATGTCCACAAGTCCGTTCTCTACGTCTGCATCTCTATTCCTGCCCTGCCACTAGGTTCATCAGCACAATTTTTCTAGATTCCATATATATGCATTAATATACGGTATTTGTTTTTCTCTTTCTGACTTACTTCACTCTGTATGACAGACTCTAGGTCCATCCAGCTCACTACAAATGACTCAATTTTTTTCCTTTTTTGTGGCTGAGTAATATTCCATTTTATATATGTGCCACATCTTCTTTATCCATTCCTGTCGATGGACATTTAGGTTGCTTCCATGTCCTGGCAATTGTAAGTAGAGCTACAGTGAACATTGGAGTGCATGTATCTTTTTGAATTATGGTTTTCTCAGGGTATATGCCCAGGAGTGGGATTGCTTTCCAGGCACTTCTAAATGACATCTTTATTCTGTATTTCTTCTTGGGGGTATCAAGATTGTGTTTTTAATGTCTGCTCTGCAATGCATTGCTTTCTGTAATTTACTTGACAGCTCTCAGATCAAGCCCTGAAGCCTGGTTCCAGGCTATTTGGATCTGATTGATGAGACAGGTCAACTGTTAACACCCCAAACTCACCCTGGTATCCCAGATGGGCAACATGTGGTAAAGCATCTCTGTGTTTCTGGACTTTCACTTTTGGCCGCTGGACCCTGCCAAGGATGACTCCCCTCCCCTGGTCGGACTGCACTCTGCGAGGTAGGGAGAGGGCCTTGTTGCAGAGCAGCTGTGGTCAGGAGCTGATGGGTGGTGCCCGGGGCAGCAGCCATCAGGAGGCCAGGAATTAAGCTGTCTTGGTGCCAAGGATGGGGAGCAGCTGGGCGGGGGCAGGGAAGGGCTGATGGTGGCACAGGGCATGCAGATGGGAGGGACCCAGACCTCAGAGCAGCGGGGCCTGGAAAGTTTGGGGCCGTGGGCACAGAAAGGGAGAGGGCAGGTTCCTTCCTGGGTCAGTCGCTGTGGTCCTCTTGCCACGGTCTCAACTGGAGTGTCCTCTTCCAAGTGTGATTTCCCAATGTTTTGATCCTTCCCTCCCCTTTCATCCTTCCCTCCTTCCTTCTTTCCTTCCTATGTTATTTAAAGCTCTGCTCCACCCCAGGGCACTGGTGTATTTGGGGGTTTGGTGACTGAGGAGATGGTTTATTTGTCCTAATTGTTTACTCCTAGGCAATCACCCCAGCAGTTCAGCGTAATTGCAAAGAGTGGCAGGGTCTGCTGGGGGAGGGGGCAGCAAATCAGCTTCTTCTCTGTGGTTTGCAAAACCTGGGAGGGTGGTGTTGGGAAGGTCCTCTGGCCACACCCCTGGGGACAAGTTGCTCCTTTGCATAGTGCTGTGGGCCCTCAGGGCAGGGTGGCTTCAAAGGCAAGTCTGGAGACCCTCCCAGATGGGGCTGCACTTTCACAGAGGCTGTTCACAGTCAGCACCACACTCACTATGGATGCAGGGCAGATGTCCCCCATGTCCCATCCTCTCCGCTCCAAGGTACAGTGGGAAGGTGAGCTCCACCCAGGAGGGCAGGGGGTTCTGTCTTTTCTTCTTTGCTGCTAGAGCTCTGGCATCCAGAGGAGTGTCTCCCCCAGCAAGTACCTATTGAATTAATGACTCTGGTGTAGCCCTTCCTCCCAGCCCTCAGCCTCTACCCCAGGATTCATCCCTTCCCACTTGGGTCATTCCAATAGCCTAGGGAGTGGGCTCCGGCCTCTGGACTCTCCCACTCACCCAGGAATATTAAGAAAAAACAAACAAACAAACAAACAAGCCAACAGGATCTGCTTACATCCAACACGTTATGGAAGCTGCATCTCAATATTCTTGGAGATCTTTCCAGCCTCTGAAAGGGTGGGGATTCCCACTGTCTGAATTCTAGGAAGAGATGGAATTTGTCTTTGTTTTGTGGGGGCTGCTCTGGAAAGCCCCTAATTTAATCTTGCTGGTGTGGGGTCAGTATTACCCTCCTTCTTGCGGGGAAGCTGAGCCAGTGCCATAAAACACAGGCATGGATCTTCCAGCCCCAGGTGTTAGGGGTTCTGTTGAGTCAGGGAGGTGCATCTCTACATGCAAATATAAAGAAGTGCCTTTGTCCTTTTAATGTGGACCAGCCTGAAAAGCATTATTCTTGTTTATTGTTACACCAGCCACTTGCTCACAGGAAACAGGAGTATGGCGGGGAGATGCACACATTTTTCATTTGCTCCAGTGGGAGGGGAGCCCTTGAGATCCCTTCACTAGGATGTATTTAGTGCTGCGTCTACAAGTCCCAGGGAAACACAGTCTAGGCCATTTTAATTGCCTCTCTCGACAAAATTTCCCTGAAGGAAATGGCTCTTTGATCACCCCCATGCCTGAGCCAAGGGCATGTACAGTGAACAGGTGAAGGTCAGGGATCACCTCACAGAGCTGTGGAACTGTAGAGACCTGGAGTAGGGTGTAGATGTAGGTAAACTGTCACCATGATGATTCCTTTAGACTTTGAGAGTCCCTGAAGCCCTTGGGGAGAAATATATGGTGGAAAACAGGAGTTCCTGCACCCAAGGGATGGAGCCGCAGTCATTAGTATTTGAGCATTTATGGCAATTCTTCCCTCAAGGCTGGAGGGATTGGGAATGAGACCTTGTCTCTCCCCCAGCCTCTCCCCCAGCCCCAAACAGCTTTGATGATTTCTCTCACCTGCACATCAAAACAGGATCCTTTAGCAAGGCGCGCCTGGCCCCTCACAGGCTTGCTCTCTTGTCTGTTTTCTGTTTCATCAATTTCTGCTTTTACCTCTGTTATGCCCTTTCTTCTCCCTATTTTGGATTTACTCTGCTGTTCTTTTTCTAGCTTCTTAAGGTGAACTGTAGGTGGATTATTTTAGCTCTTTCTTCATTACTGTATAAGAAGTTAAAATGATAAATTTCTGCCCTAAGCCTTGGCTAGCTGGGTAACTCAAATTTTGGCATGCTATATTTTCACTATCATTAAATTTGAAATATTAAAAAAATTTCCCTCTGGTTTTCTTCTTTGACCCATGGATTATTTAGAAATGCCTTGTTTAACTTCCAAATATTTAGGCCTACCCTAGATTTCTTGTTGAATTTATTTCTAATTCAATTCTTTTGTGGTCAGAGAACCACAATTCTTTTGTGATCAGTCTCTCAATTATTTTAGTCTTTTTAAATTTATCAAGACCTCTTTTGTGACCAAGCATTAAGTCTATTTTAGTAAACATTTTTTAAAAGGATATATATTCTGTAGTTGTTGGGAGTAGTGTTCTATAAATATAATTAAGTGACAACAGTTGATAGAGCTGTTCTGATTATTTTTATCTTTACTTTTTTTTTTTTTTGTTCCAGTTGTTCTATCAATTGATGAGGAATGGGCATTATAATCTTCTAGTTTTATTATATAATTGCCTGTTTCCTCATTTAATTTCTTTAATTTGTGCCTTGTGAATTTTGGAGCTTTGATATTAGGTGCATGAACATTTATGATCGCTACGTCTTCTTGATGAATTGATCCTTTTATCACTATGAAATGTCCTTCTCTATCTTGACAATACTTTTTGTCTTGAAGCCTATTTGCTCTGATATTAATACAGCTGCTCCAGCCTTTTTATGCATACTAATTGCATAATATACCTTTTTTCTATCCATTTATTTTTAACCTATCTTTGCCTCTCTTTATAATGTACAGGTTTTTTAGATAATGTCTAGTTGAGTCTTGTGTTTTTAACTCATTCTGAAATTCACTGCCTTGTAAATGTTGGGTTTAGTCCATTTGCATTTAATGTAATTATTGACCTGGTTGAATTTAGGTTTACCCATCTATTATTTATTTATGTTTGTCCCCTTTTCTTTTGGTCCACCTTTTCTGTCTTCTTTATTTGACTACTTCTAGAATTTCATTTTAATATATCTAATGACTTTTTATATGTTATTTCTTGAATTAAAAAAAAAAAGTTGCTGCTTTAGGTGTTAGAACATACACCCTTAGATTTTACAGTCTACTTAAAGTTAGTATTGTATGACTTCACATGTGATGTGGAAACCTTGTGATTTTGTAGATGCATTTAACATTCCTGACCACCTTTATGCTGTAATATAATCATGGGCATGCGTCTACATACATTAGAATGTATGAACTGAGTTTATAACTCCACAAGGCAATGTTATGACTTTTGCCTAGTCATATGTATTTTAACAAAATATAGAGGAAGAAATAGTCTTTTATGTTTATCCAAATATTTACCATTTATAATCCTCTTTATTCCTTTTTGAAGATTTAAGTTTTTCTCTGGCATCATTTTCCTTTCCCTCAGTTTGACGACTTTCTTTAATATTTTTTTAGTGCAGGTATGCTGACAATAAATTCTGTTTGTTTTCATTTATTTAAAATGTCTTTATTTCCCCTGCATTTTTGAAATTTATTCTCTCTGTGTATAGAATTCTCTGTTGATAGTGTCTTTTTTGTTTATGTTTTTTTTGGAGGCAAGGATTTATTAATAATTTTACAGGATTTTGAGAGTAATAAGATAAAGTTGATAAAAGTTATACAATATAAGTTTTGAAGGATGTGCAGTGTGGCAGAGTGAGAGAAAAGATTGTTAACATGAGCCAAACATTGTCGGGGACAATTGAAGTTAAGAATATTAGCAAATCTATAATGAATGAAATATGGAATTCTATGAAAACAAGCTCCCAGGCGGTAGATTATGGATTGGTTGGCTCAAGGTGGGAGATTAAGGCTGTTTGGAAGTTCTGTGGAGTTTTTTCAGAATCTTCCTTCCCAGATTAAGTGCTATCGATTTTTTTTTTACATCTTTATTGGAGTATATTTGCTTTACAGTGGTGTGTTAGTTTCTGCTTTATAACAAAGTGAATCAGCTATACATATACATAAATTCCCATATCTCCTCCCTCTTGCATCTCCCTCCCACACTTCCTATCCCACCCCTCTAGCTGGTCATAAAGCACCAAGCTGATCTCCCTGTGCTATGCAGCTGCTTCCCACTAGCTATCTATTTTACATTTGGTAGTGTGTATATGTCCATGCCACTCTCTCACTTCGTCCCAGCTTAACCTTCCCCCTCCCCATGTCCTCAAGTCCATTCTCTACGTCTGTGTCTTTAATCCTGTCCTGCCCCTAGGTTCTTCATAGCCTTTTTTTCTTTTTAGATTCCAAATATATGTGTTAGCATACAGTATTTGTTTTTCTCTTTCTGACTTACTTCACTCTGTATGATGGACTCTAGGTCCACCCACCTCACTACAAATAATTCAATTTCGTTTCTTTTTATGGCTGAGTAACATTCCATTGTATATATGTGCCACATCTTCTTTATCCATTCATCCGATGATGGACACTAAGGTTGCTTCCATGTCCTGGCTATTGTAAATAGAGCTGCAATGAACATTGTGGTACATGACTCTTTTTGAATTATGGTTTTCTCAGGGTATATGCCCAGTAGTGGGATTGCTGGGTCATATGGTAGTTCTATTTTTAGTTTTTTAAAGAACCTCCATACTGTTCTCCATAGTGGCTGTATCATTTTACATTCCTACCAACAGTGCAAGAGGGTTCCCTTTCCTCCACACCCTCTCCAGCATTTACTGTTTGTAGATTTTTTGATGATGGCCACTCTGAGTGGTGTGAGGTGATATCTCATTGTAGTTTTGATTTGCATTTCTCTAATGATTAGTGATGTTGAGCATCCTTTCATGTGTTTGTTGGCAATCTGTATATCTTCTTTAGAGAAATGTCTATTTAGGTCTTCTGCCCATTTTTGGATTGGGTTGTTTGTTTCTTTATTATTAAGCTGCATGACCTGCTCGTAAATTTTGGAGATTAATTCTTTGTCCATTGCTTCACTAGCAAATATGTTTTCCCATTCTGAGGGTTGTCTTTTTGTCTTGTTTATGGTTTCCTTTGCTGTGCAAAAGCTTTTAAGTTTCATTAGGTCCCATTTGTTTATTTGTGTTTTTATTTCCATTTCTCTAGGAGGTGGGTCAAAAAGGATCTTGCTGTAACTTATGTCATAGAGTGTTCTGCCTATGTTTTCCTCTAAGAGTTTTATAGTGTCTGGCCTTACATTTAGGTGTTTAATCTATTTTGAGCTTATTTTTGTGTATGGTGTTAGGGAGTGTTCTAATTTCATTCTTTTACATGTAGCTGTCCAGTTTTCCCAGCACCAATTATTGAAGAGGCTGTCTTTTCTCTATTGTATATTCTTGCCTCCTTCATCAAAAATAAGGTGACCATATGTGCATGGGTTTATCTCTGGGCTTTCTATCCTGTTCCATTGATCTATATTTCTGTTTTGTGCCAGTACCATACTGTCTTGATTACTGTAGCTTTGTAGTATAGTCTGAAGTCAGGGAGCCTGATTCCTCCAGCTCCGTTTTACTTTCTCAAGATTGCTTTGGCTATTCGGGGTCTTTTCTGTTTCCTTACAAATTGTGAAATTTTTTGTTCTAGTTCTGTGAAAAATGCCATTGGTAGTTTGATAGGGATTGCATTGAATCTGTAGATTGCTCTGGGTAGTATAGTCATTTTCACAATGTTGATTCTTCCAATCCAAGAACATGGTATATCTCGCCATCTGTTTGTATCATCTTTAATTTCTTTCATCAGTGTCTTATAGTTTTCTGCATACAGGTCTTTTGTCTCCTTAGGTAGGTTTATTCCTAGGTTTTTTATTCTTTTTGTTGCAATGGTAAATGGAGTGTTTCCTTAATTTCTCTTTCAGATTTTTCATCATTAGTGTATAGGAATGTAAGAGATTTCTGTGCATTAATGTTGTATCCTGCTACTTTACCAAATTCATTGATTAGCTGTAGTAGTTTTCTGGTAGCCTCTTTAGTATTCTCTATGTATAGTATCATGTCATCTGTAAACAGTGACAGCTTTACTTCTTCCTTTCTGATTTGGATTCCTTTTATTTATTTTTCTTCTCTGATTGCTGTGGCTAAAACTTCCAAAACTATGTTGAATAATAGTGGTGAGAGTGGGCAACATTGTCTAGTTCCTGTTCTTAGTGGGTTTCAGTTTTTCACCATTGAGAATGATGTTGGCTGTGGGTTTGTCATATATGGCCTTATTATACTGAGGTAAGTTCCCTCTATGCTTACTTTCTGGAGGGGTTTTATCATAAATGGGTGTTGAATTTTGTGGAAAGTTTTTCTGCATCTATTGAGATGATCATATGGTTTTTATCTTTCAATTTGTTAATATGGTGTATCACATTGATTGATTTGCATACACTGAAGAATCCTTCCATTTCTGGGATAAACCCCACTTGACCATGGTGTATGATCCTTTTAATGTGCTGGTGGATTCTGTTTGCTAGTATTTTGTTGAGGATTTTTGCATCTATGTTCATCAGTGATGTTGGCCTGTAGTTTTCTTTCTTTGTGACATCTTTGTCTGGTTTTGGTATCAGGGTGATGGTGGCCTCATAAAATAAGTTTGGGAGTGGTCCTCCCTCTGCTATATTTTGGAATAGTTTGAGAAGAATAGGTGTTAGCTCTTCTCTAAATGTTTGATAGAATTCACCTGTGAAGCCATCTGGTCCTGGGCTTTTCTTTGTTGGAAGATTTTTAATCACAGTTTCAATTTCAGTGCTTGTGATTGGTCTGTTTATATTTTCTATTTCTTCCTGGTTCAGTCTCAGAAGGTTGTGCTTTTCTAAGAACTTGTCCATTTCTTCCAGGTTGTCCATTTTATTGATGTATAGTTGATTGTAGTAATCGCTCATGATCCTTTGTATTTCTGCAGTGTCAGTTGTTACTTCTCCTTTTTCATTTCTAATTCTATTGATTTGAGTCTTCTCCCTTTTTTTCTTGATGAGTCTTGCTAATGTTTATCAATTTTGTTTATCTTCTCAAAGAACCAGCTTTTAGTTTTATTGATCTTTGCTATTGTTTCCTTCATTTCTTTTTCATTTATTTCTGATCTGATCTTTATGATTTCTTTCCTTCTGCTAACTTTGGGGTTTCTTTGTTCTTTTTCTCTAATTGCTTTAGGTGTAAGGTTAGGTTGTTTATTTGAGGTGTTTCTTGTTTCTTGGGGTAGGATTGTATTGCTATAAACTTCCCTCTTAGAACTGCTTTTGCTGCATCCCATAGGTTTTGGGTCGTCGTGTTTTCATTGTCATTTGTTTCTAGGTACTTTTTAATTTCTTCTTTGATTTCTTCAGTGATCTCTTGTTTATTAAGTAGTGTATTGTTTAGCCTCCATTTGTTTGTATTTTTTACAGATTTTTTCCTGTATTTGATATCTAGTCTCATAGTGTTGTGGTCAGAAAAGATACTTGATACAATTTCAATTTTTTTAAATTTACCAAGGGTTGATTTGTGATCGAAGATATGATCTATCCTGGAGAATGTTCCATGAGCACTTGAAAAGAAAGTGTATTCTGTTGATTTTGAGTGGAATGTACTATAAATATCAATTAAGTCCATCTTGTTTAATGTATCATTTAAAGCTTGTGTTTCCTTATTTATTTTCATTTTGGATGATCTGTCCATTGGTGAAAGTGGGGTGTTAAAGTCCCCTACTATGATTGTATTACTGTTGATTTCCCCTTTTATGGCTGTTAGCATTTGCCTTATGTATTGAGGTGCTCCTATGTGGGTGCATAAATATTTACAATCGTTGTATCTTCTTCTTGGATTGATCCCTTGATCATTATGTAGTGTCCTTCTTTGTCTCTTGTAATAGTCTTTATTTTAAAGTCTATTTTGTCTGATATGAGAACTGCTACTCCAGCTTTCTTTTGATTTCCATTTGCATGGAATATCTTTTTCCATCCCCTCACTTTCAGTCGGTATGTGTCCCTAGGTCTGAAGTGGGTCTCTTGTAGACAGCATATATATGGGTCTTGTTTTTGTGTCCATTCAGCCAGTCTATGTCTTTTGGTTGGAGCATTTAATCCATTTACACTTAAGGTAATTATTGATATGTATGTTCCTATTACCATTTTCTTAATTATTTTGGGTTTGTTATTGTAGGCCTTTTCCTTCTCTTGTGTTTCCTGCCTAGAGAAGTTCCATTAGCATTTGTTGTAAAGCTGGTTTGGCAGTGCTGAATTCTCTTAGCTTTTGCTTGTCTGTAAAGGTTTTAATTTCTCTGTCAAATCTGAATGAGATCCTTGCTGGGTAGAGTAACTTGGTTGTAGCTTTTTCCCTTTCATCATTTTAAATATGTCCTGCCACTCCCTTCTGGTTTGCAGAGTTTCTGCTGAAAGATCAGCTGTTAACCTTATGGGTATTCCCTTTTATGTTATTTGTTGTTTTTCCCTTGCTGTTTTTAATATTTTTTCTTTGTATTTAATTTTTGATAGTTTAATTTATATGTGTCTTGGCATGTTTCTCCTTGGATTTATCCTGTATGGGACTCTCTGCTTTTCCTGGACTTGATCAACTATTTCCTTTCCCATATTAGGGAAGTTTTCAACTATAATCTCTTCAAATATTTTCTCAGTTCCTTTCTTTTTCTCTTCTTCTTCTGGGACCACTATAATTTGAATGTTAGTGCATTTAATGTTGTCCCAGGAGTCTCTGAGACTGTCCTCAATTCTTTTCATTCTTCTGTCTTTATTCTGCTCTGCAGTAGTTATTTCCAATATTTTATCTTCCAGGTCACTTATCTGTTCTTCTGCTTCAGTTATTCTGCTATTGATTCCTTCTAGAGAATTTTAAATTTCATTTATTTTGTTGTTTATCATTGTTTGTTTGCTCTTTAGTTCTTCTAGGTCCTTGTTAAAAGTTTCTTGTAAAGGGAACACTCTTGCACTGTTGGTGGGAATGTAAATTGATACAGCCACTATGGAGAACAGTATGGAGGTTCCTTAAAAAACTAAAAATAGAACTACCATACCACCCAGCAATCCCACTACTGGGCATATACCCTGAGAAAACCATAATTCAAAAAGAGTCATGTACCACAATGTTCATTGCAGCTCTATTTACAATAGCCAGGACATGGAAGCAACCTAAGTGTCCATCATCGGATGAATGGATAAAGAAGATGTGGCACATATATACAATGGAATATTACTCAGCCATAAAAGGAAACGAAATGGAGGTATTTGTAGTGAGGTGGATGGAGTTAGAGTCTGTCATACAGAGTGAAGTAAGTCAGAAAGAGAAAAACAAATACAGTATGCTAACACATATATATGGAATCTAAGGAAAAAGAAAAAGAAAAAAAAAGGTCATGAAGAACCTAGTGGCAAGATGGGAATAAAGACACAGACCTACTAGAGAATGGACTTGAGGATATGGGGAGGGGGAGGGGTAAGATGTGACAGGGTGAGAGAGTGGCATGGACATATATACATTACCAAATGTGAAATAGATAGCTGGTGGGAAGCGGCCACACAGCACAGGGAGATCAGCTCAGTGCTTTGTGACCACCTAGAGGGGTGGGATAGGGAAGGTGGGAGGGAGGGAGATGCAAGAGGGAAGAGATATGGGAACATATGTATATGTATAACTGATTCACTTTGTTATAAAGTAGAAACTAACACACCATTGTAAAGCAATATACTCCAATAAAGATGATAAAAAAAGAAAAGTTTCTTGTATTTTCTCTGTTCTATTTCCAAGATTTTAGATCATCTTTACTATCATTACTCTGAATTCTTTTTCTAGTAGACTGCCTATTTCCTCTTCTTTTGTTTGGTCTGCTGGGTTTTTACCTTGCTCCTTCATCTGCTGTGTGTTTCTCTGTCTTCTTGTTTTCCTTAACTTACTGTGTTTGGGGTCTCCTTTTCGCAGGCTGGAGGTTTGTAGTTCCCATTGTGTTTGGTGTCTGCCCCCAGTGGCTGAGGTTGTTTCAGTGGGTTGTGTAGGCTTCCTGGTGGAGGGGACTGGTGCCTGTGTTTTGGTGGATGAGGCTGGATCTTGTCTTTCTGGTGGGCAGGACCGCGTCTGGTGGTGTGTTTTGGGGTGTCTGTGACATTATGATTTTAGGCAGCCTCTCTGCTAATGGGTGGGGTTGTGTTCCTGTCTTGCTATTTGTTTGGCATAGGGTGTCCAGCACTGTAGCTTGCTGGTCATTGAGTGGAGCTGGGTCTTAGTGTTGAGATGGAGATCTCTGTGAGAGCTTTTGCTGTTTGATATTATGTGGAGCCGGGAGGTCTCTGGTGGACCAGTGTCCTAAATTCAGCTCTCCCACCTCAGAGGCACAGGCCTGACACCTGGCTGGAGCACCAAGACCCTGTCAGTGACACGGCTCAGAAGAAAAGGGAGAAAGAAAGAAAGAAAGAAAGAAAGAAAGAAAGAAAGAAAGAAAGAAGGAAGGAAGAAAATAAAGTTATTAAAATAAAATAATTATTAAAAATAAAAAAATTAAAAAGTAATAAAAAAAGAAAAAAAAAAAAGAAAGAAAGAAGGAAGAGAGCAACCAAACCAAAAAACAAATCCACCAAAGATAAGTGCTAAAAACTATACTTAAAAAAAAAAAAAAAAAAAACGGACAGGCAGAACCCTAGGACAAATGGTAAAAGCAAAGCTATACAGACAAAATCACACAAAGAAGCATACACATACACACTCACAAAAAGAGAAAAAGGAAAAAAAAAAAAAAATATCGTTGCTCCTAAAGTCCACCACCTCAATTTTGGGATGATTCGTTGTCTATTCAGGTATTCCAGAGATGCAGGTACATCAAGTTGTTTGTGGAGCTTTAATCCGCTGCTTCTGAGGCTGCTGGGAGAGATTTCCCTTCTCTTCTTTGTTCGCACAGCTCCCGGGGTTCAGCTTTGGATTTGGCCCCGCCTCTGCGTGTAGGTCGCCTGAGGGCGTCTGTTCTTCGCTCAGACAGGACGGGGTTAAAGGAGCAGCTGATTCGGGGGCTCTGGCTCACTCAGGCCGGGGGGAGGGAGGCGTACGGATGCGGGGCGAGCCTGCGGCGGCAGAAGCCGGCGTGACGTTGCAGCAGCCCGAGGCGCGCCGTGCGTTCTCCCGGGGAAGTTGTCCCCGGATTACGGGAGCCTGGCCGTGGCGGGCTGCACAGGCTCCCGGGAGGGGCGGTGTGGATGGTGACCTGTGCTCGCCCACAGGCTTCTTGGTGGCGGCAGCAGCAGCCTTAGCGTCTCATGCCCGTCTCTGGGGTCCGCGCTGATAGGCGCGGCTCGCGCCTGTCTCTGGAGCTCGTTTAGGCGGCGCTCTGAATCCCCTCTCCTCGCGCACCAGGAAACAAAGAGGCAAGAAAAAGTCTCGTCTCTTCGGCAGCTCCAGACTTTTCCTGGACTCCCTCCTGGCTGCCTGTGGCGCACTAGCCCCTTCAGGCTGTGTTCACGGCGCCAACCCCAGTCCTCTCCCTGCGATCCGTCCGACCTCCGAAGCCCGAGCCTCAGCTCCCAGCCCCGCCCGCCCCGGCGGGTGAGCAGACAAGCCTCTCGGGCTGGTGAGTGCAGGTCGGCACCGCTCCTCTGTGCGGGAATCTCTCCGCTTTGCCCTCCGCACCCCTGTGGCTGCGCTCTCCTCCGTGGCTCCGAAGCTCCCCCCTCCGCCACCCGCAGTCTCCACCCGCGAAGGGGCTCCTAGTGTGTGGAAACCTTTCCTCCTTCACAGCTCCCTCCCACTGGTGCAGGTCCCGTCCCTATTCTTTTTTTTTTTTTTTTAAATTAATTAATTAATTAATTAATTTTTGACTGTGTTGGGTCTTCGTTTCTGTGCAAGGGCTTTCTCTAGTTGCGGCGAGCGGGGGCCACTCTTCATCACGGTGCGGGGGCCTCTCACTATCGCGGCCTCGCTTGTTGCGGAGCACAGGCTCCAGACACGCAGGCTCAGTAGTTGTGGCTCACGGGCTTAGTCGCTCCGTGGCATGTGGGATCTTCCCAGACCAGAGCTCGAACCCGTGTCCCCTGCATTGGCACGCAGATTCTCAACCACTGTGCCACCAGGGAAGCCCCCTATTCTTTTGTCTCTGTTTTTTCTTTTACCCTACCCAGGTACGTGGGAAGTTTCTTGCCTTTTGGGAAATCTGAGGTCTTCTGCCAGCGTTCAGTAGGTGTTCTTTAGGAGTTGTTCCACATGTAGATGTATTTCTGATGTATTTGTGGGGAGGAAGGTGATCTCCACGTCTTACTCTTCCACCATCTTGAAGGTCTCCTGATAGTGTTTTTTTCCTTTAAGGATTTTAAAGATGTTGTTCCACAGTCAAATGGCCAAATATTTTCCGGTGAGACGTCTTGAGTTATTCAAATTATTTTTTCTGTGTATGTGACATCATTTGTCTGATTGCTTTTAAGATTTCTGTTTCATATTTGTTTTTCAGAAGGTTTTTTTATGAGCCTAGCCACATTTTTTTTTTTTTTTTTTGTATTATACTATTTTTGGTTTGCTGAACTTCTTGAAATTGTACATTCATGTCTTTCACCAAATTTGGGAAGTTGTTGGCCATTATTTCTTTAAATATTTTTCTACTCATTCTTTCTCTTTTCTCCTATCACTTATATTTTAAAGCCAGTCCCCGAGGTTCCATTAATTTCTTTTCTAATGTTTTTCTCTTTATTCTTCAGATTGGTTAATTTCTATTGATCTATTTTCAGGTTCACTGACTTTTTAATTGATCATTTCCATTCTGCTGTTAAACCCATTAGTTAAATCCATAATTTCAGATATTCTAATTTTTAGTCCCAAAGTTTCCATTTGATTTGTTTTAACATGTTTAATTTCTCTTCTGAGAGTTCCTATCTTTTCACTTGTTATCAGAAAATTTTCCATTACCTCCTGGATTATGGTTAGAATGGCTGCGTTGTAGTCCTTGTCTGTTAATTTCAACATCTTGGTCATGATGGTTGTTGATTCTTTTTTTACATGATAGTGAGTCCCACTTTCCTGGTTTCTGGTACCTTGAGTAATTTTGGATAGCATCCTGGACATTGTGAATACTGTATGTCGTGACTGTGGTTGCTATTATGTTTCTCCTTGGAGTATTATTGCTTTGTTTTAGCAGAAAAGTAATTCAGATAGAATCAAACCACAAAGTCTCTCTCACCTGCAGGTGGTGACAGCTCTGATCTCAACTCACTTCTTTGTGGGTTTTGTTATTGCTCTTTTCTTCTTTAACTGGGTTGGTTGCCATCTACAGCATGCATGGAGAGTTTCAAAGTCATTCAGAGACTTGGGTAGAGTTTACATGAAGAACCTGGGGCTCCCCTCTCTTGCTCTATACTTTATGAGTTTCCCTTCTCACTCACCAGCATCACTGACCATGTGAATCTTTCTTTTCCTGGGCAGAGAGATGGTGGGTTTTCTATCAGAGCTTCAGCTACACCATACCCTGATGGAAGCAACACAAAGATAGGGGACCCATCACATGCTGGTTCCTTCTTCCTAGTTTAGGCTTCCTTCCAAAATCTTCCCACCTTTGTTTACTTTCTAGAGACTTTAAGTAGGTTTTTGTTTGTTTGTTTGTTTTGTATTTGTTTATGTTTTGGCTAGAGTTTGTTGTGGTTTTCTGTGGAAGGGTTAGTGTACTGGGAACTTATCCACCATAAGCATTTATGTTTGCTTAATTTTTAAATTAGTCATGTCTTTGAACTGCTGTGGGATGGGGTAATATGCCTCCAGTTCTGCCAGGTATAGAATGAGGCTAGGAAGGGGAAGGGTTGGGAGGGATAATATGAGACAGTGGAAAGTGCTGGCAATTTATTGCCTGAATCTCTGCTTCCATCACAGCAAATTGGAATTTTCTGTTATTTTACATATGGACATCTCAAGTAAGATTTATTGTAAAATTGTTATTGGCTAAAGTGTATTTGAAAACCACTTATTTAAATTTCTCCAAGTTCTGAAGCTCTGAGAAACTCTGCTGACTTCAAGGGGCTTTAGCAATGCTGCTTAGAACCCCAATTCTTGAGCCAGACTGACCTGTATTTGAATCCCAGTTTGTCACTTACCAGCTGTGGGGCCTGGGGCTAGTTCCTTACTACCAGTATCCTCCATTTATTCATCTTCAAGATGGAGAGAACCATACTGTCTTGTAGGATGGTGTGAGAATCCAGGGAGATGATGAATATTTAGTCTTTGGCAGAGGCATGACATATGGTAAGTGTGTTTTATGGACTGAATGTTTGTATCCCCTCGATTTCATATGTTGAATCCCTAATTCCCAAATATGATGTTATTTGGAGACAGGTCTTTGGTGGTGGGGGGTGGAGCTCATGATGCTCTTAGTGCCCTTGTAAGAAGAGACACCAGATAGTGCTCTCTGTCTCTGTCTCTCTCTCTCCCATATGAGCACAAGCAAGAAAGGGCTTTCTACAAGGCAGGATGTGGGTCCTCACCAGCACCTAACCACGCTGGTACCCTGATCTTGGACTTACAGTCTCTAGAACTGTGAGAAAATAAATGTGTGCTACGGCTCCAGTGCATGGTATTTTTTTTTTTTTTTAATACATAGAAGACATTTAAAAAAAAATTTTTTTATTTATTTATGGCTGTGTTGGGTCTTCGTTTCTGTGCGAGGGCTTTCTCCAGTTGCGGCGAGCGGGGGCCACTCTTCATCGCGGTGCGCGGGCCTCTCACTGTCGTGGCG
Source organism: Eubalaena glacialis (assembly GCF_028564815.1). Taxonomy (NCBI): domain Eukaryota; kingdom Metazoa; phylum Chordata; class Mammalia; order Artiodactyla; family Balaenidae; genus Eubalaena; species Eubalaena glacialis. The sequence goes on along the minus strand of NC_083718.1, from coordinate 192,455,411 downwards.
TCTCTTGTTGCGGAGCACAGGCTCCAGACACGCAGGTTCAGTAATTGTGGCTCACGGGCCCAGCTGCTCTGCGGCATGTGGGATCTTCCCAGACCAGGGCTCGAACCCGTGTCCCCTGCATTGGCAGGCAGATTCTCAACCACTGCGCCACCAGGGAAGCCCAGTGCATGGTATTTTGTTATGGCAGACTGAGCAGACTAAGACATTATGTACGCCACTGATGCGTGTTCATCATCAAGTGTGTATGGACGTTTCTGTGAGTAAAAGTGAAGGTGTTGGAGAGTCTGGTGTGTTTCCAGAGAGAGCAAAGGAAGGACTCCTTCACCAGCTCCACAGAGGCAATTGTATCTGTGAGATGCTGATGAAACATTTGCCAGGAACTCAGAGGACAAAGCTTCTCACTCATTATCAGAGACATGGTAGCTGTCACTTGGTCACTTTAGAATTGACAATCACAGGTCCCATTAGTGACAGCTCCGTTTCTCAGGATGGACTTGCCAGGGAGATCGTCTCTCCAATGAATCACCTCCCGGATGCAGCATATAGAAAATCTGGATTTAGAAAAAACACAGTGGGATTCCGGGGTGTGAAGCGGCAACATCCATCGTACATTCCTCATGTCCCATCACAAATAGCTAGCTTTCCTTTAGTGCCCTTAACACAGATTAATGTTAAGGGTTCGAGCATTTTAAGGAGCATGTCCAAACTGAAATCTGCTTCCCTGTTATTGGAGAGTGGGTGTTTTTGGAAGTGACAAGGGCACCACACTGCATCTGCTTTCTCGAGGAGACTCTGAGTGGAAAAGGAGCAGGAGGTGGTGTGGGGAGGCCCTGGAGGAAAAAGATGTCAGGCTGACCAGCCTCTTCACAAGGTCATCATCAAATGTGATTTTCGAGTGCCACCTCGTTGTTGCTGGCACAAATGAGACCTGGAGATTATTGGAAATCTATATGAAAGTCTTGCCCTATGTCAGGCTCCTGACTAAGCCCATTCCTTTCCCCTCCCCTGAGCAAAGGAAAACTAACCCAACAGAGAGCAGGAAATATGTTTTGCTTTGGTTCAAACCTTTAAATTTTTTGTAGCTTGGAGGCTTGTCCTCATTTGCAAAGCAGGATTTAAACTTTGTGTGGGCAGTGGTGGGGGGCGGTGGGGAGGAGGGAAGTCAGTGTTTAAACTCAGCACAAAGAGACCTCCCCCAAATAGAATCTATCCCAGTGTGGTCCATACTCTCATTTATCCTGACAACGATCCTTCACCATCCAGCACTTCCTAATATGAAAAAGGATTTCTTCCCCAGACTCAAAAGTGGAAATTTGCTTAATTTCAAATCTGAGTTAACCTTCTCTTTACCCACAAGGTTCCAGGGTCTGCAGCCTCATAGCAGAGAGGGCATAAAATCTGATGAGGGTTTTTCTGCATCAGCAAAGGTCTCTGATAAGTACTTTGGCTTCTTTGTTTTAACCAAAATCAGCCCATGTTTCTTGAAAAGACCAAGTGATAGGAGATGCTCTTTGCAAAGTTAGTGCTCTCCACTGCCCTCCCAGCGATCCAGGTCTGCATGACAGGGAGGGTGTGTGTGGCTCTCTTTTTTTGTCACTGCTCAAATTTACAACGGCAGAAACAGGACTTGGTGTCTGTGCCTTGTGGCGAGTCTTGCGAAGGGAGGTTCAGGGTCCAGATGGAGGCAAGATCTTACTCTGTTCCCTCAAGTTGAGAAGTCCCAGCTCCTGGGGCAAACCAGGGGCCTAAAGCAAGGGAAAAAGAAATGTAGCTGATGGGTGAGAAGTCACAGAATTCCATCTGGGACATCTCTCAGAGAAGTGGGGCTCTGAGGAAAGGCTACTGCATCACAGGCACTCAGGAAGTGAATGATGAATGAATGAGTGGCTAATGAATGAATGAGTCAGGGGACTTTGCTACACTTATCTTTTTATCCCCTGGCACTGTGAGAGGAGCACCAGCTGGTCCAACACCACTGCACAGTGACCGGTCCCCAGGCTGGGACAGCTGGACAGGGTAGGAGACATCTGCACCTCATTGGCATTACCCACCTAATGATGTGACAGTTATTAATAATGGCTCTCCATCCTATAGCCGAACTACAGCCAGACACCATGCTCAGGATCCTACTGGGATTTCTATATTAGCTTTCTATTGCTGCATAACCAGTGATCACAGATTTGGTCGCTTAAAGGATTACCTGTTTATTATCTCAGGGTTTCTGGGGTCAGGAGTCTAGACATGGCTTAGCTGGGTTCTCTGCTCAGGGTCTCACAAGGCTGCAGTCATGGTGTCAGCCAGGATGTGTTCTCATCAGGGGCTTGGTTGGGGAAGGCCCGGCTTCTAAATTTCCTAAGGTGGTTAGCAGAATTCATTTTCTTGCGGTTGTAGGGCTCACAGTGACTTTCTTCTTTGTGTTTGGCATTCTGACTTCAGGGAGGGCTCCCGTCTCTCTTTTAAAGGCTCACCAGATTTGACCAGGACTACCTAGGGTGATCTCCCTTTTGATGAACTCAAAGTCAACTGATTAGAGACCTTACTTACATCTGCAAAGTTCCTTCACCTTTGCTGTATTCTATTTATTAGAAACAGGTCACAAATCCCATCCACATTTAAGGGGAGGGGTTTACACAAAGGTATGGGTAGTGGGGAGCAGGAACCAATGAGGTCACTCTAGGGTGTATCCACCACAATTAGAAATACCTGCCAAAACCCTATGAGCTATGCTGTTCTCATCACCATTCTATCAACAAGGAAACCGAGGTTTATAGAGATGAAGTGGCTTGTCTAAGGACACCCAGCTAGAAATTGGTTGAATTCAAACCCAGAATGCCTGATTCCAGAGCCACATACAGTAACAGCCTGTGTTCCCTGGTTAGAAAATAGTGAGGCGGGGAAGTCCTATAAGAAATGTCGTGGTGGCTTTGTCATGTATAATGTGTATCATAAAAATAATAGGTTGAATTTGCTCATTGACATAAGCAAGCACGGAATAAGTGTTAGCTACTACCCTGATGACTGTCATGTTTTTATTTTATTAACTGCAGAAGTAAAGTTCAACAGAATCTCTTCAGCTGGTAGACATACACACAGTAGCTGGAGTGAGAAAGCATTAGGGGAGTCAAGGTTAACAAAAGCTTATAAAAAAGGCTAAAGGCGTCTCAGCTCAAACTGTATTTCACTGTTGATCATGATAAGAGAGTCAGGACAGCCTACTCACTGAGCAGCCCTGGGCCTTTTATACACACGATCTCAGATATTGTTTCAAGCATTCGTCTGAGCATTACTGTTATTCCCATGGGAAAGATGGGGAAATGGTGGGCTGGAGGGGTTGAGTGACTTCTGCAAGGTCTACCACAAGTAAGTGGCAGAGGTAAAGATGTGAACCCAAGTCCAGGGTTAGGCCCAATGTCCAGTTTTTGTGAGCTATTGGTAATTAAACTTCCAGGAGCTAAATTCACCAGTTACACATATTTTATAGGGAGCACAGTTTCCTTTGTCTTTCTTGCTTTCATTTTCTTTCTCTCCCTCTTCTCCTCTGTCAGAATTTTGTGCACTTGAGAGAGAAAGACGTAGACATAACAGAGAATTAACAGCATTTTGGGGGGTGACTTGTGTATCCAGTCTTACAAATGGCCCCCAAACAATCTTGCTTCCTTGATTCTTGCTGTAGATGCTTCTCTAATGACCACCTCCATCAGCAGCTTCCCAAGCAGATGGCAGATCCTTTAGTGCTGAGAATTTCTGTCTTACCTTTCTTAGGAGCTGCTACTATTCCAGGTAAATGTCTGATGCACGAAGGGCTCCGTAAATATTTGTTGGTTGATTTAAAACTGACTCAGATGAAACAGGATTTCAGAAAAAGGAGCAGTTGGTATTGGGTGAAATAGTCTAATATTTCAACGCCTTAACATAGTACAGCAATTTGCAAGATGTCCAAGCACCCTGTGAGGGAAATTTCTATGACGATAATATCACACACACACACACACAGAGTGCGTGCAGAGTGGTGATGTGGGAGGGGATATGATAGCATTAGCCTAGGTTAATATGTGGTACATCCCATATAACATGAAGGGACACATGCTGCTCCTTGGTCCACCCAATATCTTCCCTCCCCTTCCCCCGACTTCCTCAATCACAGACTCTGGGTTTGTTCCACATGACATGTGCCCAATGGGAACTATAGCCATGCAACCCAGTTCTGGCCAATGAAACCCAGATGAAAGCTACTGGGGAGAGTAGCTCTTCCCAAACACAAATGCAAAGCCTTGTTGGGAGAAGGCTCTTTGCCCTTCACCCCTTCAACCTTCCCTTTTATTCCTGCCTGGAAACTGGAAGTGATGGCTGGAGGCACAGCAGCCACCCTGGGGCAATGAGCATAAAAGCCACAGTAATGATGGTGGAGCAGAAGAAGGAAGAACCCGGGTCTCGGATGTCACCGTTGATAGTCTCACAAGTTCAGGACTGCCCACCCTGTTGCATATGTTAAGTTAAACTCCCTCACTGTTTCAGCCACTAGGGGAAGGTTTCCTGTTATCTGCAGCTGAATGCAGTCCCCAAGTGCTGCCACAGTTACTCTTCCTGTTAATCCCATCAGTTGGGTATTATTAATCATGTTTTGCAAAGAAGAAAATCACAGCTCAGGGAGGTAGATAACAAGCCTAAGATCACAGAGCCTGTGAGTGGTGAATCTGGACATTAATGTTTTATTCCAAAGCTTCTATTCTATATTTTCTCCCTGGGTATAAAGAAGGGGAGAGGGTCAGATCTATACAAGGGGTCCCTTCCTGCCTGGAGAATGGCATTGATCCATCAGGTCATTCAGACAACAAACACTACTTGAGCTCAACCTATGGCCACGTTCTCATGATCAGCAGTCCTTTCCCTGGGGGATCCTCCAGTCTGAAGGTCTCCTCTTTCCGAACTCTTCTCCTTTCAGGGAATTTTGTATTTTGCTTTTTACTAAGGGAGAAGGCTCTGTCACAATATTCTGCTCCTCACTCTCTGCCCCAGGCTTTCTGTGTTCTTGGTGGAGTAGAAGCATCCCAGGGAAATGAGCAGTAGAGGGAAATCGGGACCAGCGAAAGTTGTATTCATTTGCTACTTACTGAATCATGGACACCGATTGTTAACTTGGTGTTTTCAATTAAAACAACAACAACACCACCACTGGGGACCAGCATCTGAATGCTGATGTAGCTGCCAAGAAGAAAACAATATGAATCCAGTAGGTTGGGGGTGACTGCTGCTTTCATGTTTGGCTCAGAAGGAATCTAGGATGAAGTCTCCATCTGCATTTGCATGTTTTGGTCTTGGTGGGAATCTAAAGGTTAGCAATAGGAAAGTCATTCAAATGATTGGTTGCTGCAGAATTAAGGGACTTACAATAAAAAATAATCAAAGCAAACATTAAGTGCTTACTTGTCACTGGCTCTGTGCTAAGCACTTTAACAGTATTGTCTAACTTTTCCCCATGGCAATGGCATGGGGTCATTTTTATTGTGATTGTCATTTTAGATGTGAGGAATAATGGGTGGGCTGGAGAGGCCAAATGACCAGCTCAAGGTTTCACAGTAACTTGGATCACAGATATCAGGCCCAGACCCCCTTCCCTTGTATCTGGGAAGGAAAGGCTGAAGCTGCTGCAGAAAAGGCAAATGTCCCAGTTTCCATTTAATGAGCATCCTTGTTAAATGCTTAGAATACAAAATTAGAAAGACCAGACCCTCCTTTCCAGGGAGCCTAGACTCGGGGGAGGAAGTGACGAATTCACCAAGAAAACAAATCAGATATTATGTGAGAAAAGATTTCCAAGCCTTCTGTGGGAATTGATGGACTCATCAATCCCAGCAGTGCTTGTAACAACACATTTCCCCAAAGTCAAGAACTCAATGACTTCTTGGGACCAATGATACATAAGATTTACTGACTACTTCCTATGAGCCCAATTTTATTTGGTTTACCTCATTTAATCCTCACAACGACCCTAGGAGGATTCTCTTTTTTAGGCTGTCCCCAGAAGCAGATCCTGAGATGATGATTCAAGTGCAAATTGTTTCTATGGGTGGGGTATAGGGAACTGATGCAGGGAAAGGAAGGCATTACCAAAGGTAAGTTATCAAACAGCCTCTACTATGGTGTCGGGAACTTAATCCTACAGGGAACATCTGGGAAATGATACAAAGCACATTTCTCTAATTTATCATGTAATTTACTATGATGATGATGGTGATAACGGTGATGGTGATAACAGTGATGGTGAGAATGAAGATGATGGTGAAGGTGATGGTGATGGGGGTGGTGGTGATGGTGGTGATGAAGATGATGGTGATGATGATGGTGGTCTTGGTGATGGTGATGATGATGGTAGTCATAATGATAATGATTTCTTTTATAAGTATTGAAGTATATTTTGTATTTTGGTGGGGCTTCTGTCTCCATATAATAAATTTTTGGATATTAAAAGCCCCCAAGTAGAAGATTCAGTTAAAAATTTTAAAATTACATACTGTTTACATGATAAATAGATAAATTCATCCCAAGTATGCTTTGAAATCAAGAGAAGTTCAGTCTGATCTTTTATTCCTCCCACAGCATGGCTGGAGGATATTCATCCCAATGAGAGCAGAAGTTAATACTGTATTGACTCACCTAGCACAGGCTGACACATTGCAGCCCCCAGTAAACCTTTGCTGAGTGAAAGATGTGTGTAGACCAATGGAGTCAGTGATGACCCTGTGGGAGCCCAGAGGGCCTTTTGTATTAGGAACTGTTAAGTTTCAGGACAGGTTTTTGTTTTGTTTTGTTTGTAAATATTTGTGTTAGAGTGCAACATAAATATAGTGAATTGTGTAAATCCTAAATGTACATCTTGAATTCTTCCAAAGTGAGTATATCCATGTCACCACCACCAAGATCAAGGTATGGGGCATTGCCTGAACCCCAGAAGCCTTCCTCATGCCTGTTCCCCATCATCATCCCCCAAAGTAACCCCATTCTTGACATCTTGCACCATTGCCTAATATAAAACATCATTTAAATGCATCTTGCAATGTTACTCTTTTGTCTGGCTTCTTTTGTCAAAATTACGTACGTGAGATTCATTCGTGTTCTCGCATGTCATGGTACTTCATTGCTATGTAGATTCCATTATATGAATACACTACTATTTATTTATCCATTCTTTTGTTGTTGGACATTTGAGTTATTTCCAGCTTTTTGTTATTATAATAAACGTGTTACGAACATTCTGGTACATTTCCTTAGTGGATACAGGTACTTATTTTTCTTAGGTGTTTATCGAGGCATGGCATCCCTCGGTCCCAGGGGAAGAGCATGTTTAGCTGGAATAGGTTCCGACACATAGTTTTCCAGAGTAGCCGTGCAAGTGTGCACTCAGCTGGCAGTGAGTGTCCTGGGTCTGCAGTCAGTCATATGTAGGTTGACATCTTATTCTTGCTGCTTTTGTGTTGTGCGATATTAGACCTTTGTGAGGCTCAATAACTTGCCTTTTGACGGCTATGAAATGAGAATCATAATTTGTTTACTTTATGTGTGTAGAATGCATGTGTTTACATACGTAGAAAAAGAACATAGTGCAGTCCTGGCTTTTAGTACATACTAAAAAAAATGATGGCTGTGATTATTCTTACCAGTATTTATCTAGAATATTTAGTGACCACACTATCCTCTTCTGAAAAAATGCAAACATGGTGTAATTATTTCATTTTCATGTTTTACAAGCATCAAGATGAAGGTTATGACCCAGGGCGGGTGTCGGGGGTCTGAACCCATGCAGGCTCCCGCCCTCTTGGGGACTCTACAGATTGTTTCACACAGTGTAATTTTGTAGAACATGGATTTTCCATGAAAGCCCTATCAAGGGTAGAGTATTCTCCATGACAGAAAACATCAGTCAGCTAAAATTATCATTCTAGCCAAGCATGTAACTAGGATTAGCTAAACATGCAATCATGAAAAATGCCTAAGAGGTTGAAGGTTTTTCTCCTTTTTCACACAGCTGTTGGGGCCACAAGTAAGTGACTGTCTTGCCAGCTCCAATTCCTGCCCGCCACCCCCCACCCCCACCCCCCACCCCACCCGGCTCTGCTGCATCTCAGGCTCTCCACCGCACCGTCTGCCTTTCCTCTGCCTGGTGACTGTGTTTTCAGCCCAGCCCAGGGCTCAGACACCTGAGCAACACCCTTCCTCCTGCTGCCCCCTGAGCTGCAAAGGGGGTCAGCTCCCTGCCCTCACGCAGGTGTCTTGGCTCTGCCACCTGCTGGTTACCCTTGCCTCCCCTGTTGTTCTACAGCCATCTCAAAGCCAGGGGTTTTAAAGTTCACATTTGTCTCCCCCGACATCTCTGAGATCCCTCCTAACTCTAAACCTCTACCCTATTCCCGTTATGGTGTTGAAGGTAATCTCATGGGTCACTGACTGTGTTTCAGATCCTTTAGGGAGATGGGAGAGCAGTGGTCAAGCATGTGGGCTCCAGGTTCAGAGAGTTTGCTGGAATCTGCCTTTACAGCTTCTAAGCTGTGTGGCCTTGGTCAGGCTGCTTGGCTTCTCTGGGCCCCCGCTGCCCATCTACAATGGAGGGTGCCCTGGGGACTCAGCACACCCATGATGGACGCCTGGCTTCCACAGACAGGGAGGCTGACAGTCTGCTCTAAGGCGCTGATGACAAGGCCCTTTGAGAACCGGATTCCAGCAGAAGATGGAGACTTAATTGTCAGGAGAATGAAGGACGTGGCCTTCAGACCCAGGGGTGTTTGGGTGAGAACCTTCCTGGGGACCCATGGGAGGCTATCATTGGGTCAGCTGCAGAGACCTGTGTGGTCAAAGGGTGAAAACGTAGAAATAAATCAAGAGTAGAAGAGAAAAAATTTACTTTTTGGTAAATGTCCAAACTCTCCCTCCTCTTCTTGCCCCAGCACCTGACATGCCTGAAAATTGTTGATTTTTCTTAAAGGCCAGAATCAGAAGGACGGAATGACATCACCTGGTTTCCCTCAGTGGAATTCAACCTCGGGTTCCCGAAGGTGCCCAAAGCGGGGCTGTGTGGGTGGAACTTTTAACTGTCCATCATCTGGCCTGTTATCCCCAAGTGCTTGTAAAAACAATTCTCTAAACCTGACGTTTTGCTCCTTCTTTTCCAAGGCCTGAATTAATGAGATAACAGGAAAAATTAGCCAATATTGCCTGGCTGGCGGAAGCCATGTAATAATTGCAGACATGAGGGAGTGCACTGAGGGGGTCGTCTGGCCCCCATTAGCAGGTTTCCACACAGCGGCGAAAAGCTGCAACCTCACGGGCTGGCTGGGGCCATCAGCCCTGGTCAGGTCCACCCTCCCAGACTCTGTAGTCCAGGGGAAACATTTCGGGTTTCACAAGAGATCAACAGCTTCAGAGAATACGAAGAGATACTCCCACAAATGACAGAAAGAAAACCACCACCAACAGCACAAGGGAAAACTGTGCAAAGCAACCTAGCTCAGCCTCCAGAGATTCAGGTGACAGCCAGCAGGGCATGGCTCATCGCCACCCAGAGGAGCAGAGGACATCAGACACTTTTCCAGGGGCAGGGGGCCCAGGCTCCTCCTCCAGGGAAGGTTTATGGTGACTCCCTTGCCAGCGTCTTTGAGACCCGAATGCCCTTCTCTATGTGGGGACCTGGAAGGGTGACTAACTATCTTGGTTTGCTCATCACTGAGGAGGATTCTGGGGCATGGGAGTTTGGGTTTTAAAATCGGGGCAGTCCCAGGCAAACCCTTGGCTGTGGGACTGTGGTGCTATAACCAGAAAAGTCCCAAGTAAAGAAGAGGAGTTGGTGCCCTGGGTCTGGGTGAGGCAGATGGATCGATTTTGCTCTGTGCCTGTCCCCTCCCTCCTGCCGGGCTGCCTCAGCCTCAGACCCCATGTGTCTTGGCTCCTGGGCCAGCTTGAGGTCTCATGTCCTCACAGCTGCCCTCACCCTGCTCCTGCAGCCCTCGGTCCTGGATCCCCTGACTCAGGCTCTGACCAGCAGGGGTTGCCTTTGCCCTGAGGTCCACCTCACCCTGAGGCCAGGCCCTACCTTGGTGCTGCTGTTTACTGATTTCAAGGGAAGCTTCCAAATGAAGATGGCGTTGGGAAGTGGCCCCTCCCTCCATGGCAACCTCCCACCCCTCCACCTCCATTTCATAACAAATCCTCTGATGGTGAAACCCCTCAGAGAAATCACCTGAGTTGTGTCCCTGGGCCAGGGCCAGGGCATGAAAATTAAAGTCTACTGAACTCCTCTGTGGCCTAAATGCTTCATCAGTAATCCTGCCCTGAGACCCTGGGAATGTCACCTCACCCCTCTGATCCCCTCAAGTGTAAAATGAACCCATGACAGTGCCCACTTTTTAAGGTGTTTGTAAAGACATGTGTGAAGCTCTGAGTCTAACCCCTGGTGCAAAGTAAGCACAAAGAAGAGTTAGTTCTTCTTATTGCTTCCTCCCTTCCTCCATCCACCCATCCATCCACTCACTCATTCATCCATCCACTTATCCACCCACCCACCCATCCATCCATCCCTCCATCCACCCAACCATCTATCCATCCACCTACCTATCCATCCATCCATCCATCCACCCACCCATACATCCATCCACCCATCTCATGAATTCCCACCTAGAGACCCTCTTCTGGTAACTGTAGACTTGTTGTAAACAAGACAGCCAGTGTCTCTGTCTCCACTGAGCCTATATTGTAGTGGAAAGACCTAAAAATAGACAAGTAAACAGATAAAGTTACTTCCAGTGTGGGAAATACCGGGAGGAAACAAACACGGGGGGGCAGGGTGGCAGCCATTTTTAGGAGGGGAGGCATGGGAGGCTCTCTGAGGTACTGAGGCCAGAAGGAGCAGGAGCTGGTCAGGGAAAACGGTGGGTGGGGCCGTGCATTCCTACCTCCTCAGGCCCTGGGAGGACAGACGTCTGTGAGTGAAGGACGGACAGGGAGGTGAGACGAGGTCATTGCATGGGCTTGGGGGTCACAAGGTGACACGCACAGGAAGTCTGCCAGGCCCTCAGGCCCTGTGGCCTCCGGGGGACACTGAGGTCCAACCCCCTGCAATGAGAGCTGCTGGAAATGCTAAGGAAGGAGGGAGAGTGTGAGTGGCTCTAAGAAGATTCTGGGTAGAGAGTGGGTTGGCAGGTGTAAGTATAGAATTGGGGGTCCAAACAGGACTGTCTGGTGGTCGCCTGGGCACAAGGTGGTGAGACCTGGAGGAAGGGGAGGCGTGGAGACAGACAGAGGGGCAGGTCTGTGATAGTCTGCATGGATGGGGACTGGTGTAGACAGCGAGGCATCAGAGGTCACAGCCAAATCCCCGGCTGGACACTGGGGGATGCAGCTGCCACTGCCTGAAGTGGGGCCCTCAGGGTTGCGGACGGGAAGAACTTGGTTAGGGGGTAAACGGGCCAGGAACATACACCCTTTCTGTGCTGCCAGGGACCCAGAGACCTCACGTGGAGGCGTCAAGTTCTCGGCTGGAAATGTGAGTGGGGTCACACAGGGAGATCCCGGGAGATGTGAAGCCGAGTGGAGAGGCTGTGCTCAGGACGAGGATGTCGGAGACGGTGACACGAGAGGACAACCTGCTGGAACAGCAGCCTGGGAGAGGGGTGGGCTCTTGCTCCTGCCCTGTTGTGGTGGGTGGCACCTCAAGGGGCTGGTCCAGGGGGAGTGCAGGGGAGGGGACGGCCGAGCAAAGCAGAAGTCTGAGGGCGCGGCAATGATGCGGCCGGGGTGCCAAGGAGTTGCAGTGGGGAAGGTGGGAGCGGGGGCTCCTGGAGGAATTCCCAGTTCAAAGCGGCCTCCGCGCCCTGGAGCATAGGGTGAGCCCCCCCTCTGGCCTGCAGGCGGCTGTCTTCTGATTCACCCAGAGGCCCCCTCCCAGGACGACTGCCCTGGACCGTCGCCCTGGGCTGTCTCCCTGGGCTGTCAGATTCAGAACTTCAGGGGCAGAGTCTCTGGGCCTGTGGCTGTCGTGGCCTCACTGGTGTGGCCTCGGGAAGGGGAGATGCTTCGACAGGAACCTTGTATTGAGTTCTAAACAACTGACCCGACTCAGGGCGTTCTGCTTCTCCCTGAGCAGTGAGGGACAGGAAAGTGGGTCAGGGGGTGGTCATAACTTTTTCATGACTGGGGGGCGGGGGAGGAGAAGGGAGGGGATGCTGCTCCCACATCTTCCTGGGACTGGGCCACTTAGTCCCCCCTCCCCCCCCAGAAAAGGACAGGGCTGGGGAGGGAGCCGCCTACAACTTCTCCCAACTACACAGTATTTTCACTCAGGATCTGCCTCTACGTGGAGATAATTATGTTATTGAGCAAAAATTTCCCCCAATAAAAGTAACAAATTTGCCCTACTGAGAATTTTATAGGGGACATGAGCTAAAGGCAACATTCTAAGTGGTTGTCAGGGGGGAAAATATAAAACCTGTAGTTAGGTGTCTAAGTCTATTTCAAAATGCCAAATCAGACTCATTATTCCTGAAGATTTCTAGCATCCAATTCAGACGGGCTGGGCCAGCAGAGACGGCCCCTCCGGTATGAAATGAATCTCTCCTTCTTATCTCTGGGGAATTTGTTTCTACAATGAAAACTCCGAGTGATAAATATGTCCATTGATTTTTTAGCTCACGTGCTTTCCAGGTGATTGTCTTTTCAGAAGAGCAATGATAAAACAGGCTTGGATAATAATCCCACTAAATTCCTCCAGTTGTTGGAAGCAGTCTCTAAAAAACAGATTCTCTTCCCTCTTTGTGGCCCTGTAGGGTCAGGGTTGAGATGGGACTTCCCGCAGAAGGATGCCGAGAAGCGGGTTCTCCCCAGGTCACCAGCACGTCCCAGATCATCCTAGGTGCTCCGTCAAGCTTCCTCACCTGGTGAAGATCATCTGCCCCTTGGCTGGGGACTCAGCAAAGGCGGGAAGCCCGCTGCCAGCCCCTGGCCCAGCGCCTGACCCACGGGGAGCTGACCTGGCAAGGGAGTGAGGGCCACGCCTTGTCCCCCCATGAGCTGGGCTCCCAGACCCAATACTGGAGGCATTTCTCCCCCGCTTATGTTTTCCCTGCCTAACGGCCCAGGGTAATGTAAAGGAGGAAAAGGCAACACACATGTCAAGCCATTTTATTCTCTATCTTTTCTTATAAATCTTTTTGCTTGGGGCTTCATTTTTGAATTAGTGTCTTCTGGAGATTAAAAAAATCAGGAGTCTGACACAAACAAACAGTCATAAACAAGTCATTACAGTTTTGCCATTATTCCGGCTGCCACTAAAGTTTATGTCTCAGCGACAGGTGGCGGAGGAGGGACTAGTGAGTGGAGAGGTGGGGGAGGGTAGGGGAGACTCAGTCAGGGTCTAGCCGGGGCAAAACCTGGCCCCTGCTCCAGCCCCATCCCTGCCTCCTCCTGCATCCCAGAAAGAAGCCTTTCCCATGGTTTATGTGCTCCACCCAGACTTTCCTGCAAGGTGTCTGCATCCGGGCCTGTGGGTGAGAAGTTTGGGGTGGATGTGTTATAATGGAGCCTGGGGTTTGTTCTAGCCAGGTGTGGTAGGACACACGTCAGGAAGGAAGAAGTTTATACTCACAGATCCAGAAACAGGAGGTGTGCCACAGAGGGCTACATGGAGAAGCACCAGGGCCAGCCAGGGGGCAGGGGGCAGGGGGCAGGGTGGGGAACATGGGCAGAAGCCTCTACTGTGTTTTTTGCAAAAAGGAATGGGTGAGGCAGGGTAAAAAGACCCAAGACTGTCTAGGTTTTTTTTTTTTTTTCCATTATAGTTTGTTACTAGATATTAAATATAGTTCCCTGTGCTATACAGTAGGACCTTGTTGTTTATCTATTTCATGTATAGTAGTTTGTATCTGCTAATCCCAAATTCCTGATTTATCTTCCCTTCCTTTCCCCTTTGGTAACCATAAGTTTGTTTTCTATGTCTGTAAGTCTGTTTCTGTTTTGCAGATAAGTTCATTTGTGCCATATTTTAGATTCCACATATAAGTGATGTCATATGGTATTTGTCTTTCTCTGTCTGACTTCCTTCATTTAGTATGATCATCTCTAGGTCCATCCATGTGGCTGCAAATGGCATTATTTCATTCTTTGTTATGACTGAGTAGTATTCCATTGTGTATATGTACCACATCTTCTTTATCCATTCCTCTGTCAGTGGACACTTAGGTTGCAAAAGCTGAACTCCTGCAACCATTCCTCTTTCTCTCTCTTGGTAAAAGACAAATCCGATCCTCACCAAGCCAGAAACCTCTGAGTCATCCTTAACTCCTCTTTCTTTCATACCCTCCACCCGATGGATGAGCAAATCCTGTCTGCTCAAGTTTCACAACGTTACTAAAACCTGACCTCCTCATCCCAGCCCCACTGCACCCATCCTGCTCCAAGCTGAGGACTGGCTAGTTTGAATCATTTCAGTGGGCTCTGGGGCATCAGGGCTGCCCCTAATTGTCTGTATCTGGCCCTGGGTGATTGGGGCAGGGGAAAGTGGTCCTGAGTGTGAGCTGATGGATGAATGTGGGCTCTGGACTGGTCAGTCTGTGTATGAAAGGAGCACAAGTCCATTTACCATCATTTCTAGGGATTGGCTGGCCCTGGGAGGGGCTCTCCTGGATCAGCAAGGTACCAGATGTCAGAACCTCAGAAATACAGAAAATAAAAAGCTTGGGTAATACGGGGTGGGAGGTGGGCACCTTGGGGCTGAGGGAACAGAATATCACAGTCCTCTTTTTATGGAGCATTTATTTAGACCAGGGTCTTTGATACATTAACTCACTTGTTTTGTGCTATGACTCTAAGAGGAGGGTAATATTATACCCATTTCACAGATGAAGAAACTGGGGCTCAGAAAGGTTTACTGAGCTGTCTGAACTCATGTAGCTACTAAGTGGCCCCTTGGGGTCTGCACCAGGTTCCCCCCCACAAATGACTCCCCAGCCCGGGACCTTCCCCAGAGCCCCTCCTGCTCTGCATGTCTGTCTTCCCCTTTGGTGAGCCCTGGATCCTGGATGGAAACCCAGCCTCCCGCCTCCAGCTCAGGTCCGTTCCCGTCCCACCAGGGACTAAACTACACTAAATTGATTGATTGATTGATTCATTCATCCCACTAGTAAGCGCTGAGTGGCTCCCAAGTGCCAGGCGCAGACCGCAGCCCGGCCAGGGAAGCAGAGCTGACTGTTTGCAGAAGAAATAGAATCTCATGCCACTGGTGCCAGCAGGGAGCCCAGGCTGGGAGAAATATGAGCTGAGGCCTCCCCAGAAACGAACAGGTGATCCATGGTTACATAGATGTGCACTTCTACGCGGGAGGGAGGGAGGGCTCGCTGTTCCCATGAAGGGATGCGAATGGCTTCCCCGCTTGCTTGGTCTCTGAACTTCAGTCTTGCAGGAACTGATCAACTGCGTCTGGACACAAGGTGCAAGCAGGGCCCGAGGCACACCTGCAGCTGGGCAGGCCGCCCAGCCCGCTGATGAATTCCTAGTCTCCTCCCATTCATCACCTGGCACCCAGTGCGCTGTCTCCCGTGTTTATTCCAGCCCTCGGTGGGGCTCTGGATGCCGTTGTAGTGTGAGCGGCCGTGACGACCTGCCTCGGTCACGCAGACACAGGGTGTTTTGCGCTGTCAGTCGCCAGCCCTGAGCTGGAGGCCCAGCCCTGTCCTGGACCGAGTCCCTGCTGGATATTGCAACCCTGTTCATGGAGGAATGAGGGAGTGATGGCGGGGGGGGGGGGGCAGGTGGTGACCCAGGGACCATGGAGCTGTGGGTCCAGTTTAACTTGTAGCTGTCCAAAGTGATGTGGATGGAGACTGGCCTCTCTTCTTTGATTAAATCATTGCTTTTAGAAGAAATACGGCTTTTCCTCTTGAGGCCTCTTGGGAACTCAGCTGCACCGGGCCTTGCGAGGGGTGATGTTTCTCAGATCCCACACATGCATTTGTGTTCCTGAATGTGTCCTCTTGTTTGTCCCTCTAGTGTCAAGTCTCAGGACCCAGAGGAGAACATCTCACTGAAAATCAGTGTCCTAATGGCATCCTCTGCCGTGGAAACTTCCAGTTGCCCTTTGAAGCTCATGCGCCAGGTTGGCCAGGGAGGATGGAGGGAAACGGTGGTCCACCATCCTCGCGGTCCCAGAGCCAGAGCTGAGGCTGGGGCCTCCTCCTCGCTTCCCTTAAGACACCACTTCACTAAGGTGACACCAGGAAGGGACAGGGGCTCAGGAGGGGTCTCAGTGGCTGCTGGGGGCTGTGGGGACCACTGAAGCTGCCATGGGTCATGGAAACAGCATCTCAGCCCCAGTGGGCCTCCACTGACCCGAGGAGGGTCGCCAGCACCAGACAGGTGGGAGCCAGCTCCCCCGTCCTCCTGTTGCTGAGTGGCAGCTGCGAGCAGAGGAGGCCTGCATAGCCCTCACCCCCGCCTTAGTGTGGGCTTCCAGCCGCCATGGCTGGCTGGCCAGACAGACAGCCAGACAGACAGAGGCTGGAGGTGGGCCAGGCTCTCAGGACACCAGCCTTCCTCTAGTTGTTCTTCTCTGCTCCAGATGTTCTCTCCGCCCTTCCTCCCAGGGCCTTGCTGCTCCTTGCCCAAGAACCTTCTGGAAGCAAGCCCACCTCCACCCCCAGGGCTCTCCCAGTCCCTCCTCTTCTATGGCACTTCCACCCTGACCTGTAAATGCTGACAAAGTCCCCGTTTCTGTTGCTAGTTGGGACATCTCAGGGGCCTGACTCTCTCTCCGGCTGTCAGTCTTTTTAGACCTCGACCCCAGGCTGGGCCCCGACCGTGTGCTTGGTAAATAGTCAGGTGATGAGTGAATGAGGGACTCCTAGGTCCCTGGGTGCCACGTTCAGGCTCCAAAGGGCTGGCTGAACCCAGATGTTCCATCAGAAGCATGAACACACGCGGGGAGTTCCAGGGATCTGGAGGCTGGTCAGTCACAGGAACAGTGCAGGTGGGGGTCACTGAGGGAGCCGTGGCAACTCAGGTCATCTGGAGGGGCTTCTTGGAGACCACGTGTCTCCCCTGGGGCCGAGGTCTGCTGGTAAGAGGCCAGGCTCCTCCATCCTGAACTTATGTCGTGCGCCCCGGTTCCCAGCCGTCTGCATGTCCCCCCCTTACCTGCAACAGCCCAGGTGCAGATGACCGGACAAAGGGGACAGTCCAGGAGGTCTGGCTGGGCTGTGACAAGTGGTGTCCAGACACGGGCTTCTGCTTTGCACAAGGTGACTGACATGGCCTCGTTTCTCTCGGAATAAAAGCCACAGTCCTCAGACAGGCGCCCAAGGCCCTGTAGTGTTCCCTGTAAGAAGTTGACACAAATGTAGCAGCTTAAAACCACACAAATTTATTATTTTACGGTTCCGGAGGTCAGGAGTCCTAAAATCAAGGTCCTGGCAGGGTTGGTTCCTTCTGGAAACCCCGGGGGAGAGTCTTTTTTGTCTTTCCCAGTTTCCTGGGTTGGCGGCCCCTCCTCCATCTTCCAGTCTCTCCCCTCCTCCAACGTCTACATCTGACTCCGATGCCCCTGCCTCCCTCCTGCCAGGACCCTTGTGATGACGATTAGACCACCTGGGTAACCCAGCAGAATCTCCCCATCCCAAGACCCTTAACTTAATCACATCTGCCAAACCCCTTTCACCATGGAAGGAACAGAGTCACAATCTCCAGGGATTAGGACGTGGATATCTGAGGGTCCATTGTTCAGCTGGCCACAGCCCCCTTCTCCGTGACCTCTCTGCCTGCCCCCCCCCATTAGTCCTCTCTTCTTTCTGCTTCACACTGACCTGCTTGCTCTTACTTGAGTGTGTTGGGCTGCTCCTGCCCCAGGGCCTTTGCACACACCATTCACTCTGCCCAGGGTGGGTGCTCTTTCCACAGCTGTCCACACAGTCTGCTCCTACTGCCTTCAGATGTCTATTCAAATGCTCCTCGTTAGCTCCCCCACCCCAACTACAACACCCCCTCGACTGCCCTCGGGTCCTCTCCCCTGCGTCACCTTTTACTTTGTGTTTAGCATCATTTAATAGTCTCTGTGCTGTCCAGCACGATGGCCACTGGCCACGTGTGGCTGTTTAAATATAAATGAATTAAACTTAAATAAAATAAACAATTCCTGTTCCTAGTTACACTGGCTGCATTTCAAGTGCTCAGTGCCCAGACATGCAGTGCAGATATAGAGCATTTCCATTGTTGCAGGAAGTTCTCTTGGACAGGGCTGCCCTGTACAGTCCATGCACATAGACGGTACATCACGTATGTATATCCTCAACTAGAACGTGAGCCGCCTGTGAGGACAGAATTGCTATCTCGTTTGTCCTTGGCTGCGTTCTTGGCTTCTAGGACAGTGCCTGGCACCAGAAGCTCACAGGCAGTTGTTGAAATGATGACCCTGTCACCAGAACTCTATCTGCATTGAAGACCATGTCCCTGTGGGGTTGCCTATCCCCCATGGGGCCCCATCAGCAAGGCTGCCGGCCCCACCACCATGCCCAGGGTGGCCAGCCCCATTTATGAAGCCTCCCCAGCACTCTCTCTGGCACTTGGTGACTGCACTTTCCTGCTCATTGGCGTTAGGTGTGGTCGTGGGACTTCCAGCCAGTGAGTGGAGGTGACTTGACAGCTCCAGGTGGAAGCTTGAAGAGCCAGTGTGTGATTTGTCTGCCTCTGCTTCCCTTGGCCACAGGGACCAGCAGCATCCCAGGCAGTGGTTGTTCTGTTGGCAGAGCAGGGACCCCACTTGAAAGCCCTGAGACATGGGGGTTGTTTTCCTCACAGCTTGACCTAGCTCACCCTGACTGATGTAAGTGCTTGTCCTGTGCCAGGCTCTGGGAGACTCCACGTGCTACAAGGTGTTTTCTGTTGTTACCAGACCCATTGTAAGTGAATAAACAGAGGCTGGTGGGGACTCAAGGACAGCCCAAGGTCAGTCCACATGTGCATCCTTGTACTGGGGCTTGGTGCCTCCTGCCTCAGCTCTACCATGGCTTCTCCACCCTGGTTGCCTTTCTCTCCTGCCAGACGATGAGGTTCGAATGGGAGTGGGTTGGGGGGTGTCCAGGTCAAATCATTTCTTATATTCTGGGGCTCAGCAGTGTTGAGCCCGTCAACATGGGGTCACTATTGAAAGGAAGTGAATTTGCGGTTAGATTGTGAAGACAGTTGGAAGCAGGTGCAAGGGAAAGAAAAACTTCTTTTTTACCTCTAAACATCATAGGTGCATTGACTGGTACCCTGCACACTGGACGGAGGAAAGACCGATTAACAAGAGAAAAACAAAAAAAGGTTACTAACACATGCATTGTGCAGCACTCAGAGATGAGTAACTCAAAGGGGTGGTTAGAACTTCGGCTTACATAACATTTAAGAAGAGAAAAACAGATTCCTAGAGAAGTGACAAGACAAAGGAACTAGTCCTTGAGTTTCTAAGGCAGCAAGTGGTGGGAAGGCAGATACATGGGGGACCTAGTGGGAGACAAGGGCCAGTGAGTGAGGTTTGTGGTGTGGATTCCTCTGGGCTGATCAGGGCCCAGCGTGGACTCCAGTGATTAACTTCTGTCCTTCCTGGCTGGGGGGAGAGGGACACCTTCACAAATCTGTGTCCTGCTTTTAGGTAAATGGGGAGAGGACAAAGGGCTTTTCTTGTGTCTGCTTCTTCTCAGTTGCTTTCAGCTCAAAATAATTCCTATGCCAAAGTAGCCTCTGTTGGGGTGTCCCATTCTGCTCCCCTTCACAGGTTAGCGAAGACCGTGGCATCTGCTGTGGGGTTCAGCCTGGGAGCAGAGACTCCCTGTGCCCTTTGCAGAAGGTAACGTGGCAGACGTGGCCCACAGCTGCCGAGGCTGTGGAGTGGCTGGGGACACCGTGCGTGACCGACATGGCACTTATCTCCCTGGCACGCACACTCCTGCCCTTCCCTACTGATCCATTTCCACCAGGTTTCCATTTAATCGGAGGACTGCTGCCTCAACTTGTTTTACACGTGCAGGCTTTGCTGGGCTTCTCGTGTTCCAGTAATTCTTACCTGACCTTTCTCTCTCTCTCCTTCCCTTTTGCAAACTAGCTCAGAATCACAATTCAGGACCTGTGAACACGGTTTCCATCCTGAGCCCGGTACCTTTCTTCCAGCCTTCTTTTGGAAGGAGTGGCTGATCCGCTCAGAACTTAAACATTCTCCCCTACATTGGTGCTTAGCCCATCAGCATAAACGCCCAGCGAGGAAGAGCGTGGGTTTCCCTCCACATCGGCACCGGGCTCAACTCCCAAACGATGGGGCAGCTGCAGACTAGCATAGCTGCTGGGCTGTGTCCTGTGAGGAGGGCGGCTCCATGTCTGCCTCTACTGTTCCCTCCTCTGCTCATTGCTCAGGTGGAGATGCTAGAGCCACTTGATGAAGCTGTTGGGAGCCGTGAAGAAGGCTGGACGCCTGCCACGCCCTGAGCACGGCCCCACCCTTGGGTGACTGTGACGCAGAACCAGGCCTGGAGGACAGGTGTCCCCTACAGAGGGTGGGCAGTGGCCAGGGCTGTGGGAGCCTGACCTGGGGACATGGCTGCCCCGTCCCCATGGTCCTCTCTCCCGGATCCCTACCAGATGATGCTGTCACATGGCAGCTCAGGCCTGATCTGCAGTCTCCGCTTCTGCCTGGGGCTTCGAGGGCCTCCAGCCATGTGACAAAGAGCAAAGAGAAGGCAGAAGGGGGCCAGAGACATGTCATCTGGCAAGTGGACACGTTCCCTGTGGAGGCACCAAATCTCTCTTCAATCTCACCCTGAGACCCGGCTACCGGGGGTGCTGGGGCCCCATGATTTATCCCTCCTGCCAGGAGGAGGGTAGGATGGATGCTGCCGTTGGAGCTGATGACCAGAGGCAGGCAGCGTCCACATCCCCGGATGAGGGCAGAGGGACCAAGGCTGGACGCGTCCCCGGCCCTGCGAGCCCAGCATGGATGCTGTACTGCCCTGCAGGGGAGGTAATGTCCTCGACACGGGAGGGGTGCAGAAGAGCCAGGGGGCCTGGGGAACAGGAGACTGCCTGGCCATAGGGCTTTTGGCCAGAGACTGGAATTGTGCGACCCTTTGTGTGCGTGGTTGGCCGGGATTGGAAGGGCCTGCAGGAGTCTGGGCAGGCCCTGAGCCAAGGGCACGTCCCCTGACACTGGCTCCGTCGCTCACCCGCCTGGGTGTCAGGCAGGTTTCGTCACCCCCTCTGAGTCACCTGTAAACGCGGTCAGTACCTGGGCTCCCCTTGAAGGGTGAGCATGCCACAGAAGCAGACACGTGATCACAGCGCAGCTCCGGCATGGGTGTAGATTCGGAAACACACAGCAGCTACTGCTTCCGTGATTGCTGGTGGAATCGGGCTATTGGAGGTTCCCACGGGAACTGGGCGAACCTGGAATGCTTAGCCCAGAAGTAAAGACTCTTTCTTTCTGACCGCTCAGAACTTCCTGGGTGGAGTGGGCTGACGTGGGTCTCCCCAGAGTCTGGCTGGCCTCAGAACAGGGATGCCCGCAGAAGCATCCAAGTTCAGGTGTGGACAGCAAGATGGATGGGCTTCCAAGTCTCCTCGTGGAGACAGGAAGATGCGAAGCCACCCACTGCGTCCTCCTTCCTGTGTCTCTGCCCTCCTCCTGGAAGCCATGCTCTCCTCTGGGCAGTGCCCGATGCTTTTCCCCTGCTGCCCCGTGGGCTCTGCTGAGCGGCTGCAAACATGGGGACTTGGGAGTTGCTGGGCTGCTGGGTCATTCACAAGGAGGGAGGGCCCTTCTCTGCAGTCTCTTCCTCAACTGCAGAGCCTACCAGAACCCCGGGCTCTCTGTCATCAGGGCTGCTGTCCTGTCCCCACCCTGGGGGAATGGGGAAGTGATATGGGCCAGGAGTATTTATTTGGGTCAAAGAGAAACACACGCACAGGTTGCCCTTGATGGAAGCCAAATGCCGGCTCGGAGATGGATGGGTATAAAGCTTTGGAGGAGGAAGTGGTCCGGGGCCAAAAAAGGATCCAGAGCAAAAGTCACTCGTGAAGTCCATGCGTCAGGGAGGGAGTCTGCAGAGGCGAGGCTGGTGTCCGTCCTGCAGGGACACTTGGAAGGAGAGAGAGAGAGCGTCAGCTGAGTGCAGAGCCCTCCTCACAGTCACCGAGGCTAGCGTGTCCCCTCCAGGCTAGCAGCCGCCTTGACATTTGTTCTCCCCCCATCCCACATCACTCGGCTCGTCCCAGACAGTGGCCGGGGCCGGCGCATGGCTGTTTCAACGTCTCAGCCTCGTCTCTGCCTCGAGCTGAAGCCCCATCTCTGGGGAAGAGGATGAAAGTGGCTTTTCCTGGGCCCCTCTCCCTTGTCACCGAGGCCCGGTGCGTGGACAGCCTTGGCTACATGGCGGAAGCAGCACCCGGCTTCCCTGCAGGAACAGCGTGAGGCTTCCGGCAACCTTCTGAGCTTGAGACGTGGTCCTGTCTCCCCGCCAAGGGGACAGCGCTGGAGAAAAGATGGCAGCGCAGGAGAAGCTGGGGTAGGTTTTCCTTTCCAGAGTCAGTGTCTGCCTGGAGGAGTGGATGTCAGAGAGGATACAGCAGCTGGTTAAAGGCCATTGAAAAATTGGGTTGAAAAAGGGACTCCAAACATGGGGCCTGCTCCCTGTCATGGCCCACAGGTCGTGCAGGAAGTGGGGATGGAAAGGATGCTTCATGCAGACCCGTGCCCTTGAGCTGTGGGGCTGTGGGCAGGAGAGGCAGGTGCAGCCCCGTCACCAGGCCGCCTGCTCTCCTGGGAAGTTCACACCAGGAGGTGGGTGCCCGCGGTGATGCCACCACTGCCCCCTGTCTCCACTGCACAGCCGCAGCCTGGTCCCCACCAGACGGGCCAATTCAGAGGGCCGTGCCTTGTCAGGCTTTCTCGCCCCTGTGGGCTTGTTTGAAAGGTCCATCTCTAAGGACTGCAAGCATGGTCCGGCTCTCACTGCCACCTCCTTGGCCTCGGCAGGGAGGGCTCCAGGAGAATTGTGTCCACGTTTACTCCTCACTTTTTAGCAAAGACCTTGGGGATGTCACAGTCCTTCTGGGGCCCTGGCTTCCAGGCCTGCAGAGGTGGCCTGGATGGGGTGGTTTCTCTAGAGCATCCGTGTCATTGGGGCCACGCCCCTCCCTCCACAGGACACGGGACTCTGCTTCCTCCCCGAGAGGTTTGGAGCTCAGGCCCAGAGACACCCCTAGGGAACCAAAGCTGGTTCTTTTCTTTGAATGACCTCAGAACCAGCCAGATTCTCCCCCACCAAAAGGAAAAAGACCTCTGGCAGAGTCCGGGCACTCGGGCCCTTGGCGGGGGAGGGTCACCCAGCAGCGTCTGTGAACCTCTAGGTTCCAGAGTGTGCGGTCCTGCATGGTGGCCAGTAGACACGTGTAGCCGTGTGAATCTAAAATTAGATTAATGAAATTAAGTTAAAAGCTAACTTATGGCCGCACTAGTCACATATCAGATGATCAGTGGCCATATCATAGGACATGCTTATCAACCCAGAAAGTTCTATTGGACAGCACTGCCACCCCGAATCTCACCTCTTCTCCTGATTGACAGCCTCCCAGCCAAGGCCCGGCCAGGGCTGTTGTCCTTTTGTGGCCAAGCTAAGATTCAGAGATGCCTCGAGGACTTGTGACACTGTCTCCTGTCCCTGCGTTTCCCGAGGGGCCTGTGTGTCAGAGCCGGCCTGGAGGAAGGGCAGCAGAAGTGTCCCTCAGGCCTCTGAAGCTGTCGGGCCATTTCCTCTCAATAGGCTGAGGTGGGGGCCAGCTGCTGGCTCCCTTCTGAAATTCCCCCTCCAAGAGGCCTCCTGGTGGCCCCTCTCTAGGCCCTTCTGGGTCAGCTGCAGGGGGAGGTGGGAAGCTGCCTCTCTGGTGGGGGTCTCAGAGCTGGTGGTCTGCCCGAGGTCAGAGTTGGTCGGACACACCAGCCACCAGGAGCATCATGCCCATGGTCACTGATTCATTGAGGGGACATTTGCAGTGGGCTGTCTGTGTCCCCCTGGCATGGGTGTGCTGGAGAGGGAGTTAAACTCACAGACCCCTGTGCGTCTGGGGGTGTGACACCCCTGGGGATGTCTAAATCCCAACATTCGGATGACTGATGGCTCTGGAGACAAGCTCTTCACCTGTGAGCATCTCCTGCTACTCGGAAGCTGTGGGTTTGCCACACGGCCACACAGGAGAGAGCCTTCTCTGTGTTGGGGATCCACCTCAGAACGGATAAGGCTGCTCCTGTGTGGATCCAGTGGCAGGGGACGGGCCTGGGTGGCATGGTATTTGGGGTGGCAGCCAGGAGCTGAGCAGCAAGCAGTCCCATCGTGTGAAGCTGAAGCCCCTTGGGAGGTGTTGGGGAAAGGGTGGGCTTTCCCTCCCACCGCCCTGGTTCATCTCCCCCTCCCTACTTCACTCTGGGTCCGTTGTCCTGCCTTTAGAATGGGATAATGACAATGACCTTCCTTGGTTGTCGTGGGAATTACACAAATAAACAGAAAGCAGCCCAAGCCTGGGAGAGAGGGTAGAGGTGAGAGCTCCGTGTCTGGGATGCCTGCCTGATGTTTTGACTCTGCTGCTTTGCATGGCCTGGGTGACCTCAGGAAAGTTGCCAAATCTCTCAGGCCCAAGAAAACCTTTCTACTCCAGGGGATTATGGAGCACTGAATGAGGTAATGCAGTAAGACATTTACCACCGTGTCAGGAGGGTATTCCGTGCCCAGGAGGAAAGAGCTTCCACATCACAGTAATTCCTTCCCGAGTTCTTTATTTATTTATTTTTATATCATCATTCAGTTTATTTTAATGTTATTTGAACAGTACTTTATTGAGGCGGAATCTACATACTGTAAAATGCACAATTTTAAGTGAACAGTTAGTTGAATTCGATAATTGTAACTTACCCAGATCAAGACACAGAACATTCTCTTCACCCTAGAAAGATCCCTCCTGCTCCTCTATAGTCGGCCCCCCTCGCGCCCTCTGTAGGATCTGACTCCCATCACCATGGATTCCCCTTGTTTGTTCTTGAACGTCACATAAATGGAATCACATAAACGTCACATAAATGTGCTATGTTGTGGGCTTCCTTCATTCCACAGAATGG
Organism: Eubalaena glacialis; assembly: GCF_028564815.1. NCBI lineage: Eukaryota > Metazoa > Chordata > Mammalia > Artiodactyla > Balaenidae > Eubalaena > Eubalaena glacialis. The sequence goes on along the minus strand of NC_083718.1, from coordinate 192,430,249 downwards.
TTTTGAGGTTCATCCAAGTTGCTGTAGGCATCAGGAATTCTTTCTTTCTTTTTTTTCCTGAGTTGAATTCCACTGAATGGATATACTGTGGTTTTCTTATTTATTCTCTTGTTAATGGGCATCATTTGGGTTTTTAAAATTTTTTTGCTGTTGGGAATCCAGCTGCTATGAATATACATTCTTGTACAAGTCTTTGGGCAGACCTACGTGTTCATGTGTCTTGGGTATATACCTAGGAGTAGGACCGCTAGGTCTTAGGGTAAATGCATATTGAGTCATACAAGAAACCACCAAAGAGTTTTCTTAAGTTGTCTGACTGAAACGGAACAGGACCCTATGGGGCCTTCCCAGGACAGAAGCCCCCCATGTCCTCCACCTGCTTCTTGGCTGTAAAAAAACTTTAGCTGAAGAATAAGTTTAATCAGAGAAGTGAGAAAATGAGACAGAAACAGAAACAAAGGAAAACAGTTGAATAGGACAAAATAATAAGAGCTTAGTCATTAAACAAAGCCAAGGGCCTTTAGTTCCTCCTTAAGGGCTATAGATAATATTCTGAGCCATATCCTTTGAGCTGTTTTGTAGGTACTGAAACCCCTACCAGGTGGAAGAAGTTAACTACATCATGACCAGACTGTAGCTGTGACACAAGCTACCACAATTCTGAGAACTGGCCTCAAAGAAATGGGAAAAAAATCAACCCTGGAGTTGAAGATTAACTGTACTTAAAACAATCAAGATGACGCTGATCAGACCACTGCATGACCAATTTCAAGATGACTGTCAGAGCAGCCTGTGCTGTTCTGCATGTAGCTCCCTTCCCCCACCTGTGCACCCCTGAAACTCCCCTTTAAAATCTCTTGCCCCCTGATCAACAGGGGGGAATTGGTTCTTTGGGACATGAGTCCACCTTCTTCCCAGGACTGCTGGCTTCCTCAATAAAGCTATCTTTCCTTTTACCCAACACTTGTCTCTCAGTATGGGATTCTTGAGTGATGAGAAGCTGAACCTGAGTTTGGTAACATGACCACTCTACACACCCACAGTGACAGGTAAGTGTCCAGCTGGTGCACAGCCTCAGCCCCAGTTGGGGCTAACATGCTTGGTGATTCTGGCCATTCTGGCGGGTGTGCAGGGTTCTCATCATGATAGTAGTTTGTGTTGCCCAAGTGGCTAGTGATGTGGAGTGATTTTTCCCATGCTTCTTGTACTTGTGGGTATTTTGCTTGTTCCAGTCTCTTGCACATTTGGGGGGGATTGTCTCTGTTTTTATTATGGATTTGTGGGAGTCCTTTGCAAACCCTGGGTATGAGTTCTTCCTCTGACATGTGTATTGAAAGTATTTCCTCTCAGTCTGTGGCCCATATTTCCATTTTCTTAGTAGAGTCCTTTGATGAATGGGAGGCTTAAATTTAGAAAAAAATCCGAGTTATTATGTTTTAGTAATGGATAGTGTAATGTTGTGTCCTAAGGGATCTTTGTGTACCCCAAGACCTTAAAGATCCTCTCCTACATTTTCTCCTAGAAGCTTCATAGCTTGGGCTTTCAAATTTAAATTTATGATCCATCTCAAATTAATTTTTGCATAGGGTGTAAGGTAGGGGTCAACAGTTTTTTATTTTCATGTGGCTATCCAGTTATTTTGGTACCATTTATTGAAAACATTTTCCTTTGTCCATTGAATTGTGTTGGTGCCTTTTACAATTAGTTCATACTCACACATCTACATACACATACAAATATCTACATATACATACATTTACATACACATGTACATTTCATATACATTTATCTACACACACATATATGTGCACTTATATACACATTTCTGGAGTCACTGGTTTGTTCTGTGGATCTATTTGTCTATTCTTTTGCCAATACCTCATGATCTTAATTACTGTAACTTGTCAGTACATCTTGAAATAAGGCAGAATAAACCCTCCAACTTTATTCTCTTTTTAAGAATATATTGGCTACTTATTCCTGGTCTCTTAAAATTTACATATAAAATTTAGAACCACCTTGCCAATTTCTACCAAAACACCTGCTGAGATTTTGATTGGAATGCATTAGATCCATAGATAAATTTGGGGAGAATTGACTGCTTAGAAATATGAATTCTTCCCAACCACGATCTCTATTTATTTAGACCTTCTGTAATCTCTCTCAGCAATGTTTGGTAGTTGTAAATATACAAATCCCACACATCTTTTGTTAAGTTTAATGCTATTATTGTAAAGGATATTTTAATTTCATTTTCCAGTCGTTTGTTGTAAGTTCATAGACGTGTCATTTACTTAGTATTTTAATCTCATGTCCTGCAACTTTGCTGAATTCACTTATTAATTTTGATAATTTGTATGACTTTGGATTTTACATATACAATCATATTTTCTTGCCATGAAGACAGTTTACCAATCATTATGTCTTTGCTCTGTGGATTATTGTTTGGTAAATATTTGCTTCTCTTCCCCTGGCTGTGAGTCAAGGGAACCTCCCTGCCTTACTATGTGGGCTTGGATGTGAGGCTTGCTCTGGCTAAAGGGATATGGTTGGCGTGATGCTAGCTGAGGGCTTAAACACATTGTGCTGTTTGGCCTCTTGTGTGCTAGGGATCCCCACAGAGATTTTCCCCACAGCCTGGGCCTTGGGATGAACACCTGTGGTTGAACTTGCACCCAGCCTGCAGCCTGGAGTCCATCCACCCACCTGATTCCAGCCAAACCAGTCAGCCCAGGAAGCCATGAGCATGGGAGTGCACGCAGATTGCCATGAGCCTCTGAGTTGGGAGTATTTTTTTATGCAGCATTACTGCGGCCATTGCTGACTAATACAGCCATGCAAGGTTTAAGCCTTCTGTCAGATGTTCAAATGCACGTGTACTGGGTTGGGATGGGGGGAAGCTGTATATATCTGCAACTCAAGGCAGGTCAGCCTGGATGTGCAGAAATGAGAGACGGTGGCATGTGAATTCGTGGGTGAGACCATCAAGGCAGAAAATTCATAGGGAGACGAGAGCTGGATTCAGAGGTTTACGATGTGGGGAAGATGAGGGGGACTCAGCAAAAGAGATCTTGCAGGGGCAGCAGATGAGTTATGGGGAAAAGAGGCACATGGGTTTGCATCCTGAAGGAAGGAATCAGTTCCTAAAGGAAGGCGTAATGGAGTGTGTGGAAATAAAGGAAGACCTCACAGGGAGAACAGACAGAGGGCATTTTCTCAGAGGTTCCACTGCAAAGGTCAGCACTTGTAGAGCCTTGAGGGCAGGGGAGAGCCTCACGGGGAAACAGGCCCGGCTCCAGGAGCCCCAGATGGAGGCTGCCCCCAGGGAGCTGGAGGAGGCCAAGCAGGAGCGGGGTCCCATTGATGGGTTTGGGGGGCACAGTCTCTGCTTGGCCTTGAGTTGGAAGAGAGGGTGAACGGTCGGGAAGCTGCAGTCCTTGACCGAGTCCTGACCGTTGGGGGCCGGTGGCTGCAGAGTTTGTGGTTGGGCGGCTGGGCTGGCTGCTGTGGAGCGGGTGGGTGAGAGTTCGGTTGTTACAAGTGCTCGGACAGTCGTCTGTATATTCAGCCTCTCAACTGTGTTGAATGGTGTCGAGAGGTTGAGTGAAATCAGGAAAAGATTTGGCAACGTGAGGCGGCTGATGAGCTCTCTCAGAGCCTTTTCTGGGGTGCTCTGTTGATGTGAGCTCGCCTGGCTGCAGGGGGAGGGGAGGGGCAGGGTGGGAGCTGTAGACGCGGAGAGGGGAACAGGGAAATGGGGGCTTTGCTGCCAAGGGGGGCAGGGGGAGGGGCTGGAGTGAGACAAGAACACGCAGTCAGGGGTTTTTGTGTTTCTGTGATCACTGCCTTAGGTCGAGGCTTTGCGGCAGGTGTGTGTAGGTAGGCGGGTGACCCTCTGGGGAGGGAGAAGTTGATGAGGCAAGAGAGATAGATCAGTGAAGACAAGAGGTGTGGGGTCCACACTGTTGGGGGCCCTGAGTGGGTTGAATTGTGTCCCCTCCCCAAATTCACGTTTACCCAGACCCTCAGAATTTGACCTTATAGTAAATAGGATCTTTAAAGATATCATTAGTTAAGGATCTCAAGATGAAATCATACTGGATTTAGGTGGGTCCTAAATTCAATGACTGATGTTCTGATAAAATAGGAGGGACCCAGAGAAGAGGCCATGTGACCCCGAGACGGAGGTGGGGGTGATGCCTCTCCAAGCCAGGGAAGCCAGCAAACCCCCTGAAGCCAGGGCAAGGGGCCTCAGAGTCTCCAGAAGGAGCTGACCCTGCTGACACCTTGATCTTAGCCTTCTGTCCCTTGAGCTGTGGGAGATAGAATTTCTGTTGTTCTGAGCCCCACAGCTAGTGGTGATTGGTTAATTGTCTACAATGGCCCTAGTCTCTCCCCCTCCCCAAATCCATGGGTGGCTCAGGTGGGAGATGCAGGTGGAGGCTGCCCTTCCCCCACACTCATGGCTCCTCCTTGCATCCTGGGGAAGTGAGAGGCCAAGGCCCAGGCCCCTGTCTTTTGGAAGGCCCTTCTGCTGCTCTGTGATGCAGAGAATGTGTGGGGCAGGCCCTGCTCCTGCGGGCCCGGCTGGTCTGTGTGGGTGCATTCTGGGGGAAGGGGTGGTAATTAGCAGGCCCACACACAGGCCCGTGTCTGCGCTTCACTCCTGGTCAGCTGGACCTGCTCCGTCCCATCCCTCTCACCCCCGCGAGAGGTTTCTCCATCGATTCTGAGCAGTGTTCCTTACTGGTCCCCCAAAGGAGGGCCTGCTGCTTGGGGCGGGGAGGCCCTGGTGACCTTGCCTGGACCACACTGTGGGGTTCAAGCCTGAGCCTGGAGGTGTGGTGGTGGCCATGGGCTCAGAAGGGACCGGAGCTCCCTGCTCACCTTCCATTCTGTCTTTTGTTCCCTCCACTGCCTTAACCTACCTCTGGATCTCCTTCTCTGGGCTTCTGTGTCAGCAGAAACTCACTCTCTTTCACTTTGCATTTCCTTTCTTTAAGCCCAACACAAACCCACATCATCCTGAAGGCTCTTCCTGTGGGACAGCACCCCACTGACCGCGGGGCTGTGTGCTGTGCTTATCCCCCTGTCTCTGGTTTCACATTTGCTCTTGGCACATTTGAGAAAGCCATCTCTTCTGTGTGTTATCAAAGATCTCTGAGGTCTGAAACTGAGGCCCAGATTTCCTTAGGATCCCCGAGGGACCCTGCCTGTCCTCAGCCTCTGCCATATCCAGTGTGCTGAGTGCCCACAGCCACAAATGCCCACAAGTGCCCGCAGTTGTCTGCAAATGCTCATTTGCCTGCCTTTTCATGGAAATTCCATTTGTCAGCCTCCTGAAAATTTGGAGGGCTTCTCATACGGGCAAATCAACTTACTGAAACTGAATTAGAAATAATTCTGTGTGTCGGGCTTGGTCTAATAATCAACACTGCATGGGAGACTCTGACTTTCAGAAAATTCAGAATGTATACATTCCCACATCATCTTTCTCCGTAATTATACTCGCATCTGCTGAGGAAGAAGGATGGATGGTGTTAATTTCCAGGGACTTTTCTGAAACTTCAGGGCTTTGGTCTGCATGCTCCATCCCATCCCACCTCCCCCACCAAAAAACCCCAACCATATTTGGGACAGTTACCCCCTGCCCCCCACTGTCCCCTCCTACCACCACATGGGAGGAGAGCCTCTGCCCATGGGGGTCACGTGGGCTGGGACTTGAGTCCTTATATGTGCACCTGCTCAGGTGTTTCCTGCTCACATTTGTTGTCAATCAGGAAGTAGGGTTGCAACCCTGTAAACCAGGAATTCATCCAGCCAACGAGTATTCACTGACCTGGGACTTTCACTGCCAATGCCAGAGAGTTGCTGGGTTCTGGGGCTGCGGTAGGTGGAAGGCAGGAAGGTGTTTCTCCTATGGAGTCCACAGTCTATGAGGAAGAAGTAAAAGTAGGTAGCAAAGGACTTAAACAGTTGCCATGGAGCCACCAAGGAGAAGTGGGTTTGCAGTGGGACCACATAACAGTGACCTGTCCGATTTGGGGCTCAGGGAAGTTTTCCGTCTGGCCACAAAGTCAGGAGTCACTACAGTGCCTGGCATCTCGTGTGTGTAGGGGTGTATGTGTGTGTGTGTGTGTGTGTGTGTGTGTGTGTGTATGAGCACCAGGCATCTCTTCTGGTTCTTCTCTATTCCGCAGAAGTAAGGGGTTTCTCTGCCCTGCCCTGGATGGGGAAGGGCGGGGAGCGGGGTGTGTGCAGCTCTGCCCTTCCTCCCCCCTCTGCAGGGGCCTGGTCTGCAGGGTATGCCCTGGGCTTCCGCCCACTGTGCTGGGGGTGCTGGTGTGGGTGGGGGTGGGGACAGTCACCTTGCAGAGCTGGTGGCTCCTTACTGTGACCAACAGCTCGCTCCTCTTCCAGCTTTTAGTGGTGATAACTGCCCGATTCCATTGTCTCTCTCAAATGACTTCACTCAAACTCTGGGTCAGGGAAGGAATTTATTTACTGGTCCCTTAAAGCCTCAGCATGGGAGAAAAACAGAAACCCCACATGAAGACCACATTTGTTTCCTATGCATAGCCTGCAACTGATCCCAGAAGTCCAGGGCAGGGGGCTGGTGCAGGGGGAGGTGAGGGTGGTGCAGGAGGAGCAGGGCTGGTGCGAAGCGTGTGATTGTTGCAGGGTATGGAGCTGGTGGAGGGGCTGGGGCTGGGCAGTGAAGGCGGCCTCACCCTCACGGTCTGACTTCTGGGAGCACCTGGAAGGCTGGGACCAAGTTGGAGCATCTTTGCCTCCCCTGGGCCAACCTTTTCTGACACATCAGAAGCATGAGATGTATGTTTGAATTGTTTTTTCTAGTATTTGTTCACTCTTTCTTTGAAGGAGTACAATCTCTCTCTCTCGCCATTTCTCCTGTTCCTTAGAAGGATGGAGAGGATGCTGACCCCTGGTGCTAGAGGCAGAACTTCTGAGATGCCCTGCAGCTGTACGGGGGCAGCATCCCTGAATGTGGGTGCAGGGTAGGGGGTGGACAGGCAGTGCTACCCTTCTTCTTCGCAAGGCTCTGGGCACGGTGCTGCCTAAGGGTCAGACCCTGAGGCCCCCTCTGTTGGAGACCCCTCTTGGGGATGACAATTTCTGCCTGAACCAGAAGCTCCTCCTGCCTTTCTAGGGGGCGGTCACTAGGTTTGCACCTGACAGTGGCCGAGAAAGAGACAAAGAATGGACAGTCATCATTTGAGAAAAACACCAGGCATAGGAACTCATGCAATGATTCACCCACCCCAGTCGCCGTCCATCATTCCCCACCGTCATCTCCTACCAGGTGAAGGGGTTTCAGAGAGAAAGAAGGAAAGACAGAGAAGACACAGGTCCCTCTGGTAGACACAGGTCCCTCTGGTGGACACAGGACAATGAGATGCAGAGCAACACAAGCTAGTAAGTTACACATCAGGATTTGCCAAACCATCACCTCCACCAGGACACCCCTCCTCGTCCCCTCCCCAGGCAGAAATGACCAAGTGACCCTCTTCCTGCTCCCGGAGCTCCTGGAACAGAGAGCAGGTGTTCCCCGTGCTTGCATTTTCAGCATTTAGGACAAAGCTTCGTGCTTTTCTCATCCTCTGTGCACCTTGGGCTCACTGGCCATCTTTGGCTGGCATTCATTCATTCATCCATTTGTTTATTTAGGGACTCTTTATTGAATGCCATTCATGACCTGGGCACTGTTCTGGGCTCGGGGCACAGAGATGAGCAAAACCAACCAATCCCCTGCCCTGAGGGCCTCTGACTCAGTGAGAAGAGCCCAGCAATCACCGTGGGATGGGATCCCAGGGAGACCCTCACGCCCATGTCCACCACCCAGTGGCCCTGCCACCCACACATGCTGCCCTTCTGCCTCCTGCTTCCAGATCTCAAATCCTATCCCACCTTCTTCTCTTTCCCATGACAAACAACAGGACATCACCTGCGACCCCACAGCTCAGAGAAGTTCTCCAGAAGGGAGCTGTCCCTGGTCTTCCTGCCAGGGGTACCCTTCTAGCAGGAGTGAGCGTTCTATGCCCCCATCCAAGCCCCTGCTTCAGGTCTGCTGGAGTATTTTGGAATGATTTAGCCTTGCCGGTCAGGCTGCTAGCTTTTTCAGGGATGGACCAAGCCTTTTCGTTTTTGTGTCCCTGCCTAACATTGCTCAAACTCTTGCATTGGGTAGATTTTCAGTACGAGATTGTGGATCTGATATCCAAATATTAACCAACATTTAGGACATACTCATTGTCAATAAAAACAGAGTGTGAAATTCCCAGGGAATGTACATCTTGGGAAATTGAGCAGAGAGGTTATCAGAGATGAACCTCAAGGGTGGTCTGGGGAAGGGACTCAGTTGGCTGGACCAGGAGGAGAAAGGATGTATAGGGAGGTCCAAGGTGAATGATGCTGTGAGCCCCACCTGCCGCTCCCTGCATTTATCTTGCTATGAATATTAGTTACCTGAGAGAGAAGTGAGCTTTTAAGTCTATCCATTCTCTCCTCTATTTTTAGCAAGGTAGATTGTGATAGATTTAATGGGGGGATAGAGACTGCCCTTCACCACCAAGGTATGAGTTCTCTTAACAATTTTTCAAGCAAAGAATAAAGATGAGGTATGTAAAAATAGTTACTGCCCAATTTGGCCCAATTCCAAAGGATCTAATTAGAGAGAGGCCAGAGTTTCTTGTTTTTAAAAGTGTTTGCTGAGGATGTTTCCAGTTAGACGGTGAAAATGAATAAAATTAGGGAAGTGTGGTGAAAAGGGGGGGAGAGGACAGCAAGAGCTGGTGGCTGAGAAGAGGCAGGCCAAACCCAGGGAACAGCCCGCCCACCCCCCAAGACATCTGGGACCCATTAGGGGGCGATCAGTTATTCCCCCAAGTGAACAGATGGTGAGCTGGGACTATAATGTCCTCATGTTAATCTGTTTCATTGAAGATGAACGTTTATGACCCCGGCACCTTCCATAACATTTTTTTCATTATTCTACTGCCCAAGGACCATTTTCTCTCCAACTTTGCCCTTCTTGGAAGAAGGGTGGTAAATACGTTTGAAGTATGATTATCTTTTTTATTCCCAAGGTGAAAATCTTGCTCCCCTGTTACGGTTAAGATCCCGCCCCCCTCCCCGCCAAACACCCTTCAGCCTCCCCATCCCACTTCTGGAGACCTATGCTCCAGGTAGCTCATGTGTCTTTCTTGGCATCGGGGTCAAAGCATCACGTGCAACCCACTGGTGTGTGGTCCCTTGGGAGGAGGTGACAGTGATGACAGGATGAGGATCTGTTGACTGGTCCATGGAGTGTTTCCCTCTCCACCCCGAGGTCCACGCGCCTTTCCAGATGGATGGATGGACCCTGAGAAGGGCACGTGAAAACTGTACTGGGGATGCAGTGTGGTCAGATCCTTACCGAGAGTCAGAAGTTGGCTTCGTGAGATTAATTTTTTCACATATATTCAGCTAACGCCCACCCTGTGACTCCAACTTCACGAGTGAATCAGAGATGAGCTCCAGCCTCGTGGGAGGAGATGAGCAGAAAACAAGTTAGTAAGAAAACATCTGCGTGATAACCGCAAAGAAGAAACTGGAACAGGGTAACGTGAAAGAGCTTGACAGGAGGACAGCTTTAGATTTGGGCCGGGGGAGGGCTTGGTGAGACGAGGCACGGAAGCCAAGACTAGAGTGAGGAGGAGGAAGCCGGCCAGACTCTGGACTTTCTTGGGGGTTGAGAAGCTCATTGAAGACGCTTCCAGTTGGAAGCATTGTTCATATTGGAGCTGCAATCGCATTCCTTCCCCAGCAGCAGTGGGACCTCGGGAAACCCCAGCCTCTCTGTGGGCCTCTGTATTCTCATCTATAAAACAAGGTTAGTGATCCTTGTCAGCCTAATTCTCAGGTGAGAATCATATGAGAGGCAGGTGTAAAAGAGATTTGCTGATGACAAATCCTCATGAAATGCGACTGTGCTGTCTTGGGTCACTTTTCCTGAAGCAGCCTCTGAGACAAGGACTTGGATTTTCCAGGACCAACCAGTGAGGGAGTTGAGGGCATGTGTGTGTGTGTGTGGGGGGGGGTGCACATGATAGAGAGAAGAAAGAAGCAAAGCAAAGGTGTGATTTGAGGCAAAGTCACAGTCTCAGCCCCTCCCAGAGGGGCTCTGCCCTGGGTGTGTCCCAGCTGGAGGTGGGAGGGCAGGACAGCTGTGTCCCTGTACAGTCGGCCATTGGTCCATTGATGGGATGCAGGGTGCTGAGGGGTTTGGGTAGAAGAGGGAGGATGACATCCCTCCGAGGTTTTGCAGGTGAAGCAGTTCTAACAATCCCAGTGTGAGGCCTGCTCTGACATCTGAAACCAGAAGGGCCCTGAACCGTCTAAGGGCAAGATTCCCTCCACTCTGCTCCCACAGATAAGGTCTCCAGCCAAACGACCCTCCTCCTCATGGGGACTAGACACAAGGCCTGATTCTCCCCGAGCATCTTGCTGCAGTTCCCCACCAACCCAAGGAATTATTCAAACCCACCCATCACATACTCTCGTGGGAGCCAGGGGTTGCCCTGCTCTCTCACCCCTGGCTCATGTCGTACCCGAGTGCAGCCCCCGTGTGACCCTGTGTGGGGCAGTGTCCCCTCCCCTGGGCTGTGAGAACCTGTGACTAAGAGACTGCTGTCCGTCTCATCCATCAAGTGTCAGGCGGTGTGTGTCTGGCCATCCCATGACCCTGGGATGGGAACCCTGACCTCCCCACCAGGTGAAGAGGAGGCCATGAAAACACAGCCCAAGGGAGGTCCTCTGGAGAGAGTCTCAGGTTTGGGGCTGTAGCAGCCAAGCTCGCGGGTGCTGGGATGGACCAGAAACAGGACACAGACATGTGACAGGGATCCAAGTGCACCTGGGCAGAGTGTGGAGATGACTGCTGCAGCCAGGCAGATGTGGGGCAGAGCGGGATGTTGGCAGCCCGCAGGGCTCCGTCCTGCCCTCCCTGTCGCCTGATCTCCTGGTGAGCAGGCTGACCGCCCACCCCAAAGACCTTCCCATGAGAATGCCTTTCTGATGCTCCCACCTTGGGGCCATGGCTTTATTTGGGGTTGTGTGGTTTCCCATGTTTCTAACCCCAGCAGTTGTCCCCTGGAGCTCCTTGGGGACAGTTCCTTGCTCTCTCCATGGGACCAGTGAGATGTGATTGCTGCATCCTCCCAGCAGAACTGAGAATTGATTAAAAGGAATGTGGATTGTGCTGTGAGGTTGGGATGGGCCATGAATGGCCAGCCGGGCTGGAGCTGCGATGACCACCAAGAGCTGACATTTAGCCAACCTGCTTTGTGCCAGGCCTTGTGGTCAGAGCTTCATCTGCGTTGTCTCGTCATCCTCACACTGAGAGGTGGCAGGTGCCAGCATGACTTCTGAGGCAGAGACATGCTGGGTCTCTGGCTCCTGGTCACCCAGGCAGCTCAGGGTGGAGCCCAGTTTGGTAACCCCAAAGCCCAGGGGAGTAGCAGTCACACTGCACTGTGTCCCACCTGTAGCACTTCCTTCCGTTATGACAGACCCGTCAATCTCAGGCAGGGGGACCCAGACCTTTCTCGGTTTGGTTCAGTACAACAGACGTTTAATGAGGAACTGCTGTGTCCTGGAAACTTGGCTGGACACTGGGGAAACACCTGGGGGGAGCACAGTCCAGACTAGATCATTGCCGTGCAACAAGGCAGGTACCAGGGCTGAGGCTCCTGCGGTTACCATGGGAACACTGGGATGAGAATGGTACTCAACCCTGCCCAGCTTCCTGGAGGAGAGGACACCTGAGCTGGCCTGGGAGACAAGTTCAGTGTTTCTGGAACAAGAGCTTCAGCAAAGGCACAGTGAGAGCAGCAGGCCTGGGTATGCAGCGAGGGCACGTGGTTCAGGGTCATCAGAGCAGGATGGAGACACTGCAGAGGCAGGGACAGCAGGTGGGCTCAGTTGAGGGAACCAGGCTCCCGGTGAGGAGGAGCACTGGTTCAGTTTCAGAGATTATCTAGATTGAACGTGTCTGAGTCTATGTCCTGGTGTGCATGAGGGGCCTGGGAGAGGATTCTGTTTTCAGTTGCATTTCTGTGTGCCTTCTGTGTGCATCCTGTGTGTTTCATCTGTGTCTAGAGCCCAAACACACACCTGGAACAGGTTCTGGGGTGAATGTCACCTGCCACACAGTCCCTAGAGGGATAGAAGGCTGGGGGACACTGTCAGGGTTGGATAACTCCAGTTTGAAGGGGGAGCAGTCAGAGGAAGTGTCAGGAAATGACAGTCAGGTGTCTCTGCCAGGATCCAGGTGAGAGGCAATGGGAGACTGGAAAGAGGTGGGCATGATCAGAGGATATTGAAAAGGTTAGACCACCCATAGTTGACAGTAGGTTAGAACTGGGAAATCTCCATATCAGAGTTTGGGTCTGGAGAAAGGGTATGTGAACAGCAACAAAAGTTTAGGGATGGAGCCCAAGAAGTTGGCTGAGGGTCCAGAAAGTGGGCTCTTTCCTGTGTTGTAAACACTCAGAACAGCCTCCAAATGTGAGGGGGCTATGGTGGGCTCCAGGCTTCCATTCCTTGTTGGACAACATGGCAACCCCTTTCACCTCCAATATTACTGGAAACACTTTCCCAAAGGACTGATCCACTTTGAGCCTTGGCAAGAAGGCAGCATGGCCCACAGCTGAGTTATCCTTCAGGTTGGAAGACCCTAAGCCAGCTGCCCCTCTTTGCAGAGCGCCCATTTCCTGGGGCTGTAGGGGAATTCTGCTTGGTGGGGCACTGTGGTTACTTGGGACCTGCGTATATTCTGTTCAACTGCACACACATCTCATTTCCCTTTATAGAGTACGCATTCCACTAATGGGGAGATTTTAAATGAAGACCTTATTACTCCAAGTAAAAATAGTAGCTGCACTAGGTGGGATTTTGCATGCTTCTAATGTCTTTAAATTCCTTTAATACTGCTTCTTCATTGCTTTCTTGATGATATTTTTGACATGTATAACAGAAAAGGAAGGTGTTACAGCTGTGCAGGTCTTCTGCCAAATACAACAGAACACAGGGCTGGAGGAAGACAGACCTACAGAAAGGCAGTTTGGGTGGAATATGGTGTCGAGGCCCCCGAGGCTCCATCTGGGCCTTATCTGGGTCTCTGCCAAATTCTTGACTTGGGATGGGAACGTAGTGGGGCTGCCACCCCTAGCAGTCTAATTGTACGTTGGCAGGAAGATGCGGCTCCGTGTCTTTACAGACAGGGACCTCAGTCACTTCTGAATTGTTGAAAGCTGTGAAGCCAAAGGGGAGCGGGGCGGGGGGCGGTGAATAAAAGAGTGGTGGGCTCTTTGTGAAGGTGCGTTACATGTTCTGAAGAGTCACAGATCTAAGGAAGGAAATGGGGCTGAGGAATAGGAGGGAATGATGACAAGGGAGAAAACATAAACTGAGTCAGGAAAACCAGGCCACATGTTGCAAGAGTCTGCAGGGTGCAGTTAGAAAAAATAAATTAACAAGAACTACTATATACAAAATATATAACTACTGTATAGCACAAAGAACTCTACTCAATACTCTGTAATGACCTATATGGGAAAAGAATCTAAAAAAGAGTGGATATAGGTAGATGTGTAAATGATTCACTTTGCTGTACACCTGGAACTAACAATAGCATTTCAAATCAACTATACTCCAATAGAAATTAATGTAAAAAAAAAAAGAACTGTATTCTTAATAGTACCAGCCTGAGGATAAGGCAAGTGAGATGAGAAGAAACATAAGACAAAGGAGACCTGTGATTGTTACTTTGATGTGTTGCCTCCACTGGGCTGCAGGGGCCCAGACGTTTGGTTGAACATGATTCTGGGAGTGTCTGGGAAGGGGCCTCTGGATGAGATGAACACTGGAATCAGTAGGCTGAGTAAAGCAGACTGCCCTCCCCAATGTGGTGAGCCGTGCCCAATCAGCTGAAGGTCTGAATAGAACAAAAAGGCTGACTTTCCCTCCAGGTATGGGAAACTCCTCCTGCCTGGCTGCCTTTGAACAAGGGCAGCCACTTTTTCCTGCCTTCAGTCTTGAACTGGGACCATCAGCTCTCCTGGGTCCCCAGCTTGCTGATGACTGGTCTTGGGTTGTGTCAGCCTCCATAAATGCATAAGCCCATCCCTCATAATAAGTCATATATATATGTATGTATGTATACATACATATATGATGTCATATACATATATATACTTTATATATATATGATATTCTCTGGAGAACCCTGACTACAGTAAACACCCTACATAAGAACAAGTTCCATTCTGAGAGTGCATTCAAATTCCAATTTGTTCTTAAGTCCAACAAAGTTAGCCTAGGTACCCAACTAACACAATTGGCTATATAGTACTGTACAGTATACAGTAATAGGTTTATAATACTTTTCACACAAATAGTGCATAAAAAACAAACACACAAAATAAAGAAAACATTTTTAATCTTACAGTACAGTCCCTTGAACAGTACAGTAGTGTAGTACAACAGCTGGCATACAGGGGTTGGCGTCGAGTGAACAGGCAAGAAGAGTTACTGACTGGAGGAGGGAGAGGAGGTGGGAGATGGTAGAGCTGAAGGATCGTCAGCAATAGGAGACAGAGGGCAAGCTGCAACTTCACTCACGCCTGACGTTGATGGCACAGGTTCCTTGCTGGATTCAATTCCATCCATCTACCCTCTTGAAAAAACGATCCGGTGATGTCTGGGTAGTAGCTCTCTTTTTCTCATCATAGATGACATGGTAGCACTGGATTGCATTCTGAACGGCGGCTGCAACGTTCATGTACCAGTCTACGTTCCAGTCCTATGCCTCAAAAACTAACAGTGCCACCTCAAATAGAACTAACTTAACATGATTGGACATGCGAACGCATGTTCACATCTTTGAAAGTTTGTAACTTGAAGGTTTGTATGTAGGGGACTTACTGTATTACAGGAGGGTAGGAAAGGAGCAGCCACAAGTTTTAGCATTTTTGTCCTCATGTGTTCAAAGGAAAAACCATAGAACAGAAACCAGGAACTTTGTTCTTCATAGGGAAAAGAATACACACTTTTAACATTTATGAAGTAGGAAAAGAAAACAAAAGATGACTTAGAACATCAAGCCCACAGATGAGAAGATTAAAGTCCATAAAATATTTATCCATTTGGCTTTGTGGCAGCCAGCCGTGTGCACAGGGTGGCAATGCTAAGTTTCTGGGCATCATTCTACCCCCTCTCCTTTCCCCACAATGAGCTCAAGCAATTTGGTAAATGGGAGCTGAATACAGAGTTCATTCTTCACATTCCATTAATGTTTCATTTCTAATAGTCTTTTCAGTATAAATTTAAAAACAGAGTGAGAATTGGGTCTCAATCATTATTCTCTATTAAGAGGAAAATGAAAGTGCTCCTTGGTGGGTGATCAGGACCCCGCGGAGGAGCTGAAGCTCGTGGGACAGGGTCCTGCTTCGTGACCTCCCTCCTCCCCCACTCATCCTTCTCAGAAAGGCATCTCTGCCACTCACAACTGACCCCTGCAGACCCCACTCCCAGCACCACTGAGAAATAGCCTGGGGTGGCCTTTGGGATGTCCGTGCTGGAACACTAGCCCCCAAACAACCTGAGACCCAGCACAAATGCACACGCTTGCAACACACATGCATTACAGCTGCAGCACATACAGAAGCAGAGACACTGAAACAGAGACAGCAGGTTCCCAGGAACGTGTCTGCAAGGGCGCACACCCACCTGCCTGTGGCAGCTGCTCACGGAGGCTGTCGGAGCATGTCAGAGGAATACTCGATGTCTCTCTCTCTCTGGGGAGAGGATGTCTGTGTAAATGGAAATGACCAGATCAGAATAAAAAGAGAACTCCGACCCACGACCTGCAGCAACCAGCCCAGGAAGCCAGCCACTGTGAGTCAGGCTCGTAGAAGTCGGATTATTATCTCTGGTAACAATACCGGAGACCAAACAATAACTTCTGTAACAAGTGTCCCAAAATGGCCAGGACTTGATTAATAACTAACAGCTTCTCTAAGTTTTGTCTCTGCTTCCAACTCAGGACCAGCCGGAAAAAGCCAGGTGTGCCCCCAACCAATCCCGTGGGGCACCCCCATTCTGATCAATGCCTCCAGCTCCCCCAGGGCTTCAGCCCCCATCAGGATACACCTGGAACCCCCCTTTTCCACCATGAAGCTCCCCCACTCCTCTGTTTTGGGGTCTCTGCCCAATGCAGGTGATGGTGGCTGACACCCTTGTCACATTGAGCTCTGAATAAGTGGCCTTTGCTTGTTCTCATGTAGGGGTCTTCCTTTATTTCCACACTGTCTTTGTTTTACTGCAGCAGAGAATTATCTTCAAATCTCTTTTTAATGTTAAGAACAGCAAAGAGCATGAGGGATTAACACGAATTTCTTCAGCAGACATTAGTTAGGTGCCGTCTCTTCCTTGGACTTGGCTAGAGGGTGGGAAAATGGGGGTCCAGGGCTCCCAACCCAGCCAGGAGGTGGGTGAAGAGTGTGTGCAGGGGGCCGGGGGACGGGCTCTCCATGGAAGCCCAGAGTGGGAGGCCAGCCCGGGCTTGGGGGTGGGAATTTCTAGCTCATAATGGCTAATGTTTTTGGAGGTTTACTTTGTCCCAGGCTGTGTTCCCTAGTTAACTCATGTAATCATTAAATTTAATTGTCCCTGTCAGGAAGGTGCTATAATTATTCCCCTTGTCCAGGAGCGGGAGTGGGGGCCCAGTGTGCTAGCTGGAGATCGCACAGCTCAGCTCCGTGTCTGCACTCTCCACCCTCTCGTTGCCTCCCCAGGGACCCTGGAGGGAGAGGGGGGCTGAGAGGGTCAGGGGTGGCCATGGAGGGTAGAGAGGGGCTCCTGCAGGGACTGGGATGGGGGAAGGTGCAGACAGAAGGATCAGGTGAGGAGGAGGGGAGCTGAGTGATGAAGCGGAGGCCATAGATGCGTTAGGTGTTGAGCATTTCAAAGAGATTCTGTGGGAGCCGGGTGTAGAGGAGGCGGGAGATCCATGAGGAGGTTGCGTGTGCAGTGGGGAAAACCAGAGGTGGAGGCAGGGAGGTGGAGGGAAGCAGGTGGCCTCAAGGTACATGATAGAGGTGAGTCCAGCAGGACTTGGGGGGCATCCGGGAGAGGAGGAGTTGGGGATGACTCCCAGGTTTCCGGTGAGAAGGACTGTGGGGATGGTGGGCCTTTTTACCAGGATGGGGTTTGCAGAGGGGTGGAGAGTTCCATCTGAGATGGGTGGGATTTGAGATCCTCTGAGCCCTCCTGATGGGGATGGCGAGTGGGTATCACACTGATGGGCCAGGACCACAGTTGAGGACTCAGGGCTGGAAGTGGGAATTTAGGAGCCACGACCTACAGCTTATCCAAGCTCCACCCTGGGACTGCATGAGGAGAGCATGTAGTGCTACACAGTCTAGTACCACAGGCCCCAGCCACACATGGCCATTTACATGGAAAATATTTACAGCTGGGTGACACACTCAGGCCCTCAGTCACACTGGCCACATTCCTAGTGCTCAGAGTCACATGGACTAGAGTGTTTTCATCATCACAGAGGATTCCACTGGGCAATGCTGGGGGGACAGAGGGCAGAGAAGAGGACACTCAAGGGCCAGCACCCAGGAAACACCCATTTTAGGGGTGGCGTTATGGACTGTGTCCCCCCAGAATTCATATGTTGAAGCTGTAACCCCCAGAGTGGTTGTATTTGGAGATGGGGCCTCTAAGGATGTAATTAAAGCTAATTGAGGTCACAAGGTGGGGCCCTGATCCCACAGGATTGGTGTCCTTATAAGAGGAGATACCACAGGGATTTCTCTCTCCATGTGCAGGCACCAAGGAAAGGCCATATGAGGATATGGTGAGAAGGTGGATGTCTGCAAGCTGGGGAGAGTGTCCTCACCAGGAACTAAGCCAAGAAGAGCGCCCTCACCAGGAACTAAGCCAGGGAGAGTCCTCACCAGGAACTGAATCAGAGTCCTCACTAGGAAACTTGATCTTGGACTTCTGGCCTCCAGAACTGTGAGAAACAACTGTCTGTTGTTGAAGCCACCTGGCCATTGGTGTTTTGTTATGGCAGCCAGAGCTGACCAACCCAGGTGGTGAGAAAAGCAGCTTTGAGAATGAGAGCCCAGAGAGGTGAGAGCAAAGGAAGGAGAGTATGGGGTTCTGGAAGCTGAGAGAACTAAGAGTTTTAGGAAGGCAGTAATGGGAAAATATGCTGAGTGTTGCCAAGAGGTTAAAAGTAAGGCAGGATTATAAAGTGTCCACTGAATTTAGCAACAGCCTAGGTGACCTTGGCAAGCTCAGGGTCAGCAGAATGGTGAGGATGGAAGCCAGGCCACAGGGGTTGGAGTGGGGAGTAACAGATGATAAAGTGGGGGACCCCCCCCTCGGGAAACACGTTATTACCTCATTCACAAGTCAGAAAATGAAGCCTTCACAAGGGGAAGCAACTTGCCCAATGCCATAGTCACAAAGCCTCAGAGTGAGGATTGAACAAGCCTTGCCTGCCACCCCAGTATAAGCTTCAGCCACAGTATCAAAGAGCGCCCCATCCACAGGGCTCCCCCAAAAGCCAGCCATTGTGCCCAGATGCTTTGGTCTTGGCAGCTCAAGGCTGTCTGGGATGGAACCACTGAGCGCCAGAACCAGCTCTGTGTCCACAGGGCCTGGGCTGGGAAGGGACATCCATCCAAAGACACCAGGGCAGCAGAGTGAACATGCAGGCAAGGCATGGTTCAGAGAACTTAGAGGCCAAGCCCAAAGGAAGCCAGGGAATGAGTAAGGCAAGAATCCACTTGAAACAGGATTGGAGTGCGGTAATTTTCATGTTGGCAGGGGAGGGGAAGGAAGAGGGAAGATGAAACCTCTGTCGAGGGCCAGCCTGATGGGCATATGTGACTTTCTCTTCCTTGTGGTCCCTGGGGTCTGTGGCCCAAGTGAGCTAGGCTCCTTGGGTGGCTGAAGCAGACCAGGCCCCGGCTCCTCAAGACACAACTGCCTACTCAGCTGGTCTGGCCCAAGGCACCAGCCTGCTGTTAGCCACTTACACATGCTAATCTCAGTCTGCTTAGTGAGATGTGCAGTCTGCTTCGTGTCACATCCTCTGAGCCCATGAAGATGCTTATTTTCTCCATACAAGGTCTGTACGTCCCTGGGAGCAATTTCCTGTCTCTGGGGAGCACTGGTAGAGTGGGATCCCTTCCTGGCCCCCCCCCTTGCATCTGAGTCCACCCTTCCGGCACAACGTTCCTTACTTTCTCCAGCACTTTTTATCCTGAGCTGCTCAGGGCCCTTGTTCCAGAGAGCGAGCGGTGAGGAGGGGGTGGCTTGGCTGTGGCTGCCCTTTGCTCCTCTGTGATTCTAGTGGTAACCACAGCTTAGCATGCACACTCTCCAATCTCAACAGCAGTTCTGCAAGGCCTACATCATTACTCCCCCTTTACAGATCAGGAAACCAAGTCTCAGAGAGTTCAGGATGACCCTGAGACTCACTGCTATTGTTTCCCAGTGAGCGGGTCCCTCTGTCCACGAGGAACCAAAGTTAAATCCTTCCCTGAACAGAATGCAGTGAATGATCTGAGTTTTGCTCCTACTGACAAGTAACCTGGGGCTTGTCACTGGCTGCTCTGGACTCCTGGTTCCCCCTTTGGAAGAGGAAAGGTTGGCGAGGAAAGTGGTTAAGTGGAAAGAGCTCAGGGCTGCCATCTGGGTGGCCACAGGAGGTTTGGACATCTGGGTTGAGTCACGAATCTCTGACCTTTTCCTCGTCTGTGTGACGCAGGCAGCAAGGTAGCCCCAGTGAATTTTCAGGTGGTGGGAGGTCCAAATGAGATATGGGGATATATGTATATGTATAGCTGATTCACTTTGTTATAAAGCAGAAACTAAAACACCATTGTAAAGCAATTATACTCTAATAAAGATGTTAAAAAAAAAAAAAAGATGTATGAGAAAGCACTTGAAAAAGCATGAGGGGCCAAGAATCATTCCTGCCATTCCTTGAAGGTCAAAGGCATCTATCCCCACCCCTGGGGTCCCCCGCTGTCTCCGGACAGAGCTCACCCTGGACATGAGTGAGAGACTACCAGGGCCTGCTCTGCGCTGCCGTCACACATCAGGGCACGGGGCCCGCCTCCCCGCCCACGTGACCTGGTGGTGCCCTGATCTCTCGGATTACGAGCCCATGTCTCAGAGTCTTTGAGCCACGCCCACCCCGGTTCAGTCCATTTCTTCCAGTCCCACGAGCATGGAGTCCACTGAGCTGTCAGTGAGTCTGTATCTTGGACAGGCATCTGTTTCCTGGGAGCAAGAATCATTTAACGGCTCTAATCTCCAGTTTGCTGGTTTCATTATTTAAGCCAAAATGAAATGTGACCCAGAGTGAGAAAACAGACCAAGTGTGCAGCTGAGAGCCGTAATGAGGCATTTGCAGCTCAGTCGGGAGACGCCACCTCCTTTCACGAGGAAGGATCAGGAGTCCCCCCAGGTGGGAAGGAGACATAAATGACTATCGCCAAAGCCAGCCAGTGGGAAATCTAACAATAATGGTACATTTTGGAGAGAACAAATCAACTCCCACATTATTCCGATTACAGCGGTCCAGAGCTGGAGGCCTGGCCACTGCAGCCTGCCAGCTAATTATCACACCATTTTCATTCCCAGCCCAGGAGAACTTTTTAATCAGCCTCTAAGAAGAAACCCAGGGTACCTCTCCATTAAGCCAAGAGAGCTAGGCAGAACGTTGCTGGGGGTGGGGGAGATGCTTTTGTAAAGGGAGGGGTATATTTGGGTGGCCTGAGGAGACTGATCCTGGGGGCAGCACACTTGGACTTCTGTTGTTGTGTCCACACACATCCCTAGACAGTGGAGCAGGGTTCCAAAGATGGAGTAGGGGTTACCACCCAAGCACGGGTGCAACGTTTGGATCCAAGGAAAAGAAGGGCAAAGCCAGGAGTCAGGGAGGAGCAGGAGGGAAGGGAGACTCTAGGCTCCCACGAGGCTGCTGCCAGTTGAGCCCAGCCTACCTCTGCCACCATGCTCTGCTTCTGGCCCTTCAATGGAACCAGTCCCAGGAATCCTCTGCTTTCCCAGCCTCCATTCCTTACCTCTCTTATTCCACCTGCCTGACCTGCTTCTACCTCCCTTTCTTCTATCCCAGCAGAATCCATCTTGTAGAGCCCAGCTCAATTTCTACCTTCTAGGGTTAATAGTTATGGTACTGTTGATGATGATGATGGTGGTGATGATATTAATGGTGATGATGGTGATGGTGGTGATGGCGATGATGATGATGAAGAGGATGGTGATGGTGACGAAGACGGTGGTGACGGTAGTGGTGCTAGTGATGGTGACGGTGATGGTAACGATGGCGATGGTGATAACGATGATGGCAGACGTAGTGGTGGTGCTGCTTCTGCTGTTGATGGTGGTGGTGATGGTGATGGTGATGGTGGTGACGGTGATGAAGATGGTTATGCTAGTGCTGTATACCTAACACTGTTCTCTCCAGGCATTTGTGTATTAACTCATTTAATCCTCATAACAACCCTGTGATGTAGGGGCTAGTATCATTTTTATTTTTCAGGTGAAGAAACTGAGGCCCATAGAGCTTAGCATCCATATTCACCCTATACCCTCCGCTGATGATCTGTCACTTATTGGACACTTTCTCAGGTGTGACCCTATCTCCCCTTAGGGCAGCCAGAAGTGTTACTCATACCTTCTGTGGCTGTTAACTTCCCATTTATTTCTGCCTGTTTCCCCACCTGGGATGTCCGTGTCCTGTCCACTCCTGCATCTGCCTCTATGCTGTGTAGGTGATTTCCTGCACAAAGTGTTCAACGCGAATCAGGGAAAGGAATGGAGGCTTTGGGAAGCAGTTGACAACTGACTAGATATTCAGCTTGGGCAACCCTGCCCAGATTTAGAAGATGGCAGAGTGGGGCTAGAGTGGAGAGGGGGTGAGCACAGGGTAAGGGGGCTCTGAACCTATACCCCCAGGAGAAAGATCTCCTTCCCCTCTTGGGAACCAGAGCTCCCTCCCACCCTGCCAGCACTTCCAGACACATGAATACTGTTTGTATTTATCTTCCTGCCTTTTGTCCCAGGAAAGCTATTGTGAAATACTTCAGTGTTTCATCCCCTGGGGACACTGGGACTTCAGAAAGAGAGAGAGACAGAAAAGAACCATTTATTTTCCCTTCCTAAATGCCATGGGCAGCTTTTTACGCCCAAGCTGACAGGATGTGTCTAGTTAAGCATCATAATGCTGAGGGAATCAGGGATGCGAGGCCGGGGAGAGGCTGGGAGGGGGGCTGTGTGTCCTCAGGGATGCTAGTTACAGCTTCACCATGATTGCAGGTAAAAATCACTCGAAAACAGAGGGAACGACAAAATACTCATTTTTTATTTATTCACACACACTAAGAAGGGTTTTGTTATACGTCAGACACAGTTCCTAATGCTTTATAACATTGACTCACTTAATCCTTGTACAACCTTGTCAGGAGGACGCTAATACCACCACCTTGTCACACAACAAGTAACTGGGCCCAGAAAGGCTGGCTCCCTGGCCAGGAAGCTACCAAGGGGTGGAGCTGGCTCTGCCTCCACGTCTGGGCAGTTGGGCCCTAGAATCCGGTTCCTACCCACTACTCCGGGCTGCCTAGAGTATATTTCAATTATTTTAGGGTTGCTTTAAACGTATCCTTTTAAATCCAGGCCTTTAGGAGGGACAAGGCATCGAAGCACAATGAAAGACCTAGGGAAATGTATCATCTGATGAGGGTTGATGCCAGGGAGACCCTCCAGCCTGGCTCCTCTGTCCCCAAGGACAGCAGGGCCCACTGGCTTCTTCTGCAGGAGCCCAGGCTGGACCACGAGGCGGGAAGAGGGGCGGAGGCTGTGATTTCCTTTTGGGAATGAGGACCTGGAGCTCAGGGGGTTTGCTTAAGAAAGATAGGCCAGAAGGGGCGGGGTCTGCTCCTGACCCACCTCGGGGCCTCCTGCTTCTTCCGGCACCATGGCCCGCAGACCAAGCCCTCTGCATGGCAGCAGGGTGAGGCCCTGGGGAGTCTGGTTTGGGGGCCACGAGGCTCATTCTAGCTTTGAAGCTGAATCTGGCCTCTGCACCCTGACACAGAATTAATTCTTGGAGACAGAGTTTTGGGTAAAGTAGAAAAGAACAGCTTTATTGCTTTGCCAGGCAAAGGGGGCCACGGTGGGCTAATGCCCTCATAACTGCGTGTCCCACCCTGGAGGGTGTAGTGAGAAGCTTTATAGTCATGGTTCAAAGAGGGCGTGGTCAGCTCGTGGACATTCTTCTGATTGGTTGATGGTGAGGTAAGTCGGAGCCAACGTCACCACCCTCCTCAGTGTCGGGGCTTCTCCTCGGGACGGCTCTGCCTGGAGTCCCATCCACAGACTTTGGACTCTAAGAAGCACTGTGGTCCCTGGTCTCCAACATGTGGCAGGAGGGCTGTGAGAAGCTGGGGGATGCAGGATGAGCGTCCAGAAAAGGCTCTGGTGCCTTTACAGACATAGGTGACTTTGGTGCTGAAGGGGATCAGAAATTCCTCCTGTTTCCTGCCCTCTGGGAAGCCCATCCCAGAAGAGTCTCCAGGAGACGGAGGTGAGACGGCAGCTTCATTCCTGAGAGGCCTGGTGGGAATGCATGTCTTTGGTTTTGGGGTCACAGGGTTTGCAATTTTTCCCTCCCAAGCTCAGAACTTAGAGTGGCCACCGGGGGGACTTGGGGGAGGCAGAGCAGACCCTCCCTGCCGTGCGAGGGGCAGGGCAGAGAAAAATGAAGAGACACACCAGGGCCAGAGCTTTCTCATAGCTTAGCCTCAAGTACATGAGGATTGGGGCCATTGCCATCTGACCACCCGCTCTCCCCGGGCTGGGGTAAGTGAGCAGGGGGGATGTCTCTCTGGTGGACCCTGTCCCAAGATGCCTGAAAGTCCCCAGCGAGGGATGATGGAGAACACAGGGCCGAGGCTGGGGGCACAGGGGTGAGGGTTCACGGGGGCCGAGAAAACAGATTTATTCATAAGGGCAGCAGGAAGCCCATGGCAGCCACATTTAAAGGAAGGGGTTTCTCTTCAACTAGCGTCAAGTCGATGGGCAACTGGGTGGAGGAGGGACTGTCTCAGGACTAGAGAGAGAGAGAGAGGGATGGAGAGGACCGGCTGGTCTCTCTTTCTCCCGCCTCCCCTCAGCCCCAATCTTTCCAGCTCCGTGCCGCTGTCACTCGCCCCACCCACCACGTGGAGCGTCGTTCTGTGTTCTGTGTTCTGTGTTCTGCGTTCTGCGTTCTGTGTTCTGTGTTCCGTGTTGCTCTAGCTGCGAGCCCGACTGGGAAACTGTGGTGTAACCGTCATCTTTACTCAGGCTGAGCAGGACCTGTTTGCCGTTTGGGTTTCCTTGGCTCCTTGTCAAGGGCTGAATGGTGTCCCCCAAATTCATATATTCAAGTCCTAACAGCTAGGACTCAGGATGTGACTGTATGCAGAGATGGGGTCTTTGAAGAGGTCATTAAGGTAAAATGAGGTCACTGCGATGGGCCCTGATCAGATAGGACTGGTGTGCTTATAAGAAGAGATCAGGACACAGACACACACAGAGGGACGACCGTGTGAGGACATGGGGAGAAGACGGCTGTCTACGTGCCAAGGAGAGAGGCCTCAGGAGAAATCAACCCTGCTGACATCTTGATCTTGGAGGTTCAGCCTCCAGGACTGGGAGAAATTAAATGTCTGTTGCTTAAGCAGCCCCAACTTTGGTGCTTTGTTATGGCTGCCCCAGGAACTAAAACACTTCCCGAGGAGGCAGCTGGCTGTGTGATGGGATTGTTGAGGTCCTGGGCTCCCACTCCCAGCTGAAAGGCTGCGGAAGTGCTCTGAAGCACCTGGGGACCGAGTCAGGACCAGCACCTAGTGTCCTGGGCTAGGCGCGGGGTGGGGCAGGAAGATTTGGGCTGTGATGGCAGCCGTCCCTCCCCATACACACAGGTCCAGCCAGTGCCCCAGACTCTGGGCTGCACCGGGATCACCTTGGAGCTTGTTCACAATGCAGACTCCTGGGCCCTGCCCTCACAGATCCCGATCTAGGAGCCCTGGAGCGGGGCCGAGGAATCCACGTTTTAACAAGGGCACCTGACCAACCCTGACATGAACCTCGGATGGGAAACGCCTCTGGGGAGTGTTCAGCCGCCCTTGCTGTCCCTCGAGTGTAAATGCTGTTGACACAGTTTCCTTCCCTTAAACGGCCCTCGAGTCCTAACTTTGCAGCTTCTGGAACCTCTCCCACCATCTCTGAGGCCCTGTGACTTAACTCTTGTGAATTTATCCGGATGGGGCAGGGCAAGGGCTGAGGACACCCCCGCGGGTGCTCTGGACAGCAGGCTGACCGGGCGGAGGATGCAGGTCAGAGGGTGGCTTTCTTTATTCCTCAAAACACTTTGTAAAACTGGGAATGGGAAGGGGGGGAGAGGAGGGCCAGGAGGGGCACGACCCCATCCGAAACTCTTGTTTGCAGGGAAGGCCCGGCTGTAATCTAAAAGGCCCTTTGACAAAGACACACATTTTTCTTTTGGAGAGCTCTCTGTTGCAGGGGCCTGTCTTTAATAACATAACCCTCCAGTCGAAGAAAGGTGGGATTTGGACAGCTCGTCTGCTGGGAGCAGTCTAGTCTTGATAAATGGAACAGCATCCTTCCCGCTGTGAAAAGTCCCAGCGTTAGATTAAACAAATCAATCCTGTTTGTTAGCTCCTCTTATCCGCCAGCTGGCACCTGGCCGGCCTCTGGGGATCCGTATTCGATGGCCCTACATGGGAAGTGACACGGTCCAGCACCAGGCACCGCAGTGATTGCCGTGCGGTGCTCTGGCCCTGGGAAGCAGCAGGAGGGAGCCAGATGTTGTCCTCAGATGAGGCCGGGCCGGCCCTGAGACCGGCTGGTGATGGCAGCTCCCTGGGATCCTGTGAGAAGCCGGCAGAAAAAGGCTTGTTTCTGTAGTAGATGCTGTTCATGCCCCATCAGGCAGGCACCTGGTCCCCGAGCTGTCCCCTGCTCTGGAGAATTGCTCTGGGTGGATGGAGCCACCTTGCCTGTGGCAGATCACAACCCCACCCGGGGGGCTGCCCTCAGCCGGGAGGTGGTACAAGCCCCCCTCACCGCTATGTGGGACCAACACAATCCCAGCTCTAGGGATCCCACGGGGTCAGACTGGAGCCCCTCCAGCCCCACTTCCTCAGCTCCTCCCCTGCCCTGTCCTGTCCCCTCGATCACGGCCCTGAACGCACCCCTAGGCTCTGCTTCTGGGGAACCCACAGGAGCCTCCAGCTGGAGACTGACCACTGGTGAGGGGGTACTTCCAGGGCTGCATTCCTGCCTTGGCTTTGGTGGGGAGGCAGAAGGACCTCGAGATGTGGGTGGGAGGTCTGTGGAGACGCAGGTGGGCATCTCCTGAAGCCCCAGCCACCCCCGCCGGCCCTCTTACCTGTGGACGTGCCCCCACCTGGGAGATGGAGCCCCTTCCTGGCTTGAAGACAGTGCAGAGGCCGGAAAGGTGACTTGCAGGTAATGCTGGCCCCCCAGGGCCACAGCTGGTTGCCCTCCTGCACCCAGACCCACACCTGGGTTCAAATCATAGCAGGACCTTCATGGATCTTTTGGGGAGGAGAGGGTGAGGGTGCTGAGGGGTCAGGACCTGGCTGATGGGCACCTGCGGGCACAGGGAGAGGGGTCCAGGGCTGGGTCCCGGGGTGGGACAGAGAAGAGATAAGGCAGATTGTGTCCACAGGAGGCTCATGAGACAGGATGTCACCATGGCAGGGGCCCTGGGAGACTGTTCTAAATGCTGCCGGGATACCTCTCAGAAGTGTGGGAACGCGATGGCCGGCATTAAATGAGGTGGCGATCATGGGGCTGCCAGGGCAGCCTGTGGAGGGGTCAGAAGGTCAGAGTGTGGGCGTGCTCGGTGAGTCCACTACCTAAGAGTGGAAACCACCCTGCTGACCCACTGGGCCCCAGGTGGTAAAGAGCCCCCTGGTAAGGGGTTCCAGCATCACTGGGAAGCTTGGTGGTGGTCGTTCTCTGTAGGCTGGGCTGATGGATGGAGACAGTGGGACAGGGCGGGGGTCATGGTGCAGTGGGTGGTAAAGACTATGGTGCAGGGCTTGGACCCCTGGGGTTGGGTGATGGAGACAGTGGAATGGGGCAGGGGTCACGGGGCAGTGGGATGATGGAGATGTTTGTACAGGGCTTGGACCCCTGGAGCAGTGAGGATGATGGAGACAGTGGTGCCAAGCAGTGGACGGTGGGATCCTAGAACAGCAGAGGCCACACGGCAGTGCTCACCTGCCGGAAGCAAGTTTCTGAGTGGGCAGCAAGGTCACAATGCTGGCAGGACCCTGATCTGCCGGAATCCAGGACAGTGATCCATGGAACGTGGTACTCCAGGGCAGGATGGTGGGCAGCCAATGAGGAGAACGCTTCATGCATAAAATCAAACAGGATCAAAGATGGGTAAGGAGAAGGCTGAGGTCAGCTGCCCTAACTGCACAGGAGCCATTGCCCTGGTTCCAGACTCAGACCAGTTCTTGCACCAGAACCCATGGAGTGCAGGTGAGGCCAGGTTTTGAGGAAGGAAGCACACATGCAGGAGTTGCTCACTGAGTCCTCCCCAGAGGAGTTCATGGCCATTTACTGGGGTGACTGTACCTGGGGAAAGGGAGCTTGTGGACACAGAATGAGGATGGACCCTGACACTGGGAATCTCTAGGCTCTCCGGGAAGGGGCAGAGTCGTCTGCACTCTCCAGGCTGGGGCCGCGGGTCATAGTCACGACTCACCCGGTGATTCTTCTTGCTGTGTGTCCACCGCCAGCGTTCACAGGGAGGGGCTGGGCTGGCAGGAAAACCAGCAGAGCAGTGCACACCTCACCCATCGACGGCAGCACACTGACCCCACAAGCGAGAAATGGCAGGTACACTGGAGGCCTCGGTGACAACACATGCTCCCGAGGTGGAGATGCCAGAGCCGGCCGCATCAGGGAAGGCTTTGCGGGTGGGACTGGGGTATGCCTGGATGTCCCCTCCAATATGAAAGATGTATTAGAGCACCTGGACCTCTTACCACTAAGAAAGGTGCACAAGCCTTGGTCGGTCCCTTGGGGTTTGGGAGGCAGCATTTTCCATCCTTGAAAAGACTGCTCTGACCTATTTACGGAGACACAGAAAACTGCTGGGTTTGGGTCAAGCTCAGAGCAAGGAAGGCCTCTCCAGTCTGCATTGCAGGCCAATAGCAATGTCGAATTTTTCCCGAGCCCCTGGATCCTGGTAAACCGTGACTCTCAAAGACCCACCCCTGCCTCTTTAGTGCTCTTGGCAACGGCCTACTGCCAAGAACCCCTTCGCCACATGACTAGAGGGACTCAGCCTGCCCCGTGTTTACCGAGAGTGAAGCCAGACCCAGACCCTCTCCCTCAAATTCCCATCCTTTGCCCCACCAATGACCAGCTGAACTGTTTTGTCCCCACTGATCAATAGGAACAAAACGCTTGTGAGTGGAACTTAGTTAAGCTTCTCTCCTTCCCCAGGGCCCCTGGACCCAGGCTGACCCCAGCCCGATGCAGCGGATGACCCCTCCTGACCCCAGGGTGAGACAGTCTCTCGTGTGTGGTCCCATCATGTGGCCTCCGTCCTTAAGTCCTTTATCCCACCTACCGGCCTCCTGTCCTTTCCTGGCTCTTTGCTCTTCTCTGCAAAAGAAAGGCCTTTTCTCCTGACCTTTCAGAGGCTTGATCTCATGGTTGGAGCCTTCCCCCCAGTACAATAACCCCCTCACCCAATAAAATTGCACCTTCCCCCCATTGCCCCCATTGTAATAGCCCCCTCCTCCAATGATAATAGGTCCCTCCCCCATTGCAATAAGCCCCTCCCCCTCTTGCAGTAATCCTTCAGAATCAAGTCTCTCTTTACTGAAGTTTGGAGTGTTTTTATTTGACACCAGGTGTGTACTATGGAGAGCTCTGAGGGGGTCCTCACGGTCCCTGCATCTGGGGTGGGGGACACCCCTGCACTTATCAGGCCCTGACCCACCTGGGGGGGTGCCTATAGAGACAGAGATTGGGAGGAGGTGGAGGGGGAAAGGGGCCGAGGGGCTCTCGCCAGTGTGGGAATCAGGTACCCGACTTACCGCAGAAACTCTGAGTCCTGATGGAGGACACTCGGAGAAGTGTTTTCCTTCTTGCGTGAGGCCATTGTTAGGGGTCCCGGCAAAGGCTGTTTAGGGGAACTTCATTCTTGGGAGCACAGCACGCCCTCTTCATGTGCTCCTGGCTCCCCAGGCAAGTCCCTGATCTCTCTTAATCCACTGACTTCAGGCAGAAAATCCAGTCTGTGGAAGTTCAATTGTGGGTCTTGAGAAGATTTATTGCATTGTCCCCTGGCTCCATTGGCAGAGTCCCTGCTAGATGACAGGGGTGACCTTTGCAGATGGAGAGCAACCCAAGGAGGTGCTTGCCCGACCCCAAGGGGTGGGAGGGGGACGCAGCAGAGGCTGCCCAATGTCTGTCACATCTAACATGTCTAAACTCGTCCCAGGGGTTGTCAGGAACCCTGAGGGATGAACAGGGCCTCGGCTATCTGAGGGCAGCTGGGAGACCTCAGTCACAGAACGATCACTTTGACCCTCCCATTTGGATGGGAAAGCAAAGACGGCCTCGCCAGGTTCTCAAAGGTGTCAGAGGAACGTGATGCAGCTCGCTCTTCCTTCCCTCTCATCCTCTAAGGTTCCAGGTAACTCACCTCTTCCAGGAAGCCTCCCAAGCCAGCTCAGCCTGCCCCGAACAGTCCTCCACATGCTGATGCCAGCAAACACCAGGGTGAGAATAAAGGGGGTGTGATTGGGTCCCTGGGTGCTGGTCCTGCCATCTGGTCTTCAAGGGCAGACACGGAAGTGTCCTTCATGGGACAGCCCCTCACGGTGCCTAGCCCGGTGCCGTCTGGGTTTGTAATGAGTATTGATCAACTTGGCTTTCTCTAGTGTCTATGGTAAAATTTATTAATGAGCAGCAGTCAACGTTTTTGAGTGTTTTTAGGGGTGCTTATTTGAAGGGACTCAGACAATGGGGCTCACACCACTGCCCGTTTTTAATAATCGAATCCCCCATCCCCTCCCCCGACACTCCCGCCGTGCGGTCTTCCTTTCCAGAATCTCTACTCTGGCCCAGGCTGTGACAAGCAAAGGGGACTCCCTGGTTTTTTATTATCATCATTTTCTGCAGATGGATTACACACTTCATAAATGTTAACCATGACAAATCATCGGCCCCAGTGACACCACAATCATGTAATGACAGTCATCACCCAATGACGGTTTGATGAGCTGAGTGGCTGGAGCCGGCGATGCAGTGCAGCCAGGGACCGATGCCTGAGCCGCTGCCGTGAGATGGCACAGGGACTGGGGGCCTCGGCCGTGCCCGTGCCCGGCTGTGGCCCCACTGAGAAAGGGCTGATAAGGGTGCCCTCTGCTCTGAAAGGTAGAGCCAGGGTGCAGGTGGTGGGCTGGCAGCTCAAGGTTGCTGCACCAGCTTCCTGCGGCTGCCATGTCAAGTGACTCAAAGCAACAGAAGCTGCCATCTCACAGTTTTAGGGACCAGAGTTCAAAATCAAGGTGTGGGCAGGCTTGGTGCCCTCCGAGGGCTCTGAGGGAGCATCTGGTCCATGTCTCTCGCCCAGCTTCCGTTGTTGCTGGCAATCCTTGGTGTTCCTTGGATTGTAGGTCTATCACCCTGACCTCCGCCTCCGTGGTCAGCCGGCCACCTTCTCTGCATCTCTACATGTCCCTCCTCTTCTTACATGGACACCAGTCATGGGATTTAGTGCCCACCCTGATCCAGTATGACCTCATCTTAACTTCATTATATCTGTAAAGACCCCATTTCCAAATAAGGTCATGATCACAGATTCTGGGTGGACATGAACTTTGGAGTTACTCTTGAACCCAGTGCAGTCTCTGAGTCCAAATGCAGCCCCGGCACTGACTCTGGAGCCTGTAGTCCCCACCGCCCCATAGACGCAGGTCTCCCAGTTTCTATCTGTCCACAGGGTGCCTTCACTGGCCAGATGAACGGAGCAGCTGCTCCAAGCCCCCACCTGGGGCCTGGCTAAGGCAGGGCTCTGTGGAAGTCCTGTTTCCTGGTCCTTCTTTGGGATCCTCGGGCTTTGGAGGAAGGAAGACACAGTTTATTTCCTACTCAAGGAAGCTGGAGACCCTCCTCCATGGAGAATTGCTGGCAAGACACAGAGCTGAGCCCAAGAAGCAGGGTCTGACCATGGGGAGGAGAAATATACAGGCTGGTAAATGAGAAAAAGGTGGTCAGAGACCGTTGGAAGCAACAGAGGTCCTTGAACAAGAACTTAAATCAGAAAGTCTCTATCTGGTGGGAAAAGGAGCAGGAGCTGACCTGTCCTGCCAGGTGGGCCCTGGTGATTCCTCCCGGATCATCACAGAATTCATGACCACTCCGTGACCAGGACTGAGCTCACTCAGAAACGTCCAAACCCAGACTGACCATCACCCAAACCCTGAGAGACGAGTTGACCACTGCTTCCTTACCAATCACAGCTTCAGCCTCACTCCCTTGCTCCGGCCTTCTAGGTACAACCGGTGAAGACACCCAATCACTGAAAGACCCCACTCCCCAACAGCATCCAACCCAGAGCAAAGCCCAAATCCCTCCCCAAATCACCAAGTACAAGCCCAAACCTATGATATGCTCTCCCTAAGGCCCTCTCGCAGAGACGCTCCAAGGCTCCCATGGTGCGTGATCTCCCTAGTTACAGTGAGACCATAAACCCAATCTTGTTTGACTCTCAGTGTGTTCCCAGCAGCCTTCAGTGGCGGGGTCTTGACCCAGGACATTAACCATAGTTCCCAATATGAGTGCTGTTTCGTGCCTGGCATGGAGCTCAGAGCTTTTATACACATTTTCTCACATTATTTTCCACATCAAACCTGAGTGTAGTTACTGTAAGGTGGGAAACTGAGGCACAGAGGAAACTGTTTTTGTATTTGTATCCATATCTGCTTGTGCGTATCTGTATCTGTATCTGTATCTGTACCTGTATCTGGTGTGTATTGATGTCTATGTGTATCATCTATGTCGCTTTCATCTTTGTGTATGTCCACAACTGTACCGTCTGTATCTCTATACCCACATCCATATCTGTATCTCTATAGCTACTTTGACCTCTAGCTCTATACCTACCTCCATCCCTACCTAGTCATGTATATCTATGTCTAGTTATGTATTTCCAACTTTATCAGCTATTACAGATGAGAAAACTGAAGCCCAAAGATGTTACATACCTCACCCAAGGAAGCAGTTAGTGGGCTGTGGATCCAGACGGTCTGGCCCCAGAGCCTGTGCACTTGGAGTGCTCTGTCCCCATGCCCGGAACAGTGCCCTCCACATAGTACGTGCTCAAAAAATCCCCGTGGGCTGAATGAGTGCAGGAATGCATGAGAGAATTCACAGCTGCTGGGAACAGAGACCATTACAACCCTTAGGAGAGTACTTTTATAATAGTCAGTAAAATTAAAAATATTCATATTCTACAGCCCATAACATCGCTCCTGGGGGTTTAAGTGAGAGAAATGGTCGCAGAAGTGCACAGGGACACGAAAGCGATATTCATCACAATGTTGTCCCGGTGTGCGCTGGTGTGAAATGTCCAGGGATACGGAGGAGTTTGCATAAATAAATGATGGTAGGGGGTCAGGCCACACTTAAAAATGTGTCAATTATATCGATATGGGATAGTTATCAACTTGGATGGATCTCAGAATTATATGATTTAAAAAAAGCAAGTTGCAAAGAGATTCGTATGATAGTGTGTTACTTATGTAAAGTTATAAAGCACTGCTACTAATACCATATATGTGAATATATGTGTATATATATACATATTTATGTATTTATATTTAGATACGTATATTTATATATTTAGAGAGAGACAGAAGAAAGAGAGCAAGAATGAGACAGAGAAAGTGGAGAGAGAGAGAGAGGGAGAGAGAGAGAATAAAAATGTGGACAGGGGACTTCCCTGGCAGTCCAGGGGTTAGGACTCCATGCTTCTACTGCAGGGGGCACAGGTTTGATCCTTGGTTGGGGAACTAAGATCCCGCAAGCCTCATGGTGCGGCCAAACAAACAAACAAACAAAACAAAACCGTGGACAGGAGAAAATGGCAGCCTCAGGCAGGCGGAGGCTGGGATGCTGGGACCTTTGACTCTATCGACTTCATCTATCAGCATGGCTTGGAGTGGCTGGGGAAATGTGGAGGTAGGAGCTGGGTGGGAGGTGGCGGGGTGGCCACACAGGGACCACAGGGACCTGGAGACAGACCATGTCAAGGATCTTTATTTTTATATAAAAGAAACGGGAAGCCACTGAAGTTTATGAGCAGAAGGGGTGGAGGGGAAGAGCTG
Organism: Eubalaena glacialis; assembly: GCF_028564815.1. Classification (NCBI taxonomy): domain Eukaryota; kingdom Metazoa; phylum Chordata; class Mammalia; order Artiodactyla; family Balaenidae; genus Eubalaena; species Eubalaena glacialis. Next base: position 192,396,677 of record NC_083718.1, on the reverse strand, counting down.
CATTTTTTAAAACGTATTCTCCTCTTCACGTGGTGATCAAGTAACAACAGACTGTGTCCACTTCCTGGGGCTACCCTAACAAATTACCAAAAAAGGGGGCTTACAACAGCAACTTTATTCTCTCACAGTCTACAGGCCAGAAGCCCCAAGTTGAGGTGTGGGCAGGGCTGTGCTCCCGCTGGAGTCTCTAGTCACATCTTTTCCTGCCTCTTCCAGCTTCTGGTGGTCCCCAGGCATCCTTGGCTTGTGGCACATCTCTCCAATCTCCGCCTCCATCGTCATGGGGCCATCTTCCCCCATGTGTATCTGTGTCTGAATCTCCTTCTCCTTATAAGGACACCGGTCATTATAAACCAGCATATGACCTCATCTTAACTAATTACATCTGCAACGACCCTATTTCCAAATCAGGTCACATTGCCAGATCCCAGATGGACATGAATTCTGGGGGACAGATTTCACCCCAAGACACAGGGTCGGGGGAAGCAGAAGGTTGTTCATAAGGCAGCGGTGGTCCAGGAGGGCTGACTCAAGCAGAGTGGCCGTTGGGTTTGGGATGTGGGGATCCCAGAAGAACTGGGAGGTTGTATGGTCAGGACTTGGATGTGGGGGAAGAGGGGCGACCAGGATGACTTGGGATCTCCGAGACTCGATGGGGTGGGGACCCAGGCAACACCTCTCTTCTTGAGGTGGGGGCTCACCTTCCACAAGGACTCAGACAAGACTTACCTGGGAGGCAGGGCAGAGCTGGGGGTCTGTGGACCCTCCCTCCCACCTGCATCCCCAGGTTGCCTCTCCCAGTGGAGCTGGCTCTCTGCTCAGTCCTGCCCGAGGTCCAAGGGAGGCTAGGCTCCTTCTTTTTCCGGAACACCGTTGGTGGCTTGGAAAATAGAGGTCTACATCACTGGCAGGGCTGGGAGTCTCAACTAGGGGCCCAGGCACTCACCCACCCAAGATGGTCCCAGAAGGCAGGGCACAAGTGACACAAATGAGCAGCTATGTCCAAGATGTGCCAGAACGGCTGAGGTGATGTGGAAGAGGACAGTTGTTCCTGGGGGGTGGTGGGGGACCACGGCTTGGCGGTCTCCCTCTTGCCGGCAGAGACAGTGACATGGGAGCACTTCCCGAGGATGCACTCCTGGGGCAGCCAGGCCCCTGACCCATGGTCCCCAGTCACCCAGGCCATTGCTCACCCAGGAGGTGGGCCCCCCGTTGTCCCCAAGAGCTGGATTCTCTGGGCTTCAGTCAATGAACAGCCCCAGACTGGCTGAGGCCAGAGGGGGATGTGTTGACTCACATCCACTGAGCACCCAGACGTCCAGTGTTGCCGGATACGGGGCTCGAGCTGCATCAGCCCCAGGTCTGGCCTGGTCCCCCTCTCTGCAACCCTGGCTCTGTTCCTGCTGGCTGCCTCCTGGGGAGGCTGCTTCCTGTGGCAGCCCCACAAGTATCAGGCTCGCTGGCCTCCCGTGCCCTTAGCAGCCCCGGAACCAAGGGCACCTTTTCTCCCAGTAGTTTGAGCAGAATGTGGAGTTTGTGGGCACTGGCCAGGCTTCCAGGGTGGGCCAGGATCCAATGTGTTCATTAGCTGGGGGTTGGGGTGGGGGTCAGGTGGGGTCAGGTGTGATCAGGTGGAGACAGGTGTGGTCAGGTGGGGTCAGGTGTGATCAGGTGGAGGCAGGTGTGGTCAGGTGTGATCAGGTGTGATCAGGTGTGGTCAGGTGTGGTCAGGTGGGGTCAGGTGTGGTCAGGTGTGGTCAAGTGGGGTCAGATGTGGTCAGGTGTGGTCAGGTGTGGTCAGGTGTGATCAGGTGTGATCAGGTGTGGTCAGGTGTGGTCAGGTGGGGTCAGGTGTGGTCAGGTGTGGTCAAGTGGGGTCAGATGTGGTCAGGTGTGGTCAGGTGTGGTCAGGTGTGATCAGGTGGGGTCAGGTGTGGTCAGGTGGGGCCAGGTGTGATCAGGTGTGGTCAGGTGTGGTCAGGTGTTATCAGGTGGGGTCAGGTGGAGTCAGGTGTGATCAGTTGGGGTCAGGTGTAGTCAGGTGGGGGCAGGTGGGGGTCAGGTGAGGGCAGGTGTGATCAGGTGTGGGAAGGTGTGGGCAGGTATGGGCAGGTGGGGTCAGATGTGATCAGGTGGGAGCAGGTGGGGTCAGGTGGTGCCAAGTGGGGTCAGCTCCCTGACTTGGGGGGGGTGGGATAGGCCTCCAACTGTGGGCTCTTCCTGGGGGGTAACATGAATGTTTCACTCTTGCATCTGGATGTAGTGTGACGGTCACTGTCATTCAGCTGGACTTGATCACTGAAACCCCACCCTCCTACTGGTGTGTCGGGGTGGAGAAACCTCGGATGGGGGTGAAGGTGCATCTCTGGGCACATCCATTGGCGATCCCACTCCCCAGGCAGCTGGTGCACACCCCCTCCAGGGAGAGGGGTAAGAAGACATGGTCCCTTCCCTCAGGAATTCAAAGTCCATTGATATCAGTGGACATAATAAAAACTCTGGTGTGAAAGGCTGTCGTGACTAAGGGGGCAGACTCAGGAGCCAGACCTGTGAGCTGTGGGACCCTGGGCAATGACTTAACATCTCTGTGCTTGGTTTCCTCCTTTTGAAACGGGGCTGCCTACCTTCGGGGCAAGGCACACGATTCAGTAAGTTAATAGCTGTAACATGCTCAGAAGTGTCTGACCCACAAAGCTTTCTATAAATGTTGACTATTATCCCTAATAGTTGATATTTGTCAGACTTTATTGTATGCCAGACACTCAACAAAGCATTTTATATTCATTCTATCTTTAATCCTCAGAGCAAATCTGTATGGCCCGTGCTGTTGAGTGTCTGGTCTGAGGCTTTATATCCAGCAAGGGACGCCGGGGCCCTGGCCTATCACTCAATGACTGGGAGCCCCCAAGCCTGCTCCCATAACCTCCACGTCATATTGGTTGGTGACAACGTTAAGAAGACAGCAGGTGCTTGTAATGGGTACAAGCATTACGGCAGGTAGGAGGCACTGGGGCAGGATTCTCTCAACTGCTGCACCTTCCAGATAGAGAAACTGAGGTTCAGTAAACTGAAATAACTTGTCTTTGGTCCCAAAGCCAGAAAGTGGCAGAGCCAGGATTTGAGCTATCCTTGGCCTTAACCAGGCACTGTTCTTCCCTGCCCCCTCTGCCAGGCATCCTGGGGATCATGCCATGGGTCCCCGGGCACAGCCACGAGTTGTGGCATGGAGCTGGTGGAGAGGAAGGACAGAGGAAGTCTGAGATGCAAAGTCTGAGGAGCATGCGTTGTCCACTCAGACACAGGTTAGGGGACACTCGTGTTGTCAACATCTTCACCACATGAAAGTCTTGGCAAGGGGCATGAACACTGGGCGGAGTTAGATTTAGAAATAAAATCTCATCAGAAGTTGCAAAATCCTTCTAAAATGTCCTAAGCAGAATTGATCTGTGAGGCAACTTGCTCAGTAAAGAGTTGTTTCCAGAGTTTTTTAGGACAGGAATGTGGGCTTTGATAGAATGTGCTCACAGGCGATGCAGAGAGCAAGGGCCACCTGGCCATGTGGGCATATCCCTTCCCAGTACAGGCCAGGGACACGGCTTTGAGATGGTGATGGAGGAAACAACCAGAGGCTGATCTGAGAGGGGCATGAGCCTGCATGGAGCACGCAGGTGTGACCAGGTGTGAACTAGGAGCCTGGTATGGGTGGGCCCTCACAGGTGTGCATTGAAAGGATAGAAAAGGTCCAGGACCTTCTCTCACCAGTGGAAGCATCCACCCTCTGGGACCCAGGTGGACCCATCTAGCCCCACCCCATGGGGCATAGAGGGGTCCTCACCACTTGTCTGTCTGGGGTGGCGAGATTGACAGCTGTCTGGGTGATGACCCGTTTCAGAGCCACCTTCTGTCTGCGACGAACAGCCCTCACTCTCCTCTAAGTGGTGTCTAGACTTCTTGGGCCCATAGCTCAGGCTTTTCCATGTGACTCAGTATTTGCTTTGGGTCCGAATTAAATACAATTCACCCTCTTGCAGAGCCAAAAGGAGCAGTGTAGGATACACCTGAAATTCAGCAAAAACGATTATTTGGCTCTGAGAATCATGCGGGGATTAAGCCTGCCTGCCAACGGGAGGGCTTTGATAGACTCTCAACCCCCGGGATTGCTGGGTCTGCCTCATCCTCATGACATGGCACTGTCTTTGGGCAGGGGGCCCAGGACCTCTCTTCCCTCAGTTTACCCCCAGCAGCCCGGCTTCCTTCTGCCTGAGACACCTGACCTCACAGCCCTAACAAAGCTATGCCCTTCCGTCTCCTGAGCCCCCGAGAGGGTCCTGGTTTGGCCCAGTTCCACTCATTTGCTCCCCTGCAGCCCAGAGGGCCCTGCACACACTCGCAGCCACATGCTCCAGGGGAATCAAGAGTCCAGCAAAGGCTGCCCATTGCCCCAGTGCCTCCCATCCTCCCATGGAAATAGCCCATCCAGCTGTCATCCACCCTGTGTATAAGATGTGCCAGCTTCCAGCATGTCTCCAAGGGATGTGACCAGGACGGATACGTTCTGTAGGAGGAGAGGGGAAAGCGCCCTGGGTGCATGGTAGCACCCCAGTCTGTGGGAAGATTCCACCCTGGAACAGGGAGGTAGCAGGGGCGTCCTGGGTGAGCACAGGTGTGGATGCCCTGTGGGAGTGTTGGGGCTAAAAGGAGGTGCTGGTCAGTGTCTATCTAGGGAGGGCGTAGGAGTGCAGCCAGGTGGACAGGATGGGGAACCAGGGATGCCAACCCGCTTGGAGCCCCCGGCTGCCCCGTGTCTGTCTACCCCAGAAGTCCCTGCTGCCCCATCTGCCTAGGGAAGGCCATCCCACCTGCTCCCTTCCCCACGGACACGCCTCCACGATTTCCCCTCAGCATAATTTTCTTCTCCCAGGATGTGACACACACGTGCCAGGCAGACTCCTGCATGAGGGGGCTTGTGGCTCATCTCAAGTGTATTTGACCCTTTCTCTGGGTCCTGATAACTCAGTTCTCGAGAAGAAAGTGAGAGAGAGAGAGAGAGACAGAGAGAGAAGGGGAGGGGAAGGCAGAGAAGGGGAGAGGGGAAAGAGAAGAAAAAGTGAAAAGGCCCCATTTTTGTGAGGATGGTGCTGAGATAATCTGAAAAGACATACAGGATGGGAGCATCCTCTCCCCCCGTGGACCATCCAGCTGTGATTCTGAGCTGCCTGCTCCCTCTCCTCCCGCCCCAGGCAGTTGTTCAGTTCCACGCTCACCTCCTCACTCTCCTCGTGTCTGTAAACACTTCTTTGTCATGAGTTTCATTTCCCCAGGGCTCACTTGAGCTGGGTGGGAATGGGTCCATTAATGGACCAATCATTCACTCAAAACATATTTGTCGAACTTCCACTGGGTTTCGGGCTCTAGTCTAAGCAGTTGGGGAGACAAAGATGAATGGAACCAAGTCCCCTCCTGCCACATCTAGGGGTCCAAGATGGGAGACGTCGGGTGTGGGTGAGACAGAAGGAAGGTGGCCCTGAGCACAGGTGCCTGGGCCAGGGGGTCTTGGGTTGAAAGTCGAAGGTGGGGGAGAGTCTTCCGTTCTTGAGAATGCCAGCAGGTCTGGGATTTTTGTCTGTCTGCTTCTCTAAGCCCAGCACATAGGACAGTGCCTGGGGGCACAGTTGGTGCTCAAGAACTTAGTTGAACGAGTGAATGAATTGAGAAGGGGACGCAGACTTGCCAGGTGGAGAGAAGAGCTGATGAAAGGTGCAGAGGCAGGTGTGCTTGGTAACAATGTCCAATGGAGCAGGGAGAGCTAATGCCAGGGATAGGACATAGGGAGCTATGGAGGTTTTCGAGCTGGAGAGGGGGAAAGTTCAGAGCACTGTTTAAGGGTGATGCAAGAAGTCAGGATACCTGGCCACAGGCTGTTGGTCAGGATAGAGCCAGGGGGATGGCAGGAGGGATGGCAAATCAGACTGAATGCTCTGATATCATGCAGCATAGTGACTGCTACATTCACACACTTGGCATCTCTGGTCCAGTCCTGGAGGAAGGGGACTCCAAAATGAATTAATATTTGTTGAACACCTACAATGTGTGGGTCTCTGGCACCCAAGGGCATCCACATATGTGTTCTTTCAGCCCCTGGGAGTGCAGGCAGGTACCCTCTACATTGTTCAGGCTCACCTCTTGCCCAGGAACAAAGAGCCCGCAGTCTTATACGTTTTTGAAAGAGAACCAGCTCTGAGACCAGGTGGGGGTGTATTTTCTCCAACTTCATAATGTTTTAAAATGTGACTTATCCTTTTAAATGTTTATTGCTCACCAATTTACACCCAGCACTCCATTTAGATTTTGCTGACGAGAGGTGGGAGAAAAAAAAATCTCTCCTCTGTTTCAGAAAGACCCAAAGGGCAACCATTTACGTGGTTTTCAACTTTAATCAGGAACTTTCTGGAACTTGGCATCAGCAGTAAAACAGTCCTCAAGAATACCTCCATGGTGAATTGTTGATATTTATATTTGCACTTAATTGCTGCTAAGGAGGGAGGCATCCTAGGCTGTTAGGGAGAACGTGGGATTCGCCCAAGTGCCCCGGAAACAGCCTTTCCTCATGCTCCAGGGTAACAGGAGTGCCCTGTGCTGCATGTCAGAATTTTACTCATTTGGAAAAATTTGGTAACTCTCAAAATGATAAGGTAAAATCCTCTTATCATGCTGCACGCTGCAAGCACCCACCACGAACACAGATCAAACGCCTGGATTATTTTGGGCTCCCAAATCGCACGACCAGCCCCCGTGGCATTTTCTTCAGTGTCTGCCAAGTATAATTAGGCATAATTAGGTGGGGCTCTGGTTTTTGTTTTTTATGGATAAATCTTATTGAATCACCCCATGAAAGGCAGTGAGGAGCCTGGGGTGCGTATGTCCGCTATTGCTGGGATATGAAAATAGCGGTAATAACAACAAATCTAATATATGTGAAATCCTTAAGCACACGCACTGCTGCTATTATTTCGTTAATCTGTGAAAGCAACAGGGAAGCTCAGTCTGGAGGGAGTCCGTGGGGAAACTGAGGCTGATCAACTTGGTGCTGTTGGTTGGTACCTCTCGGAGCAATGGAGCCGGATCCTGTCCACAGCACACAGATGGGAGCCCATGGACCACAATGGGGCTCCAGTAAGGAAATAATCAATGTTTTGTAGGAATAAGAAAAATCACAAAATCAACATACCATTTCTGAAGTTACTTTAGAAATAATAATAGCGAATATTTGCAAAACTCTTACTAAGTGCCAGGCATATTTCTAAGTGCTTTACAGAACATAACTGTAGTAGGTGGATCTTTCACCGCCAAAGATCCACGTCCTCCTGCAACCTCAGGATGTGACCTTATTTGGAAATCTGGCCTTTGCAGATGTCATGAGTTAAGATGAGTTCGTACTGGATTAGGGTGGCCCAGATCCAATGACTGGTGTCCCTATAAGAAGAGGGAAGAGAAGATGCAGAGAGGAGAGGTGAAGATGGGTGAGGTGCCTCTACAAGCCAGGGACTCCCGGCAACAACCAGGCGCTGAAAGAGGTGAGGAAGGGTTGCACCCAGACTCTCAGAGGGAACATGACTCTAAGGCACCTTGATCTCTGACTTCCAGACCTGGGAGAGAACACATGTCTGCTGTTCAAGCCCCCAGTTTGTGGCATTTTATTACAACAGCCCCAGAAAACTAATAGGGTGACCCGTGAACTTCACAATCTCCCTGTAAGGCAGGTACCAGCATTTTCCTCAAACATGCTTTCACATTCTGTATCAGGTTGGATGTTCGCTGGATTCTGTGTGTGCAGCCAGGTGAGTATTTATTACTTCATCTGAAAATGAGCCCGATGAGTCTCAGAGAGGTTGAGTTGTCAGCTCCAGGTCACACAGCTTGACTCAGTCAAGAGGCTGCTTTTGAAGGAACGATTTGGACCCTCTTTCCCCACCTATCCAGACTCATTGAGGGTCGGTTCCCTTGTTGTCAGAGAACACAGGCAAGGCAGCACTTGAAGAATGTGTGTGCTTGGGCTTTGCTTTAAATAGAATTATTCACGTCAATCAGATGGCAGGATCATGAATTACAGTTCACGTTGTAGTGGATGTTGATGCAATTTTCCCCAAGGCAGGTGGGAGGAATCTGGGGGGCAGCTTTTCCCTCTTGCCCTTCCCCCAGGAGCATTTAAACCCACCTCTACTGGAGGTGGGGCCCAGAAAGACTGTAATTATCATTAAAATGGTACTGTGTGTTTGGTAATTAGACAAGGCCCTTGTTCTAGTGGGAGTGCTGTAAAGAAAAAAAAAACAATGCAACATTTGTGCCTATAAAGTAAGTGGAGAGAGGGAGGCCTTGAGCTTTAATAGTCAGTGAGGCTCCCTCTCCACCTCTGGCTGTTTGTGTTTGTCCAAAGATGAACTGAAATGCAAAGGTTTAAAGGAGAGTAAAAACGTACAATTCTCAGGGTTAGATTCTGTCCTCACAGGCAGCCTAACAGGACAGAGTGTCACAGTGTGGAGGACTCTCGGGACAGCGGCAGATCTACGGGATTAGTGGGGATCCTGGGGCGTTTGGACAAGGATGGAAGGGGCTGGGAAGACACCTCTGCACCTGCAGACAAGACCCCAAAGGAGGGTTTTACCATGCACCCTCCCAGTGTCTGCCGGGGAGACCTACAGAAAGTGATGAGAAGGGTCTGCAGAATCTCTTCCAGCCCCGCTTCTTCCCCGTCCCCTATGTTTGTCCCCCTGTGCTGCCTACATTTCCCACAGCATCAGACCCCTCCCAGTGCCCTCCCGCCTGCCTGGAACTTCTGCTGACAAATCTCTGGGTTCACCAGCCCAGAAGCTCTCTGAGCCCCATCCTTTTGGGTTTTTATGGAGGTTTCATTACACAGGTATGACTGGTTAAATCGCTGGCCATTGGTGATGGATTCTGTCTCCAGCCACCCTTCTCCGGAGGTCCGACTGAAAGTTCTAATCCTTTAATCACTGGGTTGGTTCCCCTGGCAACCAGAGGAACCAACCTTAGTTGACCTGGGGGCTCCCCCAAAGTCGCCTCAGTAACATAGCAAAAGACTCCTTCCTGGCTCTTTTCACTTAGGAAATTCCCAGGGTTTTAGGAGCTCTGTGCTGGGAACTGAAGAAAGACCAAATATATACTTTTTATTACAAATCACAATGTCACACACAGTGACCCCCCACCCCAGACCTGTCTGTTCATACAAGTGGTAAGAGACCCATGCCCGGGATCAGAACTGGGGCCCCTGAGATGGAGCTAGTGCTCGCTCCTTTGTTTCAGTTCAGAAACACCATCCTGGTGGTGTGTCTCTCTTTGCTATGGACTAAATTGTGTCCTCCCCCACCAACCCAGATTCCTTTGTTGAAGCCCTCACCCCTAATGCATTAGATGTATTTGGAGATGGGGCTTATGAGAAGGTAGTTAAGGTTCACTGAAGTCCCAAGGGTGGGGCCTGATCCCATAGGAGGTGTTCTTATAAGACGAGACACCAGAGAGATGGCTCTCTCTGCCGTGAGAACACACAACGAGAAGGTAGCCATCTTCATGTCAGGAGGAGAGCCCTCACCAGGAACAGAACCTGCCGGCACCTTCATCTTGGACTTCCAGACTGTGAGACACCAGATTTCTGTTGGTTAAGCCATCAGCCCCAGGAATCTAGCCTAGGCCCCTTTGCAGGCTCTGATTTGGGAGCTTCAGGAACTATCAGAGATGCTGTGTAACAAACAGTCACATTTCTCTGCTGTCATTGGCCTGTAAGGGGTTTCTGTTCCGAGGTGAGTCCCACAGTTGAGTGACATGACATGATCCATCAGAAGCTCCACTGGCACAGGGGGGCGGGGTGGGGGGTCTGCAGAATCTCTGTGCTGCTGGTCAGAGCAGGCATACCCTTCTGGGACACTCTTGTGATGCTACTTCTCTTTCCTAAATCCATGAGAACTCACCTTGAGCGCTTGCCAGCACACCTTCCTCTTTTCTTCCAGCATACGGTGTTTTAAAGGTGACAGGTCTGCCAAAACATCACAGATCCCTTGGGTGAGGCAGCTTCCCCACAGCTGGGGATGCCACTCTCTGCTGTGGTCTGTTAACAGATGGCCCAGCAGAGCGGGTACTGGGAACCAGGCTTCCGCATGGAAGCGTAGCTGATGCCTCATGTTCCTTTTCATGTTGGTGTGAGTCACACGCAGCTAGGGGAGCAGCTGAGGCCATGGCTGCTGCACACCTCGTTATGGAACAATCCTCCATCCATTGAGGGGGTCTGCAGGGAGGGCCCCTTGGGTGCTGGGAGAGAGGTGTGAGCGGGTCCATGTCTCCACGGGAGGGGCCCACATGCTCCTCAGGTGAGGTTGGAGTTTGCAAACACGTCTAGAGCAGGGTTTCCACTGTTTCCCCCTCTGAACGTATCACCAGCCCCCGGCTGCTGGCGTGGGAATGCACAGATGCCAAGAGCAGAACGTGGCAGGAGTATGTCTCATCCCAGGTAGAAGCTGATCAACAATTCTTGGCCACCTGGCACCACAGGAGCCCTGAGGCCAACTAGGAACTCAGGCCTTTCACACCGGGCCAAAGAACGCTGTGGTCCTGGTTCACAGCAGCACCAAGAGGCAAGGCTCCTGCCCCAGGGTGTGTCAGGTGGTCTCATGGAGTGTGTGCTCTGGCTTTGCCACATTGAGAAAGAATCTAAGAGGAATGAAGCCAGGGCCCCGGTGAGCTACAAGGAAAGTTCAGGTGGGAGGTGATGCCATTCTGAGCCAAGTGAGGGTGGAGACAAGGGAACGAGAGAATTCCTCATGAAGCTAAGCTGCAGGTCCCAGGGTGGATGTGTGGTGGGGAGCAGTGGGGAGGCAAGGGTGGCCCCTGGTTTCTGGCTGAGGTCCCTGGTGGGTGCGGAGGAGGAAAGACAGGACCCAGGAGCCCAGCAGGATCGGCCCTGTCTGCTTCTGCTGCCCAGACCAGGTGAGAACCTGGTGTCAGGGTCCTCCTTCAATCTGGGGTCAGCTAAGAAGGGCTGTTTCCCTCAGGTGGCTTCCCAGGGTGTTATAGGGAAGGCTGTGAGTTGTGAACAGAGGACCAAGGTGCCAAAGAATTTAACTGTCCTTCTGGGGGTTATTCAGGGATGTTCCAAGGAGCAAAGAGATATTATCAGAGGATATCGTGGAATGCAGGGCAAGCCCCACGAGGGAACGGGAGTGAACAGAGAGATGTACATGGAGGTCACTCAGGGAAGATTTCCTGGAGGAAGTGACCCCCTAGCTCAGTGTCGCTGGGTGTGCAAGAGTTGGAAAGGAGAGAAGCACATTTCTTGCAGGTGGAATATGGTTAGCACACCATGTTCATCAGGGTAGGAAGGCAGTAAGAGGCAGTGACTCTTTCACCCTGCACACAATCCTCAGAGACCTGTGTAAGGAAAAGGGCTTCTGAGTGTACCTCCGAGGCCATCCCCTAGTGGGACCAAGCCATGTCCCCCTACCAGGGTCAAGGACAGATTGCTGGAGCACTTGCTCTTTGGGCTGAGACATTCCCCATGGCTTGGGGATGAGGGCACTTTCTCTTTGTCTGCTGCCAAAAGAAGGCTCCCAACAATATCTGCTTCCATCACTGTAATCAAAAATGAACTTTAGGCAACTTTCACTCTGTGTAATTTCTCTAGCTTTGCCGACAAGCTAATTTACAGTGGAGCAAATGTCACTGATACATCACGGCCTCTTCATCTCTGTTCTTGGAATGCTGGACTCGGAGGCCTTGGGTTTAAGAGCAGGTGTGTAGGGATCAGCAAGTGGGTGGGAGGAGATGATTAGGACGGTGTTTGGGAGAATAGAGAGGAGGGAGGAGGAATTTCCTCTCACTTTTCCTCTAAAATGGTAAAAAGAGGCTCAGAAGGGAAAGCAGATAGATTTTTGAAAGGTCAGAGCTGAAAAAACAATCAGAGCCTAAGTCAGGGCTTTTGCCATTTCTAGAACATTTTATAGAAATCGGGAAGGAAAGTCTTCTGCGTCCCTGGAGTCCCTTGGAACAAAGGAGCTGGGTGGTCAGACTTGGAGCCCAGTTATCATTCATTCAATCATTTTTTTTTTCCAGCAGACATTTCCTGATCCTGGCAGGAGGCAGCCTTGTGTGGTGGAGTGAGCTATGGGTTAACCACTTACCATATGGTTTTACCATATGAGCAAGGTACTTAACCCCGGTGAGCCGTAGTTTCCCTATTTTCTTTCAACAAGCTGATGACTGGTCAACACTTTCTGAGTACTCACTGTGTGCTGGGCACCACGCTATTTTCTTCCCCCAGACCACCTCTTGGAATCCTTCCTATAACTCTGCGAAGTGAGTGTTATTGTTTCTCCCATTTTTTCAGGTAAGAAAACTGAGGAGCAGTGAGATTAAATAACTTAACCCAAGCATCACATAGGGATAATATGACAGAGCCAAGCAGCCTGATTCCAGATTTGAGGCACCTAATCACCCAGCTAGTAGGACATTATAAAATTAGGGCAGTGATGCTCACCTCAGAGAGGTGTGGGGGGATTATAAGAGATGATGTGTATAAAGTACCCAGCATAGGACCCAGAACAGTCAATACTCAGTGGAGAGTGATGATGGTGATGGTGATGATGATGGTGATGGTGATGATGATGATGATGATGATGATGAAGATGGTGATGATGATGATGAAGATGGTGATGATGACAATGATGGTGGTGGTGATAATTATGGTGATAATGGTGGTGATGATGGTGGTGATGGTGATGTTAGTGATGATGGTGATGATGGTGGTGATGATGATGATGATAATACCCATGAAAAAGTACCAAATCTTCTGATAGTTGCCTGGGATACAGAGAAGGAAAATACAACCTATAATGACAGGAGAGAACTTCCAGTGAAAAAGAAAGAAAACTCAATGTCCAAGTAATCTGTTGCAAGAACCACATGACAGAGAGTGGAAGTTTGTACCAGGTTGGTGGCCATGGATATGTGGAGAAGTTGTAAGATTGGGGTAACTGTTGGAGGCAAAGCCAAAAGTGCACGTTGATGGATTGGATGTAGGACAGGGCTTCTCAAACTGGGTAATATAACATTTGGGGCTGGATCATTCTTAGTTGTCTGGGTGGTGGGGCTATCCTGTGTACCATTGGATTTTAGCAGCATTTCTGACATCTATACACTAGATGCCAAAAGCACCTTTTCCCTAGTCATGATGACCAAAGTTGTTTTCAGACCTTGCCTGATATCCTCTAGGGTGAAAGGCACCCAGTTGAGAACCACTAATGTAGGAAAAGAATAGAATTTGTGATAGTTCCTGGACATTTGATTTAAGGAACTGGGTGCATGGTGCTGTCATTAGCAATAAGGGAATTTTTGTCTCTTTTATTCACTGCAGTGTCCCAGCACCTGGAACAGTTCCTGCCCATAGTAGGTACTCAATGGGTATTTGCTGAATGAATGAATGGTTGAATGGGGAAGGCTGGGGGAATAATGGTTCTTGTTGTCTTGTTTTCTATTTTGTGTGTGTGTGGGGTGGGGAGGGAATACATGGTTTTGCTTTAGGCAAAGTAAGTTTGAGATCTCTCAGATATCCCAATGCAAACATTGAGTTGCCAGTTAAAAATGGAAGTCTTGAACTCCCAGGAGACATCAGGAGATAAATCCTAGGAGACATCATCATGTCTGCAATGTCTAAAGCTCTGGGACTGTCTGAGATCTCCTGCAGCAAAAGAAATACAGAGAAGAGAAGCAAGGCCAGGAAAGACCTGTGGGGAGTCAGACACTTAGGATTTAGGGAGACAATGAGCAACATGCTTGGGAGATGCAGGAGGTGTGGTCAGGGAGATGGAGGAAGAACAAGGTTAGGGAGACGTCCAAGAGTTGAGAAAATGATGTGTTGAAAGGAGGGAGTGGGCACCACAGTGAGTACTGTGAGAGGAGGAGTCGATGAAACAGAGACGTGGCCATTGGAGTCGGAGCCGTGGAGTCCAGGGGGACTTGGACAGAAGCCAGTCCATCAGGACCAAGAAGATAGAAACCCCTTTGCCATGAGTTCCAGAGACATGTGACCTGGGAGTAGGAGCAGGCCTGGGAAGCTTTGCTATGAAGAAATGGAGTAGTGAAAGGAAGGAAATGTGGGGTGTGAGAAAATGTACTCTGACACGTGTCAAAGCAGGAAGAAAGACTTGTTCAAGACTATTGCAACAGGGGAGGGAATACAACTCCAGGGACAAGTGGGAATTTATAGCCAGTGGGCAGGGTGAGGGGTCAGTGGGTGGAAAATTGCTGAGAGGAAATATTAAGGGTAGCAGAATTTTTGCTAAGCTGACTTAAGTGGATTCTTGCTAAAGGCAGACCAAAGTCAAGACCTAGTCGAGAAGAGGGCTCATAGAAGCCAACTAAATTTTGTCAAGAAAGGAGTCTTTGTTGGGTGTCACAGGCAGGTTTTTGAAGGAGGGAGGCACTGGAACATGTCCTTATACCAGTGAGCACAGCCATGGGGAGCTCTGCCACTTCTGGTGCTGACCCCTAGTGGGCACGGCATCGCAGTAGGTCAGAGACAGAGAGAGCAAGTCAGAGGGTGGCCCCAGACTCTGGGCTATTGCTCTGGCTCTCAGCTTTGCCACAAGGGAAGCCACAGATGGGCTCTACTCCCTGCTAATACCCTAATCATAAGTTTGGCCTTTAGTCCAAGCTGCACTAATCACCACATCACTCTGCCTTGGCTCCCCATGAGTCCAAAGCAGGCTACGGGGGGATCTACTAATCCGGCCCAGTAAGTGGGCTGTGGACATGGTGGCACTGGCCCAAACAAGAAGACAGGAGCTCCTGCGTCTTAAGACCATCCCAGCACCCACCCTCCTTCCAGCATGGTAGTTGTGGATCTGCTTTCTCCTTTAGGGTGGTAACTGGCCCCCAGCCAAGAGCCGTCTCTCAATTCACCTTCAGGTAAGGAGGGAAGGGCCTTAGGTGACCTTCCTCACAGTCAGCCCCCGACATTTGCAAAATCAATGGTCACAAGATCGAATTGATCCAAAGCCTGGGTTGTCCCCTTGACAAAGGTGCCAGTAAAAACGTGCATTTGTGGGTTGTTCTTCGTCTGGTGTCTGGGGTGAGAGTGAAGCCCTCAGAGAAGCATCTGCACATGATTGGCACTCAATACACACTTCCTGCTGTTGCTATTTTTGTGTTTTTGCTTCTGAGAGCCCATCACCTGACTCCAAAGGCATGAGTCATTTATCAGCACAGTTTCCTAATACTCTGCAGACAATAGCCACAGTCTAAATGCATCTTTTCCTCGGATTCTAGAGGCCACAGTTAAGGGCAGTGGTGGGTGAGGTGGGGGTGGGGGTTGTTGGAAAAGGATCAAAGGAGAAGAGGTGTTTAGGGAAGGCTAGTCTGATGGTGGAGGTCAGAATGGCTACCATAGGAAGAGAATGAAGAGATTGAAGCAGGAGGCTCATTGTCCTTCTTTTTCTTTCTGGCCATTTGAGAAAGGATTTGGCTGAGATCTATCTGTATCTGAGGAGTCCCACTAGAGAGGAACAGAATCAAGCAAGGGTGTGAGATGAGGATGTCACCATCTCTTTTGTGGCTCATGCACTTAAATTCAGTTCAGTCTCACCACTCCCATTTGTCCATCCATCTACCCACCCACCTGCCCATCCATCCACCCATCCATCTATCAATCCATCCATCCATCCATCCACCCACTTCTCATCTATCATCTACCCCTTCACCCTTTTATCTATCGATCCATCCACGCACCTGCTTATCCATCCATTCATCCACCCATCTATCCCTTCATCCATCCACCCACCCATTCATCCATGCGTCCACTCACTCATCAATCCACCCACCTCCCATCCAGCCACCCACCTGCTTATCCATTCATCTACCCATCCACCCATCCATCCATCTGCCCACCTATGCATCCACCCACCCAGCTACCCACCTCCCATCCATCCACCCACTTGCCTATCCAACCATTCATCTATCCAGCTACCCATTCAACACCAGTTATAGAGCCCATCCTGTGTGCTGGGCAAAAGCCGAAATGATGAGTCACTTCCATGCTTAGTAAGGGCCCACTTCTACTCAAAGGACCCAGAAGTGTACAAAACGTCCGACCAGAAGTACACACAATGCACTGTGGCCCAGAGGGGAGAGTGATTCAATGTGGGAAAGTCAGGAAAGGCTTCTTGGAGGAGATTTAATCTTGAAAGGAGTGTAACAATTAGCTAAGCAGACACAGGGGAAGGAGCACGCTGGCAAAAGGAGGGGCATTTACAAGTATCTCACAGCAAGAGAGCCCAGGGTTACAGGACCTGTAGATGTTTGGCTGCATGACTGGACCACAGGGCTTTTGTGGATTTGCTGGGTGGTGAGCTGGAAAAACAGCAACCGTCAGATCACAAAGGGCCATGTCACTGTGTCAGGACTCCATCCTGAAGATTGTGGGGGGCACTGGTGGACTTTATGAAGGGGGTGTCATGATGAGCCTTCTGTCATAGAAATGTCACCCTGGATGAGGGCTTTCCCATCATCAAGACCAGTGCTAGAAGCAGAAGGGTGGGAGACAGGCAGTAACCCAGGTGGGAGGTACAGGTGCTGTGACCACTGTCATCTTTCTTGTGGTCACTCTCATCATGGCCGATCTCTGCTTCTTGTGCTTCAGCTTCCTTTCTACAAATTAGGGGTCCTTTCTCTCTCTCTCTCTCTCTCTCTCTCTCTCTGAATTTTCCTAATGTCCCATGAGGTGGGCACTTTTATCATCCTTATTTCACAGCCCCGGAAACAAGGCACAAATAGCTTAAGTGACTTGCCCAGGGTCACCCAGTCAGTACGAGGTGAGGCCAGTTCAGTCTGGACTCCAAGCCCCTCCCTGAGTCTGGATGGGGTGCAGGGAGGTGGGCAGAGTGGAGTGGGGAGTGAGGACCTATCTGAGAACTCAGCCCCGGACCCAAGGTTTCACTCCTGACGCTTTCTCAGAGGGAGGCATATCTTCGGCATGAGTTTAGTCTTGATTAGAAAATGGACTGAATCCCGAGTGGAGCTGGGGGGTGGAGCCTGAACTCTTGGATCACCTGTGAGTAAGAATCTGAAGGTGGCCTGGTCTACCTGTGTCTGTTTCTTGCTCTTTCTTGCAGCACTTTAAGATGACAGGACATTGGGCATTTCAGCCCCTATGGAACATCCTTAGTGGGATGGTTGCCCAGTATCCCTGTCACCAGGGCTTGTCGGTGCCACATAGGGACCCGTGGGAACTTAAGCAGGAGGTGGAGCAGTTGGAACTCATATGCTGCCAGGGCAGAATGCACCACATGTTTGCAAGACCGTTCAGAGGTTTGACAAAGCCCATCATGAATCTCCTCTGTGACCAAGAACCCCACTCCCAGGCATTTACCCAAGAGGGTTGGAATGACGTCCACCCAGAGGTGCATGAATGCTCTCAGTAACTTTGTTCACAGTGGCCTCAAACGGGAACAACCCACACGCCCATCAAGATGTGGGGGGACAAACAGATCGGCTACGTGCACACATGTGTTCGTCCTCAGCGATGACAGGGCAGCCTACAGCTCACACTGTGGGGATGACTCGCAAAGCCATGGTGAGTTGAGGAAGTTGACGTAGGAGACTGCTCACCGTATGAGTCCATGGATACAAAATTCTAGAAGATAGAAAACCAAGTATGGTGACAGAAAGCAGAGCAGTGGTTGCCTGGGGTGGGAGGCGGGGGTCCTGAGTGGAAAGATCATGTAGGAACTTTCTGGGGAACTGGCAACATTTTATACCTCAGTGGAGATGGTGTTTATGTGGGTGCCTATATTTGTCAAGTTTAATAAAACTGCCCTTAGAAGGCTTTGCATTTCAATTTCACTATGAGTATAGTATACTTTAAGGAACAAAAAATAAAAGGCAAAGAAAACAGAGGGAAGAAAGAAAAAGGAGGGAGGGAGGATGAAGGAGAGAAGGAAGAAGAGAAGGAGAGAGGCTGGGAGGGAGAGAGGGCAGGAGAAAGGGAGAAAACAGACCCAAGGCAGCTCAAGCCTTGGGGCGGGGGAGCCCAGGCTCACCTTGGGTGGGTGGGTGCCCACTGTCAGACTGCTGGTGTGAGTCTTCCCCCTCCCTATTGCCCTGTACCTTCCCACACACACCTGGACCAGGTGAGGTGTGAATCCTCAGCAGGCCATGTCCCTTGTCATCAGGAAGTGTGTGCCCTTGGCCTGAGGAGCCCAGGGGGACAGCTGCAGGGCTGGTGGTGGCTGGGGGAGTTCACATCTACTAGGGCTACCCTGTGGTGTGATTTTGAGAGCTTTGCATGAGCTAGATCATTTGTCCCTAAAGGGAAGGTCATCCCCTGATGAGGAAGCTGTGGATTCAAGGTCAACTGACAAGCGGCGAGTTGACATGGGTGACACTTCGAGGGCACACAGTAGCAGTGTCGGGATGTAGATCCAGGACTCTTTGGGTGTCATGACCACCTTATGATTTTTGGACAAGACGTGGGCGTGAGAAGCCGTGTGTATTGGTGACAGCTCCGGAGGTCTCGGTGGCTTGGGGTCCATGTGAGTGCCCCGTGCACCACAGCTGTCCAGCTGTCCTTCCTTCCAATGACCAGTGGCTGCCCTGGAGGGGAGCCTGCTCTTCTGGAAGTGATGACTGGCCTGAAGGGCATCACACCACAGAGCTGGCCGAGCACAGCTGCTAGTGTCCCCAGCCTCTTCGGATCCAACAGCAGCTCCACTCTCTCCTGAGCTGTTTTCTCCGGAGCACGAATGCTGCTCATTGCCGTCGGTGGCAACAGGAGATTGAGATTTGACCCCCACAGTGTGCACAGTGAGGGGACAAGACAGAAGAGGAAACAAGAGCTTTCAGCTGTGCCAGCAAATAGGCTGTGGATTCAGGTGCCTACGGAGCCTGGAAACACCTGGATTCTCCCGATTTTACTGGAAGCGAAGTGCATTTGCATTCAGAGAGCGGAAATAAACCCATCTTCCTGTAAAGGAAGAAATCAGCAAACATGTTCTCTCTTTCCCTGGAACACACTTGGAGAGTCTGAAGAGGGAAAAGGAGCTGTGTCCAGATGGGAGCTGACGGGGCTCAAGGGGGAGACACAGGGCTGACCAGCCAGGAGGAAGACCAGACGGCAGATCCCTTCCCATGACCTGCAGAGGTCATTATGCCCAGCTGAGGTGTAGTGATGAGATTTCTAACACTGGCTCTTTATAACATTACAGATATTAATACTTGTTTTAGAAACTATCATGAAATTATTGAACCAATATTTACTTCACTTTGCTTGGGTTTCAGAAATGAGTGCTCTGAGTCTCAGCAGGACCGGTCTCCCCTGTGTGGCTGGAGGCAAATCCACTCGCCTTTCTGCTAAGTGATAAGTGATCTGACCCTGAGCCCAGAGTCCCAGACTGTTCATCTCTCAGCGATCCCCATGCTGGGAACTCGCCTGCTGAAACGATCAGAGATGCAAATACAGTTTCGAGCATAGACCCGTGGATGACACGGTTACATAAAATAAGGAGCAATCTCGATCCTATAAATAGAGGAAACGTTGAGTGTGGCTCATTCACAGTGTGTATCATTGTGTAGCTGCAGACACGGTGTGGGGAGGAATTTTTGTATCATGATAGAGATTTTTAGTGACAAGAACATATACAAACCATCTCTACTGAATATCACACCCAGACACCACAGTGGTGTCTCTGGTGGGTTATGAGAAGTTTGAACTCCACCCCTGATCCTCACAGGATTTCTCAAGTTTTCTGAAGTAATTGTCTATTATGTCTATAATCAGAAACATGGTGTCATGAAAACAGATTTGGTCTGTGTCCCGCAATTTCTCTTCTGTATTTTCTCCCTCCTCCCCCACCCCCAGCTCTTTGATGGCGTTGAAAACCGCATCACGAATTAATGTAATGATATTTGGTGATCAACACTGTAGCCCCTCCACCTCCTGTGCTCCAAACGATTGATGGTCAATCTCTCTTCTTTGCCCCACCACCCCCCAGATTGTCTGTAGATTTGGGACATAGCGATTCCATCAGGGCCTCCAGGATCTGGGCTCAGGTGTGCTGCCACATTCATCTCGATTATCAGTTATTAGTCAAAATGCAAACACGTGCTGGTTTGCGGGACTCTGACGAGTGATTCCAAATTTCCTAGACCGACAGGAAGCAAAGCGAACGGCCCTGGACGGTGCTGTGGGCTCCCAGGCGGAGGTGGTGACTCGAGTCCTATTTCTCTGCACCCCCTCCCCTCTGTGCTCCCTGTCAGAGCCCCAAGGTCATGGGCACCTCTACCTCTGTGGGGTGTATTCCCTTAACCAGTGTTTTTCCCTTCAGAGTCTTAGAGCCTCTGTCTACACCCTGCTTTAGTCAGCTCGGGAACCAGAGCAAAGTATCAGAGACCAGGAAGCTTAAAAAACAGGATTTATTCTCTCCCAGTCTTGGAGGCTGGAATCCGACATCCAGGTGTGGGCAGGGCTGGTTTCTCCTGAGGCCTCTCTCCTTGGCCTGTAGATGGCCATCTTCTCCCTGTGTCCTCACATGTTCGTCTCTCTGTGTGTGTCTGTGTTCTGATCTCTTCTTATAAGGTAGACGCTTATAATAGACGCTGGCCCTATTGAATTTGGACCCACCCTCATGACCTCATTTTACTGTAATCACTTCTCTAAAGGTCCTTTTTCCAAATCGTCACATTCTGAGATCCTAGGGTAACCAGGACATCAACATATGAATGTAGGAGGGAACAGAATTCAGCCTGAAACACCTGCTGTGTGTGTTTTGAGCAAACAGTGGCTGGCTCTTTAGCCAATTTCCTTTTGGGAGATAAAGGATTGCTATTTGGGTATTTTAAAAAGAAGCTGATTACTCTTTGGAGTTCTTTCAGGAGACTGGGAATGAGAGGCCCCCTTTTGGAATGATCTGTGATAAACATGACCACTGAAGCAAAGTGGAGATTCCCAGAGCAGATCTCCATCTTACAAGCAATAGGCACTGAGTAATCAATCATTGGATGAAAACAAATTGTGCTCCTGACTGCTTTTTACTGATGGAGATAGTTTTAGGCAGAAGCTCCTCTGGAAGAAAAGTGATGTCATTCACCTCCTCATCTTTATGAATGGTCGATAATTTTGCCATCACTCATTTGTTTTGCACATGACCTCAGAAGAACAGAAAATACACTATAATTTCATGTATTGTATGTTGCATGAGTTTGTATGGGGGCTTCTCTGAAATGCCCCACACCTAGTCTTCATAAATTTAAGTATTCCTTCGAAGGGGATTCCACTCCAGGATCCAGAAGTTAGCATTATCAACATCTGTCTCTTCATAGCACATCCCCCGCTGGGACAGTTGTGTAGTGAGGAATATGGCCCTACCTAGAGAGCTCTGGCTTTCGCCCTGGCTCCTGGGAGGAAACTCCTAACCCCATGGAATTCCCTGAGGAGTGAGAGCATCTTTGCTCTTCATGGAGGACCCCTTCCCATCACATCTGATAGCCTCCTAATATCACAGCCCCTGGCAGGCCCCTCTGTGCTAACTGATGACTCAGATGGGCCTGGCCACACCAGGAATACCCACCACATGATTAGAGGGTTGGGGCTTGGGACACAAGGGATCAGCCTGACCTCCCAGGTCAGCACATGGCTGATGACTCAATCACTCTATGTAATGAAACCCTAATTAAACTCTGGACACGGACACTGGGCTGAGTTTCCTGGGTGGTGTTACTTGGTGTGCATTGCCACCGGTGACACTGGGAGGGTGAAAACATCCAGAGAACCCAGCAGCTTCATATGGGGGACGCTCTCTGGCCCTATGCATCTCTCTTTGGCCATTTCAGTGGGCATCCTTTCACTGTCTAACGCCTGCACTTTCCTGAGTTCTATGACTTGTTCTAGCAAATTATTTAGCCTGGGAGTGGTTGTGGAATCCCTTAAATTTTTAGTGGGGTGTCCTGCCATGAGGGTGGCCCCAGAGACCTTGAACTTGCAGTGGTGTCTTCAGCGAGGGTGGTCTTGTGGGGAAAGTTCCCTCAGACTGTGCAGTGTGGCCTCACTCCTTTGAAATAGTTTTCTTTAATTTAATTTTTTACTTATACACACATTTCACTTGTTACTAATAACTGATACATAGGTTCACAAAATTGAAAACTTGTGATGATAAAACATTAAAAAGAAGCATTTAATTACCACATCATATAGACTTTCCACACACATCCATCCATCCATCTATTTAACATTTTTTTTTCAGGACCAGCCTATGACAGGGATATGGGTAGATGAGTGTCCATGCCAAAGGGAAGGAGGCATGGCCCAGTCCCTGGGATTTCAGAGTTTATGAAATAGTTACGTATTTCTGTCACCCCATCTAGACTCACAACACAGTGTAACAATATATGTTATGGTGTATTTTATTTTGAATCATGTAACTACATCCATCTACAGTCATAGGTTTCCAATTTATCGATGTTGCACGTGTGCAAAAGAAACCCAGTTTCTAATTTCTCTCTGAGTGTAGTGGCTTACCTCCCCCATTCTTACCTTGCTGAGTCGTGGGAGTGGGTGTGGGCAGGGTGAGGTGATTGGGAAGAAAGGGGAGGGTGGGTTTGTGAGAGAATTTCTCCAGAAGCTGCCCTGGCCCAAAGCAGGAGGAAATCCTCTGATGGTGAATTTAGAAGAAAGACCATTTTCTTGTCTTTGCTTCTGCATTTGCCTGCTCCACTGGGTGTTGAGTTTTCCTGGAGGGTTTGAGAGGGATACCTTCAATTTGGGGAGTCCATTCTAGGTGTGTTCTGGTGGTGAAAAGCTGGAAGAAGGACCTTGGTTCTTGTCTTCTTTGAAGAAAGAATTCAGCAAAGAGACCAAGACTGTGAAAAAGATAAAAACATTTATTAGAAGCAAAGTACGCGTGGAAGAACACATGGGTGGACCCAGAGTGAGTTATGCGCCATAGGGGCAGCTTAGGTTGCTTATATGGGGTCAGTTTTCTGGGTTGTTTCTGGCCAAACATTTCCATATTTAGTCCTGGTGTGGGTGCACATCTCTCAGCCATGATCGATACCAGCTGGCGTCTTCTCCCTCCTTTTGTCCTTCCCCTAGACTGAGGGCCTTCTCTGCACATGTTGGGTTGGGAAATCCACAAGAATTCACCAAACTGGGCTCAAAGCTCCCGCTGGTATTCCATCTCAAAGCATCAGCAGGAGACCAGCTGCAGCTGCTCAGTCTGGGGCCTGTCTATCTCCTACCTCAGGTGTTTATCTAAGTAAGCTGTGTGCTCTCAATCAGTCTGACCAGCATCCAAGGGCTGCTATTTCGATCTTTATCTGTCTGACACATATATTTTGTTCTCAAACCATTCACTCTTTACTAAGGAGGTGTTATGGGTTGATTAGTGTCCCCTAAAAATAATATGTCATAATCTTAATGCCCCATCCACCCCTGTACCACAGACTGTGACCTTACTTGGAAATAGGGCCTTTGTAGATGTAGTCCAGCTAGATGAGCTTGTTAAGGTGGGCCCCAATCCAATATGACTGGTGTCCTTATAGAAAAAGGAAATTTGGACACAGACATGCCCACAGGGAGAACGTCATGTGAAGATGAAGGCAGAGATGGAAGGCATCTCCAATCAAGGAATGCTAAGGATTACTGGCAACCACCAGAGAGGGAGAGAGGAATGGAAGGGATTCTCCCTCAGAGCCTCCAGAAGGAACCAACTCTGCCAGCAGCTTGATCTTGAACTTTGGAGCTGTAGGATAGTAAGTGTCTGTTGTTTTAAGCCACCCAGGTTGTGGTACTTTGTAATAGAAGCCCAGGAAACTGACACAGGAGGAAAAAAGTGTGTATTGTGTTGGCTCCCTAAAACCTCAAAAACAACTTCTTTAGATAAATCTGGATCTCATTTAGATAAAGAGTTAAGGTTTCCAAAATTCCACTGCTTCTCATGCTCCTGTCCAAGATGGCACCCATGGTGGGACTGCCATGGCTCCTTCTATCAACTCTCGTCTTCCCGCCAAGTTCCCCAGAACAGAAAGGTCGTTCATGCACTGCACAACCTACATATAGTAGGCAGCAGGGACACCCCTGCAGCTCCAAAGGAGTTCGGTTTTAGGCTTGTAGGCTTAGTCCTGACTTGTTCAAGGAAGAAACAAGAAAAACAACATTCTCTTGGCAACTTCTCAGCTTCCCTTCTCTTGTTTTGCTGAAGTGTTCTCATAAACTCCGTTCCCAGATGCAGTGCTGACTGAAGGACTTTGTATTCCTTAGTCCTGGTTCCCTGGAGCAAGACACCTCCTGGCTTGGTCTTGGAGGTGGGACGCTGCAGAACAGGATCTCAGGGGAGATGCAAATGACATTTACAATGTGTTATCCCCTTACATCCTTTTTTATGCACACAGCATTCTGAGTACCCTCTCTGAACATGTGTGGGATCAGGACCATGGACAGCAGCATCTCACCAAGATGACCAGTCATCCTTTTGTCTATTTGTGCTTTGGGAAATTTGGAAGTTAGGATGTTTTTGACTGAAAGGAATAGAAGGCCCGACCAAGAGAATGTAAGCAATGATATGTTTGTTATCTCATAAAACATGAAGTCGAGGGATGAGTGGCCCCAGAGTCTGCATTTCAGGGTCACAATGGCATTATCAAAGGTCCAGAAGCTTCTCCCCTTATGCTCTGCCATCAGCTGCAAGCCAGGCACATAGCCCTCCAAGGATGGAGACCAGCTGCAGTGATTCTGGCATCGCAGGCAGAGCAGGGTCTCTCTGACCATATTTCTTTTTTTTCTTAAACCAGGGAGGAAAATTCTCCCCCTAAGCCTGTTGTAAACATTTCCTAAGCCCCACCGGCCACATTGGATCACACTTCACTGCCTAAACTGGTTCATGGCAATGGCGGTGACTGGCTCAGACCAAACACATTTCCATCCCAGGGGACAGAAAGCCGCCCTCTGCCTGAGCGTGTGGCTGCAGAGGGCTCTGATATAGAAAGAAGGGCATGTGACCACTGGGAAGGAAAATATGTGTCAGCCAAGGAGAAACCGTGGTGTCATGCTTTGGCCCAGAAACAAGGCAGAAACAGGCGAATGGGTAGAGCAAAGCCTTCAGAGTCAAGTTTCTCTTTCAGGATTTAGACCTGGGATTGTGATCTGGGTCTTTACGTGTCTGACAGCCAAATGCCCACCCTTTTCAGAAAGCACGTGTAGTAACTGGGTTTCTGTCACTTGCAAACCAAAGAATCCTACTCATGACAATAGGATCAAAATGGGCATCTGATGGAGGATATTAGAGTCCAAGGAAGAGTCCGAGGCTTGTCCCAGGAGTTTTGGGGACTGGAAACTGGGCTTAGTTTCCATCAAGATTCTCTCTTGTTTCCATTTAGCCTGGCTTCTTGGCTTCATTCTCTCCCATGTGAGATAGGATTCCTTGTGGCCCAAGGAACACAATAACTGGGAGACCTGAGTCCCATTCTTTCAGTGTCGTGGCGCAAGATGCAAAAGGTTCCACTACCACACTGCATGAGGGTCCTGGGGCCATGGTGACAAAATGCAACACACTGGGCAGCTCAGAACAATAGGAATCTATTGTGTCACAGCTCTGGAGGCTGGAAGTCTGAGATCAAGGTGTCCACATGTAATAGGGAAGAACCTTTGTATTCTATTACAAGTTAGTCACTAAAGGGATATTGCCTATAAAATTCATTTATACATAATGGCCCATCTCTGGGAATCCTGCCTCCCAGGTAATGAACATTAAGCTAAAATACCTTTGTTTAATTCACAGGAAACATCTTGACCAGGCCTACCTGTAAAAGGCTGCAGGAGGGAAGAAATTAACACATCCCCTCCAGAGGCTGATGGGAACCAGGAAATGTTTGACTTTACTCCCTCCCCTTTTAGTATTGATATAAAATAAGCCTGAATTCTAACTCAGGCAAGATGGTTCTCTGGGGCACGAGTCCACCATCTTCTCGGTTTGCTGGCTTTCTGAGTAAAGTTGCTATTCATTGCCCCAGCAACTCTTGATTTATTGGTCTGTCGTGTGGCCAGCAGTACAAGCTTGGACTTGGTAACACACATGGTCGTTTCCTTCTGAGGGCCCTGAGAGAGAATCTGTTCCAGGCCTCTCTTTTAGCTTTATGGTACTTTGCCAGAAATCTTTGGAATTACTTGGCTTGTAAAGCATCACCTGGATCTCTACCCCATCTTCACGTGGCATCTCCCTGTGTGTGTCTCTATGTCCAAACTTTCCCCTTTTGTAAGGATACCAGTTGTACTGGATTAAGGGCTCACCCTTCTCCAGTGTGATCTCATCTTACCTTATTATATCTGCAGTGACCCTACTTCCAAATAAGGTCACATCCTGAAGTGTGGAGGTTAGGACTCCATCACATGAATTTGAGGGGACACAGTTCAGCCCACATCACACACCAGTAGGCAGATTCCCAGGAACAGCACTTATGGGCATTGTGTGCTCACTCTTGTTACCAGGGGACCAAGGTCTTTTATTTGGAGGGAGGGGAGTGTGCAGGAAAACAAAACCCTGAAGTTAGTAGGCACCTGGGGGCTATGCTCCCTCGAAGGGAGACTCTTTTCCAAATACTTTTGTGAGAAAAGCCAGAATTCTGTGTGGACCATCACCCTCGACATTTTCATGGCTGATGTGCAGCCGATCACCCCAGGCCACTGTTGGAAACACCTGGTTTCTACTGTTTGCTGATTTTCTCACGTATCTCAAGCACTTTACCTCTTCCCAACAATGCTGCAAAGAAGGTATTGGTGACAGGCCGAATGACCTGGTGACTGAAAGAGTGGCCTGGACTCACATGCTGGCTCAGCATGTGACCTCTGGCAAGTTCTGTTAACCTCTGGGCTTCCGTGTTCTCGTCTGTAAATTGGGGACCATATAGTAGTGCTTGAAACATTGGGTCATTTTGAAGTTTAAATAACTATAAATTTCATTTAGGGCGGAGCCTAGGTTAATTTCTACTAGTTTATGTTTATTTGTTCAATGTTTTGTGAGTACTTTCCCTGTACCAAGCACTGTTCCTGGTGCAAAAGATACAGTCATGAACAGGAGACAAAGATTCCCGATTTTATGGAGTTGGCATTCATTTAAGCAGAGACAGAAGATAATCAAAGTATAAAGGGAAGGTATGCAGTGTAAATGTCATGAGTGCTGTGGGAAATCACTCCTGGAGGGGGTGAGGAGCTCCCGTGCAGAGTGGGGCCGGGCTCAGAGCTGTAAGCACACGGGGAGATGAGGAAGGGCTGCATCTATCGGCCAGGGCAACGTACATTACACTAAACCCCCCCCCCCGATGTTTCTTATTCATGCCACGTGTGTCCACCCATGTTGGTTCTGCTCTGTGTCATCTGCCCTCCAGAACCAGAATCGTGAAGTCGTCTGAATCTGGAATATTTCTGGAATTGTGGCCACGAGAAAAGAAAAGAACCCATCACTGTTAAAGCTCCTTCTCAGACAAGAAACAAGCCACACTGCTCGCATTTCACTGGGCAGACAGACATCACAGTGGCCACAGAGGCTCCTCCTTCCTGGGCAGGGGCAGCCATACCTGTGGGCTGGGATGCAGTCCACCAGGGATGTTTGAAGAAGGATCTAAAGGAGGTGAAGGCATGAATTCTCTCTCAGTCGTAGAAACCGAGGCACCGTGAGGTTGAGTGAATTTCCCGGGGTAACTCAGCCTCATCAATCTGTAAATTCAGCTGGCCACATGACCACGATGACTGTGTGGGGCTGGGGTGAGGACATGGTGCACACAGGGCCCTGCATGGGATCCCCTCTCACTTCTCTGATGTGTCCTCTGCAAAGCAGCGCTTTTCTCTGGGAAGGCCAGGGCTGGGTTTGCCCAGTTGTCACCATCTCCTGTCCAGCCACCATGCAGGCCACATAGAAGCCACATCTCCCTCCCTTGCACCCAGGCTGAGTCGGGTTCCCAGCACCCAGGCAAGCTGGTGCACTGGCTTCTGAGGAAGGGCCACATAGTGCCGACGGCTGGCATTGCCTGAAGCCTGGTGGGCACCGGGCTTCAGGCTCGGAGCATGCAAAATGCAGGAAGGGGAGGAGGTGGCCGTCCTTCCCTTAGTCCCCTCCCCCACACAACGCAGCTGCCAGGCATCCTGGGCTGCTGTCCCAGAGCCCTGCTCCTGACCCCTCTCCCCCTTACCTCTACACCCTTCCCACCCTCCACAATCAAAACTAGCCTGGGCTGGTCAGTGGTGGGGGAGGGATTTTTAACCTCTATGGTACCTGATGCTTAGTTAGGTTCATCTCCCTGTCCAATCTCTCATGTGAATCCTATGAAAAGCAAGGGGTGGGAATGGGGGTGGACAGGTTTTTAGGAACAGGGAGAAGTAAAATGGAAAGCTCTGTGTTCCTAAAACAAACAAAAAATCAAAAACAACAAAACTTGCCTGGGAAATGTATGTCCCAAATCTGCTTTCCCAGCTCTGCAGTCAGCTAGAGCCAAGGCCTCTAACTGAGGGTGATTCTGCTCCTCTCTTCTCCCTCCTGTCCCTAAGAGCATCTTTGCGGGGCATGCACCTGTTCTAGACAAACGGTAGAAGGTGGGCAGGGCCTACACCTAAGAGTGAAAATCCGAAGAGTTACCTCATGCCGGGTGGGTTCTAATCTCTGCTCTTTACACAGAGATTTTCATTTAATGCCCACGTTTCAGAAAGGAGGGATCAATCCTCTAAGTGTATCATTCCCTGCCCGGGAGGTAGGAGTGAAGTGTCCTGTATTTGACCCATGTGCGTGACTCCAGACCATGCTCCTAACCACTCTTGCTGTGATTCCCAAAGAGGGGCTTTCCAGGGTGCCTCAGGCCATGTTGGCAATTCGTTGGGACCC
Source organism: Eubalaena glacialis (assembly GCF_028564815.1). Classification (NCBI taxonomy): domain Eukaryota; kingdom Metazoa; phylum Chordata; class Mammalia; order Artiodactyla; family Balaenidae; genus Eubalaena; species Eubalaena glacialis. The sequence continues at coordinate 192,367,761 of NC_083718.1, read as the reverse complement.
CATTGTTCTTTTCGCATCTCAATAAAAATCTCATTTTATTGCTCCTAATGGTTGGCTCTGCTGTCACCTCACCCTCCATCTCCCACATTGTCCTGATTCTTGAGAATTCCTCCATTTGGGGCACAAGTTCAGTGGTTCCCAGAGAAGGCAGTGAGTGGACACCTTGGCCTGACCCTGGTAACTTGGACGTGTGTCCATCTTCTAAGCACTTCTTAGCCAGTAGGCTCTGCACCCCGGCTGCCCCTCTGGCCGAGATCAAGGGTGCTGGTGAGTAGGAACAGACAGTCCTCCCTCCTGCTCTCTGCCTGGGTGGATGCACCTTGCCCTGGCATCCCCTTCCTCTCCCTGAGCATGCTTTTCTGGGTCCACCTCAAAGGTGCCAAAAGTGCTTTGGGACTGAGCCCCCTGGGGTCACACCAGGAGCGGTTACATCCAACCCCCCGAGAGCCTATCAGTTTTGCTTCCTGTCTACCCTACTTAGCACTTCTGTGAGCAAGAACCAGGAGTCTCTTTCCCCTAAAACCACAAGGTCCAACTTCCACATTTGCTAACTGTCCAAAGCAAAGCAGATGGCTGATGCATTGTGTCCCCCAGCACACCTTCCGTACAGGCCTTGGGTCTGGTGAGTCATGCTGTGCAGCCAACATGACTGTCAGGCCATAATATCCAGTTCTCCTGCTCTGCCCCATTGGTTCCCTGAGTGCTGGCACTCTGCAGAAAGTCCTGAATCTAGAATTGTCCCAAGACTGGGAACAAGACAAGGGATGTCCCCTCTCATCACTGCTTTTTAACATTGTACTGGAAGTCCTAGATAATGCAATAGACAAGAAAAGAAAATCAAAGGTATATGAATTGAGAAGGAAGAAATAAAACTGTCTTTGTTCACAGATGACATGATTGTCTATGCAGAAAATCTGAAAGAATCATCCCCCCCCCCCAAAAAAATCCTCCTGGAACTAACAAGTGATTATACAAGGTTAATATACAAAAGTCAATCATTTTCCTATACACCAGCAATGAAATTAAAAACATATTACTATTTCTATTAGCACTCCAAAAAAAGACATACTTATGTATAAATCTAACAAATTTGTACAAGATCCATAGGAGGAAAGCTACAAAGCTATGATGAAAGATATCAAAGAAGAACAAAATAAATGGAAGGGTACTCCACGTTCATGGATAGAAAGACTCAATATTGTCAAGATGTCTGTTCTTCCTAACTTGATCTATAGATTCAACACGTTATTAAGCAAAAGTGCAGCAAGTTATTTTGTGAATATTAACAAACTGATTCCAAAATTTATATGGAGAGGCAAAAGATCCAGAATAACCAACTCAATATTGAAGGAGAAGAACAAAGTCAGAGGACTTAATCTATCATACTTCAAAACTTACTATAAGACTACAGTAATCAATACACTGTAGTATTGTTGAAAGAATAGACAAATAGATCAATAGAACAGAATAGAGAGCAATAGACCCTAGAAATAGACCCACATACATATAGTCAACTGATCTTTGACAAATGAGCTAAAACAATGCAATGAAGCAAAAATAGTCTTATCAACAAATAATGCTGGAACAACTGGACATCCTCATACACACACACACAAAAAATCTGGACACAGACCTTACATTCTTCACAAAAATTAACTCAAAACAGATCATAGACCAAAATGTAAAATGAAAAACTATAAAACTCCTAGAAGGTAACATAAGAGAAAATAGAGATGACTTTGGGTTTGGTGATGACTTTTTATATACAACACCAAAGGCATAATCCGTGAAAGAAATAACTGATAAGCTGGACTTCATTAAAATTAAAAGCTTCTGCTCTGTGAAAGACAATGTTAAGAAACTTAGAATACAAGCTCACACTGGGAGAAAATATTTGCCAAAGGCATACCTAATAAAAGACTATTTTCCAAAATATACAAAGAACACTTCAAACTCAAGAACAAGAAAATGAGCAATCTGATAAAAAAAATAAGCCAAAGGCTTGAACAGACACCTCATCAGAGAAGATGTACAGATGGCAAGTAAGCAAATGAAAAGATGCTCCATGTTATAAGTCATCAGGGAAATGCAAATTAACACAACGGGATAACATTACACACCTGTTAGAATGGCCAAAATTTACAACACTGACAATACCAAATATTAGTGAGGATGTGAAGCAACAGGAACTCTCATTCATTGCTGGTGAGAATGCAAAATGGAATAGCCACTTTATGACAGTTTGGTGGTTTCTTATGAAACTAAACATACTCTTGCCATACGATCCAGCAATCCTGGTTTCTTGGTATTTACCCAGGTGAACTGGAAACTTATGTCCACAGAAAAACCAGCACATGGATGTTAATAACAGTTTTATTCATAATTGCCAAAACTTAGAAGCAACTGAGATGTGTTTCAGTAGGTGAATGGATAAACTGTGGTCCATCCAGACAATGGACTATTATTCAGCACTAAAAAGAAATAAGCTCTCAAGTCATGAAAAGACATGGAGGAATCTAAAATGCATATCACCAAGTGAAAGAAACCAATCTGAAAAGGCTACGAAGTGTACAATTACAACTATATGACTTTCTTGAAAAGGCAGAACTATGGAAACAGTAAAAAGATTAGTGGTTATTTGGATTTAGGGAGGAGGGCCAAATGAATCTGCAGAGCACAGAGGATTTTTAGGACAGTGAAGCTCTTCTGTATGATACTACAATTGTGGATACATGTCATTATATATTTGTCAACACTGATAAAATGTACAACACCAAGAATGAATCCTAATGTAAACTATGGACATTGGGTGACAATGATGTGTCAATGTAGGTTAGTCAATCAGAATAAATGTGTTGGGGGGTGTCAATAGTGGAGAAGACTGTGCATGTGGGGAGAGGGGCATATGCGTGATCTCTGTACTTCCTGCTCAATTATGCTATAGACTTAAAACTGTTCTTTAAAAAGTTTTTTAATTAAAAAAAAATGTAGTTAGGACTTTTTGGAGTGATGGAAATATTCTGTCTTGATTGCGATGATGTATACATTCATCACAGCTCATTGAAATGATGGACTTTAATATAAGTTATATCTCAATAAAGTTGATTAAAAAAATAGAATTTTCCCTTGAGTCTGCTTCCCTGCCAAGAGCCAATATTTTATGAGCAATGTGTTGTGTCCTATGGCTTTGGCCCAGCTAGTTTTGGGAAAAGATGAGGTTTCCCACATTTATGTCTCAGCTCTGAATTTGGAGTCTGTTTATATTTTTTTCACATCAACCAATCAGAACGGGAAGGCTCCCAGGCTGACTAGAGTTCATCACACTGGTGGGGTGTGTGTGTGTGTGTGTGTGTGTGTGTGTGTGTCCATGCAGCATCCTCCCAGAGACTCTGCCTAGAGTACAGAGAAAAGGGAAGTGGGTACCAATCTTGAGGCAGAGGACCAGGGACCAGGTGGAGGTCACTCCAATTTAGTTCAACTCTGCCGGGCTTGCTGAGCTTGGCTATGCAGTCCCTGTGCCCAGAGCCTGTGAGGGAAGTGGGGAGGATGAGCACAGCTTCCTGAAGGAACAAATACCAGGAACAATGATTTATCCTTGGTGGTGGTGGGGAACAGGGGATCTAGAAATCTCTAGAGGCATTTGGGATGATTTCATGGTGATGATAGAGGCTCTTACCTGTGTCTTGATGTGGGGCAGGTTTCTCCAGGTGATGATGCAGGAAGGGCAACCCAGGAGGTGGGGAGTAGGGGTCTGGGGGGTGGGGGCAAAAACACCTCTGAGCATGTGCAGCTGCCCCTCTGGCTGTAAGGACAACGTGGGTCCAGGACTCACTGAGATGCCCTGACGGGCAGCCAATTTATTCCAATGAGCCCACCCATGGTGTCTGGCTATGACAGTCCCAGAATTGAGCTTTGCCTTAGGAAGACCTCTGGGCTGGTTGCTGAGGCCAGGACCCATGCGGAGGGAGGGGCTTTGCACCTGGGCAGCTGGAGGTTGGAGAATGCAGCTGGGCAGCGACATTGAGAATGGATGAAGGGGACAGACCCACAGGACACGTCAGAGGCAGACTATGGTTCTGGAGCACAAATAAGACAGGAAATCGGAGGGGAGGGTGGATGGAACTTTCTAGAACTCTCAGCCTGGGCGACTTGGTAGAATAATTAACGAAGATAACTAAATGTATCACTGAATGCCTATATGTGCCAGAGACTTTGGAAACTAAATAACGTTTAGGTAAAGAATTCTAATTTTATCTTCACAGACCCTCCAGGAGGGGAGTGATGAAGAAACAAAGTCTCACGGAGGACAAGTGGCCCGCCCGAGGTGTCCAGCAGGACTGGAGCCCCAAGCCGCCCCTGCGTGTCCCCCAGCTCCCAATTCATCAGGGCCAATGCTGCAGGGTGTGGGAGTGATGAGGATGGTGGATCTGGGTGCAGAGACGCTGGGTTTGGTGGCTGTCCCCACTGTCCTGAGAAGGTCGCAGCAGGGAGCTTGGAGGGGGCGTGGAACTCGGGGGGCAGTAGGTGCTGGAGCAGGAGGAATGGGGTCATTATGCCAGCAGTGTGGACGCCGGTGGATGTGCCCCAGTGGGGAGCTTGCAAAGAGGTATGGGAAAGAGTTATGCAGGGAGCTTCAAGAAGTCGAGCAAACACAGACTGACTCCTGTATACTGTGACCCCTGTCACCTCCCTGTCCTTCACCTTTTTTGTTTTTACCACGTCATCTTCTCCTTTCTCTCCATCTCAACCTACCAAACTCCTTAATTTCCTTAAATAAACCATAGCTGAGATAGGTAGAGACTATCGACAAAGGCTGAGCACAAAAACCCCACCTGGATTTTTTCTTTTAAGAACAAACCAAACCTAAGCAAAATCTGAGCTTTGATTTATAAGATCACTCTCCCCAGCCCACTGGAAAGATGCAAGTGAAAGCTACTGTTTGGGGTGATGTACCAAGTGAACGTGGACAATGATCCTTAAAGACATGGCGGCCATGGCTCGCTGCCCACGTTCACGTGCCATGTAAGGAAAGACAGGAAGGACACAGGGGCCCATGCTGGGATGGGGTCTGATGACTTCATTCCCTCCCCCAACAAGAAGGCACAGCCTGTGAGCGCAGGGCATCTGGCAGCAGGAGCAGGCTGGCCGGGGGTGGGGGTGGAGGGCCCAGGAAGGAGCTGGAATTTGGGGTTTTGTTAATATCAGTTTTGTTATTCGTCTGCTGCACTCCCCAAGCTTGGACCATCTCAATATGCTTTGAGGTCTTGAACTCTCTTGGCTAGTTCATAAAGGAAATATATATGTGTTGAAATTTGGATGGGACAAATGCTTAAAGATGTAAAGAGAAGTCAGATGAGATTCGCCAAGTGAGAAACAGGGATTGAGAAGCAGCTTAGATGTAACCTGCCAAGCGCTAAACGCCCAGATCTCCGTGTGATCTGGGTTTCTCCAGTCTCTTGGGAGCTAGACTGTTGCTGCCCAAAGAGATGCAGAAGCAATTATGGGAAAAGTCCCCCAGGAGTTGGGAGCATTCCTCAGTGGGGGTCTGGAGGAGTGCTCTGCTTACACCCTCTACCCTTATTGTTCCAACTCCAGGGACACCTCAGGTTTTATTCTACGAGAACCTGGGGCCAGGCTGGGGCAGGTAGAAGCTGACAGAGCATCAGGGCCATCCCAGCTGCCCAGGCCTGGATTCGATTTCTCTGCAGCAACTGATCACACTTGACTAGTTGTCACACATACTATTTTGGTTGCTGAGCTCATATGGCTGAGCTGTGATAACAACAAGATGCCTTCTTTTCACACTAACTGAGTCATGGATATGGATCTGATACAGATATTTTTGGTGCGGGTCAGAATTTTGTTCTGTTTCTAAATGTTCTCTTTCTCCTCCTTTTTAAACCAGAGTGAGGTTTAAATTACAGACATTGAAACCTCCCAGAAAAAGGGTCACGGACAGCTTTGATTTCAGGGCCTTCGAGCCCCTGCCCTGCCCTCCCCCTGCCAGGGGTGGGGTGAGGTGGGGGAACCTTTCCCCTCTCTTTTCCCTCGTCCAACACAAACTTCCCACAGAACAGATTTCCTGTGCCAAACGTTTCCTGATGCTGTGAATCCTGGTTCTGTTAAGTGACATTGATTGAAAAACGTGAAATCAGTCACAACATTTATTCAGTATGTAAAATGTTGTACAACACCAGGGTTTCAGCTGGCATGTGGAGGAGTACGCAACATTAAATTAATAACTTCTGAGACCTTGGGACCCCAAAGTAGCCAGCAGATAGGCCTCGGGGAAGAGAAGATGAGTCAATGTGACCAGTTACTTGTCATTTACAATTTAAATAAACCCCGCATGATAATGTGAACATATCTTGGAGATTGGATAAGCCTCTCAATTAGAGGTAGAGTTATTAGTTATTACCAGGTCGGTCTCCCTTTCATTCAGGCCTGACCTCTAAATTCTTCATCAATTACAGGTGACACTTGGTGGCACTTCTGCGAGAAGGAAGCCGAGTAAGTGAGGATGCTGGGCCAGGGAGGCTGCTGATGAACGACCCAGCAGAGGAAGCCCTCACATGGCTGACTTGGCAGAGATGGGTCCCTGAACTCATTCTCCGGGTGACTGAGCTGCTCAGACTGTTCTGGGCAGGCATTCTGGAAAGTCTTATGCGCCTTTTTTTAGTCTTATTTTTATAGACCCAGGTTGTTATTGGCAACCATTGAAAAGATGACTAAATAAATCAATGATGCAGACCTTGAGCTGCCGGGGCTGAAACCAGGAGTTGATGTGTTTCCATTTCTGTCCTTAGCATTCCACTTCTGTACACTGGGAACTGCCCCCCGCGCCTCCAGCCTCAAGGACTGAGGGAGAAGGAGTGTTCCCACGGACGGAATCCGGAGAGGGCTCCAGCACTGAAATGTTGGCCAAAATGTGCCTTTTCTCCCCTCCCCTCTCTCTAGTTAAGGGCACAAAATGTCGACTCCTTTGCCGTCTCCCCTGACCTTAAACTTGTTTCGGCAGCAGTGTGTGCTTTGGGTAGAATCTCACACAGAGGACCCTACAAGAGCTTAGTAAGTAGCCCAGGGTTCTCTCAGTGGAGGGAAAAATAGGCAGGTACCACCTGCAGGAGGGCTGGAGCTCAAATTCAGGGGAGGCTTTCTCCCAGGAGGGGCTGTGGGACCTGAAGACCCTCGTTGCCTCTGTTCCAGAGTTGGCAGGAAGGCCCTCATTCACGGGGGACCCCAGGAGCAGCCCCTCCAGGTCCTCTGGCTTTTCCAAAGCCTTGGACTTGCTCTCTGGGGTAAATGAACACAGCATGTAGAGCCAGAACTTGGATGAGCAACTGGGGACTGTCAGCGGGTGAGAAGAATGCTCCTTCCCACCTGCCTCCTATCACACTGCCCCATTGCCTGATCTGGTGGTGCCTTGGTCTTCTTTGGGTCTTGAATGGCTTTGAGGAGCTGGCGAAAGCCCTGAACTTCCCCCTGGAGTTCTGCCCCTGGGCAGACCCCAAAGATTCTGCTGCCACGTCCATGGGACCTTCTGAGGGCTCCCTTGGACTATTCAGGGCAGTGGCGAGCGATGGAACTTTCCACGTCTACACTGTCCAACACCATAGCCACCAGCCACACGTGGTTGTGAGCACTTGGAATGTGGCCAGTGCAGCCGAGACTCTGACTTTCAAATCCTATTTAATTTTGATTAATTTATAATATTTAATCAGCCACAGGTGGCTGCTCCTGGGGTCCTCCAGCTCTCAGGGTAAAGACTCCTGGTTTCCATTCAGGGATCTTTGGCAAATAAGAAACGCCAATGGGCCCCTTGGCTTGCGTGTATTTACACATTGACCTTAGCTACTTTCTGCTTAGGGCCTGGGAGCAGGTGGGTCCAGCAAAGGCGTCTGGATAGTGAGCGTCAGGGATGGTCCAGCAGGGTTTGTGCCCAAGCTATTATGAAGCTGCCAGGCGCCAACTCATCTATCATACGTTTGTGCCACTGGAAGGTGGGCACTGAAAAAAGCTTGACATTCTGGGAAGCCTCACGCTTCCCCTGATAAGAGGGCATTTAACCAATGAAACTTCTTTTTGGAGGGAGTCAGGGATGACCCTATGGGCAAACAAGCTAAGACATTTTGGAGTGTGCTGGCTTTTTTAAGCCCTCAGAAATGCCTTTTCTTGTGGCTTCATGGGGGAAAGGAGGGGATTCTCTTGTGAGTTTACTTAGAAGATACGAGTATCATTGATGGAAAAAATGTATTTTTTTATGGAAAACATCTGGTCATGCCCTGCTCTAGCGGGCTTGCTCACTCCTTACTGAGGGGCGAAAGCACACTCTATCAAGGGCAGGCGCTCCTGGTGTATTGTAGGTGCCATGCCTGATGCCTGCCTCCAAGTGATGTCTCCGTACCTGGGTCAACAGAGCTTTCAGCCCCCAATCCCAGCAGACGTTTCAGAGCTGTTTTCCCCACGACAACACTTTTTCAGTCCAGGGAGCTCAGTGTCTCTGCTCTTGAAGGTACAGGGCTCAGAGCTTGATGCAAAGGATCCTGTGATGTGACCTTGCCCCCAGGGCCATGTAGCTGGGCCAGAGAGTCAAGGTTTAAAAGCAAGAATTAAATATATAACAATGCAAGATGGCCAATGGTGTGATGGTGTGGAAGCCTCTTTCCCAGCCTGAGGTGGGCCCCCATCACTGGGACATCCATGCACGGTGGGGGCATGGCAGTCAGGGATGGTCCAGAGGGCATGACACCCCGCCCCAGGAAACTGCACCCAGTGACAGCTCAGCTCTGGTCCCAGGGCTAGGGACCCAACCAGTAGTTCTGGTTCTTAGGGATGCTGCATACTTTCCAAGACTCTGGGCCCTATACTGACCTTTCTCTCACTTTGAGACTTAGTCCAGAGTTCAGTGTTGCATGGTATGAATGGGTTATGAAAGTCTCCCCCAACTCAACAGTCTAAGAAAGAGAAGAAGGAAAGAAAATTAAATCCCTCTTCAAAAAGGGGGACATAACTCCCCACCCCTTATGTACGGGCTTCACAGAGTGACTTCCTTCTAGAAAGGACAGTGTGGAAAAGGGAGAAAAAAGGACCTTCACAGTGGAAAAGCCTGACAAACCCTCCTCAGTGGGTGGTGAAGGTCAACATCAACATGATAAATCATGTTGATAGCAGGTACCCTTGATATGTGATGAAAATAACACCTTATTTCTGTGATCTTCCTCCCCAAAACCCATCACCCCAGTCTAACCATGAGGAAAACAAATCCCAGTAGAGGGCCATCCTACAGACTACCTGACCAGCCCTCCTCAAAACAGTCAAGGTCATCAAAACAAGGCAAGTCTGAGCAACCGTCACAGCCAATAGGATCCTGAGGAGATGTGATGACTAATGTTATATGGTGTCCTGGATGGGGTCCTGAAGCAGAAAAAGACATTAAGGAAAAGCTAAGGACATTTCAAATAAAGTGTGGACTCTAGTTAATAATAATGTATCAACATGAGTTCATTACTTGTTACCAATGCATTGCTAATGTAAGATGCCAATAATAGGGGAAACTAGATATGGTCTTTTTTTTAATTGCTGAAAGTTTGTAGCCTTTTACCAATATCTGCCCATTTCTCCTACCTCCAGTCCCTGGCAACCACTTTTCTACTATTTCTGTGAGTTTGACTTTTTAAAATAAAACTTATGTATTCATTTATTTATTTTCAGATTTCACATATCAGTGATACCATGCAGTATTTGTCTTTGTCTGGCTTATTTCACTTAGCGTAATGCCCTCCAGGTTCATCCATATTGTTGAAAATGAAAGGATTTCCTCCTTTTTTTAAGGCTGATCAATATTAAATTTTAAAAATTCCCTCCTTCCTCTTGCCCCTAGCTCACCAAAGCATGTGTTAGGGAGTGTCCTGGACATCTGCTTACATCTGCCCTCCAAACTTTGGGCTCCTGGCAGGTGGTCCAACTCATGACTATACCCAACATCACCTGTGTCAGGACACCCTATTACAGAGGCCTCACCTTGCCTTCTGGGTACTCTGCACACCCTGCATTTTCAAGCTGCATTTTCACAGTCAGACCCCGAGTCTCCTAAGTGTGTCTGGTAGTCCAGTGAGTGAATGTGGGGCTGTCTGTGGCCTGAAGCATCCTCTTTTAACACAGTGGGGAGGATGGCTCTAATGCCTTTGAAAACGTTCATGATTCCTCCATGAATGTCTGGTAATGGGATGGGCATGTGATGGCTGATTCATCCCAGGAGCTGGGCACTGCCGCCTGGGCCGGAGGACGCACGTATGCTTTCACACGCTGCCCTTCACCACTTCCTCCCAGTGACTTATTTCCACCTGGCGGTGTCCCCCTGGCTGCCTTTTCTTCCGGCTGACAGCTATCCACTGTGTTTTGTGGCAGATTTCCTCTGTGCATGATAAATAGTCCTCATTTTCTCTCCAGCAGTCCCACAGCCAATAAAAAGCAATAAAAAGCAAAACGACACACAAATTGTATCCCCAAAGAGCCGTAAAGGCCTAAGATATTGCTGCATGTGATGATCAGATGAGATTCTTTGCCTTTAAACAAATAACCCTCTTAACAAAGAAGACTATTCAAATGAGGGAGGGGCGGGGCTGCAGGGGAGGGCGGGGACTAGGGGCGTTTCTGGCTCCCCCAGGGGCTGGGGTCTCTGAACGCATTTGGAGGGGGTCAGAAAGCGTCCCTTAGCTCGATGGCAAATGACATGGTGACACATCCGGCAATTTTGTGCTGTAGCGCAAACGTCATTGCTCTGGATTTTAGGTTAGTTGGGACGATTTTTCTGCCTTTTTAAAAGCCTTGAGACACCCTCAGCTCTAGTTTGTGAATCCCCATGTTTTTCGGGGGTGTCCGCCCCCAGACTCTCCTATGCAGGGTCCCCATGAACTGATGCCCAGACCCCAGGCCCAGAGATCCTGGTTTGATTAGTTTGGGGGATCTCAGCATGCGTGCTTTTGGAAGCAGGTGCCTCCATCGTGCAGCTAGGGGGAGCGCCAGAGTCTGCACCCGCACGGAAGTGGAAAGTTGTCGAAGATGCAGCCTACTGGCTCCTCTGTACCCTGAGACCCTCTCCTCCATCATGGCTCCCCCAGCAGGGGAACATGTGACCTGTTCTACTTGACCAGAGAGGAGGACAGGGGAGGGGCAAGCGGTGAGTTCTGCCCAATGGGAAGTCCCGCACCGATTTAATTTCTTTCTACTACTGTACCCAGGAACCTCCTCAGCCTATCCTCACACCTGCCCGGTGTGCTGATATACCCTTGGGACAAGGGAGGAATCAGGTGGCAGCATGAGCCCAGGTCTCCCTCAACCCTGCAGACCACGCCTGGTTTGGAGTTGGGGCCCACGATCGAGCACAGGTAGGTGCTGGAGGGAGAGATAGGAACAGTCAATGGAGCTGATGTTTGCAGGGGGAGCAGTTGAGAAGGCTTCAAGTGAGGGGCTTGCAGGGGGTCTGGCAGGCTGGCTGTGCCCCCAGAGGTGGGCTGGGTGGTGGGAACAAGGTAAAAGGTGTGGTGCTCAAGAGAACAGGGGGACTGTGGAGGTTGGGAAATATTGAGTGGGGTCCCCATGGTTCACTTTAAACGTGAACAATATTTTGCATTTGACTGTTCCCCCAGTGCTTTTCTACAATGACATTGTGTATTCAGGCTAGAGGAGTCACCTCCCATCTTTCGGTGGGAAAACAGGCAGGGGAGGCTTTCGAGCTGGGCATGATGTCTGCCCCAAATGATCACCGAAGCGCAGGTGCTACTGCTGGTGGCTATGCTTCCGCCACTCCCCGGAATCTCATTTTCCGTGGGCTGCAGGCAGCATCCACCATCCCCAGGTGTGGCGACCTGTCACATGTGCACCATCAGGGTGACCTTGGCCCGAGCCCATCGCTCACGCCCTCGCTGACATTTACGGCTGCATCTCATCCATCAGGGCTGCAGTCAGTCCCAAGGAGCCTCTGAATGATCACTTACTTCCACCCCAGCCGGCCCCTGGAGGCACAGCGCCGGTAGGAAGGAATCCAGTGGATGTCATTGGGAGGAAAGGCAAATCCTGAATCAAACCCCAGAGAGAATCACCAGTGGCAACTCATCAGGGAATCACAGCTGCAGGTTCGGCACCTCCTGCCTTTCTGTCTCCTTTCTGTCCAGGCATGTGGTGGGCTGTGCTGTGAGCCCAGCATCGCAGGGGCTTCTTCCATCCAGGCCCATCCACATAACCTCCTACGTCAGCACAGGGACCCAGAGCATTTAAAATTCCGACCCGGGTTGAAACATAAAGATGTTTCTGGATATTTCAGCCATTAGGAACCCACTTCACCAGGGCTCCTGAAACCCTAGCATTCTGGTCCAGCATGGATTTACTTCACGCTGCCCCAGAGATAAGCCAGGAAAAACTGGGCAAATGTCACTGGTGTGTCGAAAACTTGGCCATCTCTACTATTTCTACCTTTATCACAGAAGCTGGACTTTTAGACGTGTCAAGCCACCTACAACATTCTAGCCCAAAGTGTCAAGCCCAAGGTGATTCTAGCCCAAAATGTGACACTTGTGAGCAGAAAACGAGCATAAAACAGTGAAAACAGCTGACAGCAGTAGGTGCTGTAGTCAAGCCACACTCTGTCATCTGGGTGATCTTTACAGTCTCCTACTCAGTGTGACGATGGGGCACAGAGATTCCACTGTGCAGAGCACGGATGTGCCAGAATCCAGGTGCAACTGGGGTGTTAGCAATGGGCTAGGTCATTTCTGGGGCACCAGCTGGTTCTCCT